>NC_136646.1:5539929-5627429 GCF_949748355.1 Melanostigma gelatinosum
CTCTCTCTCTCTCTCTCTCTCTCTCTCTCTCTTTGTCTCTCTCTCTCTGTCTCTCTCTCTCTCTTCATTTCTTCCCTCTGTTATTCTACCTTATAAAAACAGAGCACACTTCAGTCTTGCACAGAGGACTCCATTCATAGAAACTTGCAGCTCTCTCTCTCTCAAGCCTTTACTCGACACCACTTCCTTTTCATATTGGAGTCTTCATCATCCCTCCTTCCATTCCTCTCTCTCTCCTTTCCATTTATTGATCTTGTCTCTCTTTAATTCCCTCACTTTATTTCCTGCATTCTCCCCCTCCTCTCTGTGTTTCCATGGCCTCAGTATCTGCTGTACCTCTGGGTGTGTTTCTCTGTGAACATGCTGCGTCCCAGAGGGTGCTGCAGTCCTAAACCGCCTCATTGATAGAAAACACACTGTAGCCACACTTCTCCGGCCTCTTGCCAGACAACAACGTGCACATTTACTGTTGACACCACTGAGTTGTTAATGTGCATTGAAACACACACGCAGTGTGTTAATGTGTCTGCTGACAGCATCATGTTGTGTTGGCAGTATTGAGGTGTTGATACTTTGCCAAACACTGGCCCACACTTGCTGCCTCGTCTTTCCAAAACATTTGTGTGTTTCTGTGTGTGTGTGTGTGTACAGTAGCACACGGTATGTGTGTTTTGCAGCATCTTACTGTAATCTGAAGCACCAGCCTCTTCTCTTCAGGGTTCCTCCTGATATACGATTGGCTGAAACCTCAGGACGAACTCTCCGCGACCCTGCCATAACCCCTCATTGACCTCGCCATGATCGCTCCATGATGCCACCGAACCAGCCCTCCGAGCCCCTCCTTCACCTCCCAGTCCTCCCCAGGGAACGAGGAGCAGAAACAGCTCATCAGCCTTTCAGCCTCACCAGCTGTTGGTCCATATACAATAGAATAGAACTCCATGGATGTGCACGGAAATGTTACTTCTACTTGTTCTGTTTCTTCTTTTGGTTATATATGTTATTATATATGATGTTCAATCTTCATCCCTGGGTTGCTTGCTGTGACCTCTGACCTTCTACTGGTTCACTGAGATAATGCTGTTGTGTGACGACATGCTGCGCTACATGTTCTGATGACATCTGATGAGATGAGCTCCCAGTCTGAATCTCAGAACACCTGTTGGTAGAGAGGAGCAAAACACCAGCAGGTTCTGCGTAGATCAGCAGGAACCATCTTCATTGGGTTCATTGTGTCGTTTAGCAGCTGCAGTGGTTGGAACGGTTGAAAGGCCAGGTGTAGGATTTGGTGGCATCTAGCAGTGAGGTTGCTGAATCAAACCAGCTGGAAGTCCTCCCGGGTACTAAGCGTCGATAGAACCGCGGTGACTGACAGTAATGGCCCAATCTCGTGCCAGGGTTTGATTTGTCCGTTCTGGGCTACTGTAGAAACATAGAGCTTGTCTCCATTAAGACGATCCTCTCGTTATCTAGTTATATATATGTCCATAATATAAAATAAGCATAACCCCAAAATGTATATTATTTGCTGATTATTCATTGAAAAACATACGTATGAATATTGTATTCCATTTCAGCGAATAGATTGTCCTCAATGCTGCACACTGTCCCTTTAAGTCATGCATACTAACAGCTGATATAGCTTCTTCCTCTGTGTGAAGCTCCGTTGTTGCCCAAAAACAATTGAAAACACATCAGTCAGCCACACTGTTGCAGTGAGTGACATGTTCCTTCATAACCATGAACACACACACTGTCATTCATTTCACTCAGTCTCCGTCCTGCTGCCAGAAACACTCTCCAGAGCACCAATTGTGGATTAATCCGCTGCTGAAAGTAGTCCCCAATATCTGCAGTATGTTCAATTCATAAAACTGTTTTAGGAAATGACTGAGCCTTTATTAAAAATGGAACTGTATAACTATATCTATGAGTCGTGTTTAAAGAAAAAACAATGGTAGGAACCAATGGGCTTCACCAGAGAGGATATAGAAGAGAACAAGTATTTGTATTGGATATAGAATAACAGTGAAATGAACTGCTGAAGCTCTTTTACAAGCAACAACAATAAGTCATGTGTGGTTGCTTTGAGCCTCTTATTCTCAGCAGCTCCAGTTTGATTTTCAGAATGTTTCCGACGACAACGTAACATCAGCGGTGAACATCTGTCAATCCCGCAGAATGATTTTGAATGCTTTTGAATGCTTTTCATCGACATATTTATTGTATGTGTGACTGCATTGCAAGAAACTGAGCGACCCTCAGCAGTGCAACCCTCACAGTCAGCACATATGAAGTGCTTTCTAATGTGTCTTTGACGTGCTTCACGTGTCTGTCTATTAGAAAAGATGATATTCAATGTTTCTTTACAAAATTCACTTCACTCGGACTTGAAGAAGCAATTCTTCCCCCACTCAGAATTCTTTATTTTTTTCCAGATATCAAACTCCAACTTCTCCGACTGTCTGCTGAAAATACTGACCACATGCATGTTGATGGCTCAATGAGCTTCATGGGTTTCTGTGGGCATAAAGAGCTATGGTGAGAGGGGGAATACTGCACTGGGCATGAAGGCTCTGCAGCGAGTGATTCAAACCGCCCAGAACCTCATTGGTACCTATACACTGATTATCAGCAGTATTGGTGAGGTGAGGTGCCTGCGCAAGGATATTAAAGGACAGTACCCACCTCAGCACCAGCCTGTTCACCCTGCTGCAGACGACAGAGAAGCTTGTCCCCTCAGGCTGTGAGCTCAATCTATCTTCCGGAGCTCGTTGTAAAGAAACAGCTTTGTTTGTGTGTGTTTTGTGTGGCATGAAGGAAGTACAACTTGCATTTGGTCGTGCAGCCCTGTACTTTAGAATGAGGACAAATTAATAACTTGAACTAAAGACAAACTCCTCACGATGACTCCACCTCTTCCTCACTCTCTCCACTTGGTTGGAACTATAATAACACTCACAGTATTTGAAACCATTAATTTTTTCTCCAGAATAACTGCTGGAATGATCGGAGCCAGCGACTGTGACCTCACTGTGACCTCACTGTGACCTCACTGTGACCTCACTGTGACCTCACTGTGACCTCACTGTGACTTCACTGTGACCCTGTCGTGACCCCCACTGTGGCCTCATGATGACATCACAGTGAGATGAAAACCCTTCATCAAAAGCTTCTCCGTGTTGTGGTCAGGCCACGCCCACTCTGACCTGCAGTCCAATGGGGAGGTTTGATTATCATCCCAGGTTGAAGGTGGGGAGAGTCTTCAGAGCCCTGTGATCACATTCTGATCAGTCATGTGACCGCACCCTGGCCTAGGGGGCGGGAACAGAGCCAGCCAGGTGTCAAGCAGACTTACACTAACAGTGTGTGTGTGTGTGTGTGTGTGTGTGTTTGCCAGGTGGATCAGTGAGAGTTGCAACCTTTTGCTGACCTTTTACAATGTGATCAGTACAGCTCATGTCGTTGCCATGGCGATGGTGCGGCATTCTGTGTAAAAAGAAGAGTTGTCTCTCACATACATGTATTTCCTGTTTGTACCAACCACACACACACACACACACACACACACACAACACACACACACACACACACACACACACACACACACACACACACACACACACACACACACACAGGTAGAGCCTGTGTATTTCTATGAATGTGTTTCTGTGTGCGCTGCCTCGGTTGAGTGTACTTGTACTTGTACATAGATGGTTATGAGTTTATTAGCGAGCAGGGCGGCGTCTGTTGGACAGGATTAGGCGTCGCCATTGCATGCATGGATGTGTGCGTGTCGCAACGACATCATTGCACATTGCCCCTCCCCTCGCCACAACACGTTGCCGCGTGAACACCAAACGAGATGACCAATGGGATCGCCCGGTGATTTCTTTTGTTGTAATCTTAGATTTACGTCATTCTATAGAAAAGGAGGGGGTTAGACTCCCCCCCCCCCTCCCTGGGCGCAGCCTAGCTCGTCCCAACACTGCCCCCTGGTGTCTGGTCTGCATGATCGGCACTTCCTCCGTCCCTGAATATCGTCTTTGTTCTCCCTTTTTTTCCATCCTCTACGTAAATAAGGCCTCTGAGTAGAGGATTGGACTTTGTTCTCTTCAGTGTTGTCCTCCTCCAAACACGCTCCTCTCCTCATCACCTCTTCTCCTGCTTTTCTGTCCTGCCTTCCTTCCTTCCCTCGTCTCATCGTCTGCTTGACCTTTCTCCTCTCTCCTCTCTTTTCCCATTGTTTTTGTCCTTCGCTCTCTTTGTCCTACCGTCCCCTCACCTCCTCTTTTGCCTTTTCCTCTCCTCCCTTCTCCC
This sequence comes from Melanostigma gelatinosum, assembly GCF_949748355.1. Lineage (NCBI taxonomy): Eukaryota > Metazoa > Chordata > Actinopteri > Perciformes > Zoarcidae > Melanostigma > Melanostigma gelatinosum. The sequence continues at coordinate 5,544,250 of NC_136646.1, forward strand.
CTCCTCTGCTTTCAAAGGTCACGGGGAGGTCAGAGTTCGGAGGGAGTTCACTGTCTCTTCCCCTCAGCCAATGACTGATCACTTCCTATTTAGAGAACAGAGAAAAATGAACGGCGTGTGTGTGTGTGAGAGAGAGAGAGAGAGAGAGAGAGAGGAGGTCAAACAATAGAAAAGCAGAAAAAGAGGAAATCTAGGAAATGGAGTGGAATAGAAAAGAATAGAACAATGAATATAGATTATGAATATCTTCATTGATATATAATGAACACAACTTTTACAGTTGGAAGAAAATGTCATACTTTATCCGTGTTTTAATAATTATTACATTTCCTTACCGAATTGAGGAAGAGAATCAATAAAGAAAGATGTGGAGAAAAGGAACAGAGCTGCGTAAAATAATTGACCAAATTGTAGCTTCTAAGAGGAAAACAATTGAAAAGAATGTCATGGAAACACGCTCACGATGAGATGAGGAACCGGTTCATTCAAGCAACATCAAGAGAGCAGACGAAGGGGAAGTCAAGCAGCGGACAAACTGACAGCAACACATGGCCGTCACTCGGCGCGCGTTCAGCTTTGTGCCGAAGCGTTTATTCCAGATGATTCGTGCCGGCTGAAGGAACACTGAGGTCTGGAGCCCATCGTTATTCTGCATTGTGTTCTTTTACCTGTGCATCTACGAGTCATTATTTTACTCATTCAAATATTTCTCTACACTGAAAAAACAGTGACTTCATTTTAAATGATTGAGTTCCGAATAATGTTAGAATGTGACCGTGTGTAAAAAACGAACATTCTCAGGATCAATACGGAGGATTAGTCACCAGTGAGCAGTGGCCTTCTGCCCTTTATGGAATTAATGTGGGATACAGTTTTCACTTCCTCACATGGACACATGCTTTAGTAACGTTGGTAACAAATTGTGTATGTGTGTGTGTGTGTGTGTGTCAGACACACACACACACACACACACACACACACACACACACACACACACACAGACCCTGTTGCCCTCTTGATGACTTGAGTTACCAGTTCAAGTTCAGTTCAGGGGTTCACAGCGTGTTCACCGTGTGTGTGTGTGTGTGTGTGTGTGTTGTGTGTTTGGAACCAAAAAGTAAGAAACACTCTTGACTTCCCAAAAGGAACAAACACACACACACACACACACACACACACACACACACACACACACACACACACACACACACACACACACACACACACACACACACGGAGTGTATCGGTACAATGTTGAAGCGCTGCTGCTGCGCTGCAGGACCTTTAATTCACAAAGTGAAAACAATGTGATTCAATTCAAGAAGATTCCTGAGATTTGGAGGAACAAATTTGTGATTCGCAGAATAAGGTGGGATGAGATGGTGACCTCATGAGCTATGACAGAGGAATGCAATAAAAGCATGTGTTACATCAACAGACTCTGGGTATTAATAAGAAAAGAGCCTTTTAATGGATCAAATAAAAACAAAAGAAAAAGAAGATATTCTTGTGTGATACTAAACCAAATACTTTAAATACTTTATCACTGTAGCAGTGATAATACTACTAATTACAATAATTATCTAACAATACCAATAAAATACATTTAAAACTATTGTAAATCATAGGCGACAAATATAATTAATATGAATTAAGTGCTCAGGCTTCAACATGCTATTGTACAAATAATGGCATCATAATTACATTTTCATTTATTTACTTCAAAATGAATACTGAAGACTTCAATATTTAAATGTGTGATGAATTCGTATTCATATATAATTATATTATACTTCCTGACATGTTTTTACGGTTGATATGCATTATTTGTGTAAATAATATCCATAAAATGTTACATAACGACTTTTGGAATTATTGTTTTGATTACTGTTATTTATTTTTCATGCATTCATTTAGTGTTTGTTATATTGCTGTTAGAACCTGCTGCTGAAATAAACTTAACATAAAATGGTCTGTTGGTGGGAATTATAATTTTGTATTCATTTTTTATTGGATATTGTAAAATTACTTCCTCCATCACTTCCATGTTTTGTCTGTTCATGTTGCAATTATAGTGTAATTCAAAGTATTGTTACATTATTATTATTAATATTATTATTATCACCAATACAACACGTTTTCTTTTATAAATGTACATGTGTGAATTTACGAGGCATTTATCTCTCATTTATATTTCTGTTCTGTCATTTCAAAGCAGGTTTTGTTAATGTCTGCATCAACATGTTATTACCAGCAATCACCGTCAGTGTGATGCTATTAATTCACCTTTTCATTTGTATTTTGGTTGTTTTATTAACTTCATTTCAAAGTTGGAGATTTAGTATGTGAATACATTTGCTTAATTTCCTTCATTTTCCATACATGTTTCATATTGATTTAATATGCTTGCACTGTGTTGTGATAGAAGAGAATCATTATTATTATCATTCACTTTAACACATTTATTCTACCATTCAAAAGGCTTAATATTCCAATTTAACATTTAATATTCAGTTTCCCAAGTGACCTGCGAACAATCCCAAATCTGTAAGTGTGTGTGTGTGTGTGTGTGTAAACCTATTGCAAAAGTAGAGGTCAATACGTAACCACACACACACACACACACACACACACACACACACAGCAGTATGCCCACTTAATGTAGCTCTGATCTCAAAGCACCTGAAACCAGTTTATGTCCTGCTGAGAGAGAGAGAGAGAGCGAGAGAGGGAGAGAGAGAGGGAGAGAGAGAGAGAGAGAGATAGAGAGGGCGAGAGAGAGAGAGAGAGAGGGAGAGAGAGAGAGAGAGAGAGAGAGGGAGGGAGAGAGAGAGAGAGAGAGGGAGAGAGAAAGAGAGAGGGAGAGAGAGAGAGAGAGAGGGTTAAACACAGTTCAAGGGTTCAATTTCTGTTCACACACTCACAGACACGCACGTAAACACAGTAGCGTGTTATCAGGTACTGATGGGAAACAATCTGTGTGCACGTGTGTGTGTGTGTTGTGTGTTTGTGTGCGCGATTCTCACATCAAATCATAAATGTTGAGTGGTGTGTGTGCGTGTACATGTGTGTGTGCATAAGAATGTGCGCATGCCTGCAACCTTTGCCGCAATTGGCTTTGATGTATGAGGATGTGTGTGTGTGCGTGTTTGCGTACCTGTACAGCTGTCTTTGTGAGGACCATGACTATAAGACCTTCAGAGTGAGGACATTTATGGAAAGTGAGGACATTTTGGCTGGTTGATGGCCTGTTTGAGGGTTCAGACTCGGTTTTGAGGTCCAGGTTAACGAGTCAACGAGTGGCCCCACAAAAATAAAAGTACAAGGTTTTGTTTGTTTGTGTGAGCGTACACACTTGAACCCCAGGAGGTTGCCAGTCTTAGTGCTTGTGTACTTTATTCTCATAATGAGTGCTCTGCATTCAGTTTAGTGTGTGTGTGTGTTGCCACAATAGGAGCTCCATCTGTTGGCGTCGCTTGGTTACAAATTTGGTGTCACCCGGCCCACTGGAGACGAGACACACACACACACACACACACACACACACACACACACACACACACACACACACACACACTCTGAGCTGTATGGTAATGTGAACTCAGTTTCACCCAAAAATGCAACGTTTGACCTGACCGTGTACTCTGCTTCACTCCTCCTCCATCTCCTCCGTCTCCTCCGTCTTCATCTTCTCCTACTCCCGCTCTTCCTCCTCTTTTTTTCTGCTTCTCCTGCTCCTCTTCCTCCGCGTAGCATGAAAACATTACTCCGATCAGGAGAACCCTCCGTGATGTTTCACCTCTCCTCTCCTCTCCTCCCCTTTTCTGATAAGAAAGAGAAGAGACATGACGGAGAGAGGAGAGAGGAGAGAAGGCCACGGTCTCAGCGGCAGGTCAAGTGTACCCTCTGTCTCCATGGGGACAGGATCCAGTCAGGTGGACGGGTCACAGATGCATCTGCCAGTGTTTTCACCTGTTTTTGTTCTTTCTCTTTGTGTGACTGATGCAGTTTAGAGTTATAACAACTGGAATCCTTTAGAATTTAGATCCTATAGAATAATATAGATAAACTGAACCGCAGTAGAGCTGCATGTGTTCCTCTCAGGCTGAGAGAGCACTGGTCTGTGTGGGGAAGGGAGCGACCAATCACAGCCCTGAAGATGATCAACATTTTGTTTGTGTTAGTTGAAGCTGGTTAAATTATTATTGTTCGCTAAAAGTATTTTTTACATTTTATTTTGAATGTGTGACCTAGAACGAACAGGTGACACATGGTACAGACAAAGGTGGAACACGACATCACGCCCCCAGGAACAGTGCTGTCCTTTGAAGCACATTTGACGGAGTAGCCGAGGCCCAACAATACTTTCCCCATAGACGTACATTAGGAAAGAGATGTCTAGACATTAGCTTTGTCAATTTATTTTTTTCGGTAAATCGAACATTTTCTTTCCTCCGTTTATGTAAACAAGAACAAGGGCGGTCCGAGGGCTGGGGGCGGAGCTAAAGGAACAACTAGTGTGCATTCTCCATGGGCCCCATGAATGTGGAAAATATGGGTCATTTTATTCTCAGAGGTCAATTCATTTTTTGCTTCAAGCGCCATTAAGGAACTTCCACAAGAATGAACAGGACCCCGCCTCCATCACTGTATCCAGTTATACATCCATGCAGGACATATACAGACATTACAACAATCACTTAAATGTTTTCATTGTTCGTGGGAGAATTATACGTGTTTGTGTGAATGTTTGAAGGTGTGTTCTGTTAGTGTGTCTATATTCATAACTTTAAAAACGTGACCAGAGGGATGTGCAGGTAGGTCCAAGGAGGAGGACGAGGGGAAATAAATAAAAAATGGATGGAATAAATAAATGGTAATAAAAATGTTTTTGAGAAGAAACGTATAATAATACTGATACTAATAATATTAAAAACAATAACAACAACAATACTAATAAAAACGACATTACTCATAATAATAATTGTTAATTAAAAATAGCTAAGTATATGAATCATTTGATGAAACCATTAAAATATTTATTGTATTTTAACAGCTTCAGGTATTGTTGTGGAATATTTCCTTCAAAAGTTCAGGAGTGAAGTTGGTTTTATCCAAAGTGTTTAACATAAAAACAGAGTCTTGATGAATGATCAAAGTTTCAAAAAGTCAATTTAATGTTTGCAAACAGAGAATACAAACACAGTCACGTATTGCAGTGAACTGTGAATATGCTCTAAAGACACAAAATCAAAACAAGGTATTTATACCGGCCGGCACAGAGGAGACAGATAACACACCGGAGACGAAGGCAGAAATGTTTAGTCTAACAAGAAGCAGTTGATTGCAGAAAGAACACGTCGGTCGTTTGTCCTGAATAAGATAGAAAAGTGACCTTTGTACTAGAACAAATATGTCAATGTGTTCAGACATCCAGACGCCCGTACAAATGAATTTTCTAACAGCAACATATCTCACAGAAAATATAATGAGGACATGTTAAAACATTTTTATCATGACAGTATATACCAGTATACAGGGGAACCCAAGATGGGATGCATTGTGACTTGTAATCCACGACCACTTCCACCAAATTTTCAACATCCAAACTTTAACTTGCAACATGAGATTATTTATATTTTTAGGTGATTATACACTAAAGAAAGCACATGTACTCATATTGTGTTCCATTTTGTGTCCCTAAATGCTACACACTGTTCCTTTAACATGTGGGGAATTACACACCCGGGTCATGAGCAGATTGAGCCAGTTGATCTGATATTTGGGACCTTCTGAGACTTAAATATTAATATTAAAGAAAACTTTCCACAAGCTTACCCGCATCAGGGCAGACGTACGTGCTGTTAGGCTCTTTAAGTTATTTTGGCTGCTGGTCTTTCTCATTGAAACCCACCTTTATACTCATCCCTTACTATCAAAGAGCAATCTGTTTATCGTTGAAGAGCCATTTGTTCACTATCATCATTCAATTGATAGGCTCTCGTGAGATTGTTTCTCCCTATAAACCAGTCTGTGCTGTGTGGTTGGGAACCGGTTCTCAGGCTCCTTCAGATGAGATGAAATTTGGGGAATCAGTATATTATGTGAAGAATAGGATTTCGGTGTATTGGAGAGGTGGTAATTTGGTCCTGGTTCCAAGTAAACCCAAACAACCCAAACCCAGGGAAATGTATCGAAACCTCGAAAAAGATCTGATCTGAAGGGACCTGAGAATACGCAAAATGTGGTTGACCCAAACAGAGTCAAGTCAGTACTCTACAAGACCAGATCTTGCTCACATTGGGATCAAATCAGCACGAGAGGTGGGCTGGCTCGCAATGAATTCTGATCTCAGTGAGGTGTGGACAGCATGTGGGCACAATCCGGACAATTCATCCCTCCGATGCGGGAGTTCAACTCCCACGGAGAGCAAAGGGAAGAGAGGAGAAAACCTGGGGCTGGATCACAGCTGAGACCTGCTGTTTGAGCCAAATGAGCTAGTCCTCTATAAACCAGTCTATCAATGCTTCAGGGAGGAGGTTAGCAGCACAAAGCACCAGCAACTTTCATTGTGAAGAGTTCATAGGAAATGAATTTTGTTATCCGCTGTTGCAGGTTGCATTAAAGTGTCAAGAGTTGACAAACACAAGGTCCGATATCACGCATCAGATCTTAAAAGTCCCATTCACAAAAAAGTGTAGCTATAGCCCATAAAGACCATGACAATAGCATGTATAATCATGTATACATGTAAAATATGCTTTGTATCTATGAATGTACATCTATTTAGTATACTTCTGTGCATGTGTGTCTAAATTCCTGTCTCCATACACGAGTGAGTTTTTACCCCCCCCACACAGTCTCGCTCAGTGCATCGCTCTGTCTGTTTGCTTAGCACCATGCAAACTGGACAATAGGTGGCAGATGCAAACGCGCTGCCTGCTGATTTGACTCTTCAGCCGAAACAGCCAGCGAGCTTTGAACTGCTGAAGAAACATTCATTTGAATGAAGACGAGTTGTCTTTGCCTTCTCGTGCAGCTGCTGGCTCGACACTCAGAAACAACATACAGGCTCAGTCAGTCTGCACGAGGTACCGGACGACAAACTGTGGGAAGACGATGCTCTGACATGGGCTGAGATCTGTATGGATGGTAAAGAAAAGGGAGCACAGTCTTTCTTTTTCTTTATACCTCCGTCCATGTAGAGGAGGTTTACCAAGCAGACGCTCATTCACATTCATACATCTTCACACATTCCACACATTTTCCACTGAGCAAGTCTCTTGTGGCGGCCGCTGAGCAGGTCCAATGCAGCAGCTGTAGAGGGTCAAAGCCAAAAGACAAACAGTTGTGTTGGAGTATTTACCTCACAGGGTTGTGCGGCGGTGTGAGAGTGTCACTTAAATGTCCCATTTACATAGCCTTCTTGTACTGAAGGTTTTGTTGGTCCCAGTGAGAGGCAGCAACAGTCAGGGGTGTTAACCGTACTAGGTTACGAACTCGCTGATTACGTAAATGGCCAAACGCTGAGTCTATTTGAACTTTCCCACCGCTGGCCGCTGCTCATTTGTCCAGCAACATCACAACAGCTGTGTTTTGAGCTAATACGCTCTCAATTATGAGAACATGCTGATGCTTATTAGCTTTTGAATGACCATGAATGGCTGTACCAACGTTTGTGCTTATCCATCAAGTAAATGTGATCCTCTAATTCACTGGAACAGTGAAAGCCAGTGACCAGGTAGCTTGAAAAGTCAGCGGAAACTAAAATGTATTGTATTCATCCTATGGTGACCATTAATAACCTGACACACAAGATGATTTGATTCACGGAATCATCTGAGGAGCTGGCACTTTCAAAACAATACTTGGTAGCTGATCAATCAAACTCTTGCCGAAGCCAATCGGGAGAAGAGCGAAAACATCTTTTCCATCGAGAAAATCCTTCGGGAGCCTTCTTTCGAGCCTTCTTTCTCTTCTTTCTTCTTTCAGCTCTTATAGAACTGATGCTTTTTCAGCATCAACAAGAACCTCTGTAGGAACCGCCATCGTTGTTGTGACCACGCCTGTGGCTGCCAGTAGTTTCTCACGGGATGCCGATTGGTCCCGACACTGGTGGTCTGGACACAAACGCATCCCAAACACAAATTCTCTGGTGAGCTCATGATCTTAGAATCCACCTGCCTTGGAAGGGAAACACATTAATGGCCTCTCCCAGATCCTACAGCAATCCATCCAAAGAGTCACCTCATGGTGGCGCTAGATGAAAGGACAGGCTGATCAAGGTCATCAGAGTTGATCTGGTGAGGACCATGGATCTGTGTGATGTGAACCATTATTTACTGAGTGTGGCCGACTTTGCTGCAGTTGGCACACCAACGATACCGACGGCAAGATGATACGTTTATGATAACCAAAGCTGTAGAGTAAATAAGAGACTTAAACTAACACAGCATGCTGTCATGGAAGTACCCTCCATCTCAAGTTTCAGCATATTCTTCCCTCCATGTGAGCCAGAGGACCTCAACAATAACAACACTTTGCATATACAGTTTATATTTAGTTGACGGTCTGCTGCCCAGAGCGTGTTGGGACATTTGTCTCTTGCTTTGAATAGGGCTGTATTTACGGGTGAACTGATGCAAAATAAGGGCTTTGAATATCAACAGCATGTAAGCATGGCGACTGATTTTTAACATCAAGAGTGTTTTGGCATGACATGTGAGGTCAATGGTGCATGACAGACCTGGAAGGTTTTGGATGTACAGTACATGCACGAACCCACCATTACCATTGGTATTAAATGATCTTTCAGTCATGTCACAGGAAGTCTTAAGGTTCATGCTGTTGCAAGAACAGACCATAATACATATGTGTAAATGGTGACAGAGCTGTTGATTAATGCTACAGACTGCTGCTGGAATCCATGGCAATAAGTGAGGTATTCTTTGAAATTGAAGTCAAATGAAAGGCTTTGGCCAATGAAACAATAAAACATTAAAGCAACAGGCCTGTCTCACAAGCGCAAGAACTTTCCCATTGTCCTCCGCAGGATCAGATCACGGTCTGAATACAGATGAGGCAAAATAAAGCTGATGGAGATAGTCCCGTCCAGCATGGCATTGCTTTAATCATGGCATTCATCCAGGTTACCGTGAAAGCCACTGGATCACATTTGTCCAGTGGGAGTCTATTTAGGTCAACAGCAAACCAGATGTGAAGACGGGCTTGCTTTGGCCCAACCTGTTGCGTATCTGACTGAATGCTTCATTTACGGGAGAAAATCATCTCAAGCACTCGCTATTCATATTTGAGAAGACATGTTTTGCAGTATAAATAATGCAGACTGCTGGACATCAATACGCATTCAAAAGACATTTTTTAGTGACAATCGCCAGTGACAAATAATTGTCTTGTGATTTTAGGGGGCCCCCACTATTTTGCAGTTGAGGCCTTCAGGGGGTCTCAAATGTCGATCAAGGGGTCTCGGACCACGGAGACCACCCGTATTTTGCACACTGATGTGAACCCGATGAAAGCCCTTGGGGAAACTACTTTCTGAACATACGGGGTGGGGTTTGCAGCGATGAGCGTTGCTGATCAAACTCATCCAGAGCCACGGACTCAACTCGTGTTGTGCTTCATTCATAAAACAAGGAAATACTCCAATATGGATTTAGGACCATTTTAGGACGAGGGGGGAGCGTTCCTCTCTTTTTGATGAACGGTAAGTTAGGCTGTTGCGTGAGACGAGCATGAAACACGCCCGATACGCTTGCAGTGTAGACAGGAGCAACTGAGGTTCGTATTCATTCAATGGAACATTACAGCAGCGGTCAATGCGGACACACCTGCATAGCCATTAGAGGCAGATCTGTGGTATCAGGCTATGTTAATCAAATTGACTTGAGTTTTTCCACAATAGAAGCTTGTTCAGTTGACGGAGAGAGTGAGAGCGAGCTCATAGTGATGTCTGGGTGAACTTTGACCTCTTGACTGGGTCAGTGTGTGTGTGAGAGAAAGGATATTAAAAGGGAGACAGAGAAAGGAAAAGGGACACAAAGTGAGAGAAAGAGAATGAAAAGAGAGGACGAGAGTGCTCAGTCTGCTGACCCCTGGTTGACCGCAGGGGATGTGGTGAGGTCAGACCGAGGCTACTGTTGGATGTCCTCACTCCGTCACACACTTTCCTTTGTAGTGTTTGAGTCTTGGGACATACTGATAGACATGCTGCAGGTTGTTACAATATGTGTGTGTGTGTGTGTGTGTGTGTGTGGTCTATTTGGAGCATTAGTAATGATGGACGAACTGCAGGCTGAGAGCTGCAGAGAGGGAAAGAGAGACCACACACTTCCTCTGTCCTTTGTTGTTTTCTCATTGGTAGACGCAACGGCAAGCGGCTGCTGCTGCTTCGTTCAATAAGCCGTCACAAACGTCTGGTGCATGTTACAAACAACAGCCCTGAACCAACATGCTCTTAAAGGCGGGGTGGGTTTTGAAATCTTGAGAAACTAGCAAGAGTACGCTACATATTTAGAATTATAAGTTATTTTGGAAGACTTTAGAAACATTTTATACTGAGTAATATTTGAGTGATTTATTGATTATTAATTGTTAACACGGGCCAATACTCAATTGAGGAAATTGCTCGAAATTTGCATCCCAATATATAATGAGTGGTTTGAGTTTGTGGCTCAGTTGGACACATTGAACGTACTTATTCAAATGGACCAATGAAGAAACTGAGGGTGCTCTGCACCTGCAGGCAACCTCCGGTTCTGCCGAGTGAAGTGTGTGATGTGGAAGTAAATTCGTAAATGAAGGTCCATTCAGAGTCAGATCAAAGCAGAGGATGCTTTAGGGCGGGCTTACTGTGATTGACAGGTCGCTGCCGCTGCCAGAGCCGTATACGGTGTCTCCACGCCACTCCTCCCTCCGCCATCCAAATATGGTGACTTCTGTTCAGCGGTTGCAAAAAGTCAAGATGACGACTGCCAAATCGCCGAACTCGAGGCTTCATAACGTCAGACCACAAACCAATGGGTGACGTCACGTCATCCCCTCGTTATACACAGCCTATTGGTCGAACCATTGGAAAAATTATACATTGTTGCATTTTAGTTCTGCTTCGGTTCCTGTTCACACTGACTTTTTATAAACGAATCAAGAAGAGTGAACATGAAGTCATGCAGACTGATAGGGAACTCGTTCATTGGACCGTTTTGGCGATTTCCATCCTGCATCACCCGGACCCACCAGCGGAAATCAAATGCTGGTGTGTGACAGAAGTTCATGCAGGACTGAAATGCTTCTGATGTTCTTTTGGTGTCACAAAGTGCTCACGAAGAAATAACTGATCATAAGCATTACTAGTATTAGACTGCAAATCGAGCATGTTGGGAATAACTAACAGGACTGTACAAAAGCCCTTTTGCGTGCTCCCAGATGTGTGTGAACGTCTGGGAGCACACGGACAGCTGCATGAGGCGTCTTGTACAGCAATGAGTGTTTATTACTGCGGTATCACTCTCACACTTTAACGGACTTAATGAACTGGAGAAAGACCGAGTCGGATACAAGCGGAGCAGTTTTTAACAGCTTTTGACCTGTTAATTAGGGATAATGCCTGTGCTGATTTGCATAAATTGGTGATATACATGGCCTTATAATGATCAATTATAAGATCTCTATTGGTAGTTCAGCTTTTAAAATCATGCTAGAATCACATATCTACTATTAAAAAATCCTGCGGTTGGTTCACCCGACAAACAAACCGCACCAGAGTCCTGGAAGCGAACCCAGACCCACCTTTTCGAGCGGCCTCACCAGACCCACCTTTTCGAGCGGCCTCAGAACCCAGACCCACCTTTTCGAGCGGCCTCAGTTTGGGTTTTTGGTCCGAACCAGCTTTCACACCAGCCCACACGGGAGGTACTAACCGGGAAAACAGAGCTGAGTTTCTGCTGAGCTCCACCATTAACGTTCAGGACTTCAGTGTTGCTTTGGTACCAAGTGTGTGAGCTGTAACAACCACACAATACGATTACCTCCATAAACACCAATTAGTCCTCTTAAATGACAGCGAGGAACGTCCTGCTGACACCCAATACACACACACACATACACACACACACACATACACACACACACACATACACCTACACACATATACACACACACATACACACACACATACACATACACACACATACACACACATACACACACACACACACACATACACACACACACACACACACACACACACACACACACACACCTACACATACACACACACACACACACACCTACACACACACACATACACATACACACATACACACACACATACACACACATACACATACACACACATACACACACACACACACACATACACACACACACACACACACACACAAACTCTCTCCATCAATATTCTGATTCTGTGTGTGTGTGTGTGTGTGTGTGCTACGAAATAAAACGAGAGAGAGAGAGCAGAGGCCGACAGGGGCAATATTTAACATTTGATGACTAACATGAATAGAGTACAGGACAAAAGGCAAATGAAAGAAATAAATACAATGTACCCAGCTGATATTTACACTCGCTCTCAGGATCTTTTCAATAATTTAGTTGCGAAACATACTTTTATTTTTATGGTGTGTGTAATTATATTATATATATATATACTGTGTGTGTGTGTGTGTGTGTGGCAGTAAAATGTGAGACACGCCATAATCACAAATATTAGAACACACTAAACCAAACGTGACGTTGTTTAGTCTCCATATAGAAGACAGTTACAATATAAAACACATTCGGTGATGAAGTTACACGAAACTTATTTGATATCATACAGCTATAATATTACCATATAAGATGCTGTAAACTGAAATAGGGAAATAATTAGAGTGAACCAAAACACACACACACACACATTAGGCTGTAAATTATAAAGCCCTATGCACAGATAGTGTGTGTGTGTGTGTGTGTGTGTGTGTGTGGGTGTGTTTGTGTGTGCACGGTTGCATGCGTGTGTGTTCTGATTTACAGCCTCTGACATGTCAGGATGAGAAGGAAATTGAAGTCTAAGACCAGAAACCATCAATCCACATGCAGACATATGCACATTCACACACTAACACTCACACACACACGCACACACACACACATACACACACACATACACACACACACACACACACACACACACACACACACACACACACACACACACACACACACGCAGCAGCGGCAGCTGTTGCTCTAATTAGCTCTGCCATGCTGAACACACTCATCACCATTACCTCACTCTGTCTGCTAATTCAAAGATCAATTAAATTTTATGGATTCTTTATTGGAATTATAATTCACAGAATATCCCGCCTCTCTGCGCTGATTGACAGATTAAACCACCTGTTAGTGGATTGCACATTTCCATGGAGTCAATCATGTATTTGTCAGTTATGGTTTGTTAGTTATTTGTGGAGGGGGGGGCTGTTACTGTTTCATACATTTTCACATTTCAAACATCAAATTCCTTAACTTTGATTTCATAAAGTTTGGGATTTACAGTTTGACACAACAGAATTTGTCCAAGTTAGGCATCAAGTATGTTCTACGAGTAAGAAGGCTTTCACTTCAACATGACAGCAAAAACGTGTCCATCTTGTAATGGGATCACACCAGCTGTGACGCCAAACCGGGCCAAGGGCGTAAAGTGGGGGCCCAATGGCCCCTCCCTTACTTCCTACCCCCTCGCTCGGGCCACACCTATCTTAAATGTATCCTCATACAACGGTGCGTAAGCTATCTGACTATATCTGACTTCTCATTTTTTGTGTGTTTTCCTACAAAAGTTCAGCAACACGTGTCAATTTCAGTTTGTTATATGTATACTGGTCTTTTCAAAATAAACTTCTGTCTTCAGGAAACAACTTAGTTAGGTCAAGGCAACGAAACAACTTAGTTAGGTTAAGGCAATGAAACAACTTAGTTAGGTTAAGGCAACGAAACAACTTAGTTAGGTTTAGGCAACGAAACAACTTAGTTAGGTTAAGGCAACAAAACAACTTAGTTAGGTTAAGGCAACGAAACAACTTCGTTAGGTTAGGGCAACGAAACAACTTAGTTCAGTTAAGGCAACGAAACAACTTAGTTAGGTTAAGGCAATGAAACAACTTAGTTAGGTTAAGGCAATGAAACAACTTAGTTAGGTTAAGGCAACGAAACAACTTAGTTAGGTTAAGGCAATGAAACAACTTAGTTAGGTTAAGGCAACAAAACAACTTAGTTAGGTCAAGGCAACGAAACAACTTAGTTAGGTTAAGGCAACGAAACAACTTAGTTAGGTTAAGGCAGTGTTTCTCAAACTGTGGGGCGCAGGGGGAAATGCAGAATTTTTGTATTTCAAAAAACAATTTTTTTTTTGTTTTTTTAAGTAATTAATAAATACATGGCGAAATGCCTGTACTTTCGTGTAAATGTTTACATTACGCGGTTAACAGGTTACGCTTGTGCGACGGCCATGATCCTTGGCGACTCACATGTGTGGCTTAGTGTTCCAAATGAAGAGACATTTGGCGGGAACAGAAAAGCACCGCAAGCGATGCATCTGAGACAAACAGCAAGCAGCCAAGAAGAACATATGATGACGCCTCTCTTGCTCTGGGTTTCACAGTGAACGCGGTCGGAGATGAGGAGAGACCAGTCTGTGTTTTATGTCTGAAAACTAGCTGCGGATAGTATGAAACTTGTTTTGTTTCGTTTTTCACAGGTTTCACTTCATTGTTATCTTGAAAAGATGTTTAGTGCAAAACAGGTTAATTGCAGCCAATTGCAATCAGCTATTTTTTGCCAAATTGTAGTTCTTTTTTGCAGATATAACTTTATTTGCATTGTTCTAACAAAGTGATTGCACATTTTATTTGTTTTTGTCTGATGGAGCAATCTGGTTTACTTAAAAGTGAATGCAATTTTCTTTATTCTATTATTTGAAAAAGCACAGACGGAGGAGTCACAAAATGTTTCAATAAAAATTCAACATAGACCATTTTGTTACAATTTTGTGGGGCGGTGGGGCATGAACATTTTCCTTCCTCCAAAGTGGGACGCAACAGAAAAAGTTTGAGAACCACTGGGTTAAGGCAACAAAACAACTTCGTTAGGTCAAGGCAACAAAACAACTTAGGTAGCTGTAGGCAACGAAACAACTTAGTTAGGTCAAGGCAACAAAACAACTTAGTTAGGTTTCGGCAACGAAACAACTTAGTTAGGTTTCGGCAACGAAACAACTTAGTTAGGTTAAGGCAGCGGTTCCCAAACTTTTTAGGCCGCGCACCCCCTTCTACATCCCGACCGGGTTTGCGCACCCCCCCCCCCCTTAATAATAAAAAAAAAAAGAAGCAACAGAGCCTTTTAAGCCTTCATAGCCGCATAAGAGCTCGCGCGTGGCATTTGTTTACAAGATTTAGTCCGCTGTTAAATGTTGCAGTGTGAACACAAACTGAACAAAGGAGCAACTGCAACAAAGCAAACGAACTGAAGGTGTGAAAACGCCCTGAAACACTGCAACAAAGTTTCAATAACTTTCAGTGACACAAGGCGTCACTTTTAAAGAGCAATACGGATGCGAGCACACACGCACAGGCTCAGAGGCAGATTATCACATTTAATTTACAATTAATGACCGACTAATGTAGCCAGGATGTCTTCGGACAAAGCATCGATGCGGCGACACAGTGTTGTTGGACACCGGGATCATGTCCAACTTTTTTGCTTCTTTCTCCCCAATCATACATTCCACCATCTCTCTGGCAGCTGGCAAGCACACGTCTTCGGCGATTGTGTGCGGTAGCCCCTTTCTCGCTATTCTGTAACCAGATATGAAGCCCGTAGTGCGTCATTTATAGACCCAACACATGAATGAGACTCCAGTTGTTTTTGGCTGTTTTGTAACTCCAATTTCGATATAAACAATGTAAGGGGCTTTTGACTTGCACTGGCATGCTTGGTGTTCAGGTGGCGACGTAAATAACAGCTTCAGACTGTTAGCCAGAACCTCACTGCACACCACACACTGTGGCTTTGGGGAATCTGCGTTGCCAATCCAAGTGAAGCCCAGACACACATACTTTTCATCATATTTCCTCTTTTTTTCCCAGTCTGATGCTCACTCTCGTTTCCTCTTTTTTCACCTTGACTCCGCGATGGGCCGATGTGCTCCCGATTTGTCTGTGCTATCCCTTCCTCCTTTTCTGTCTCCTCCGTCTCATCTTCCTCTGACTCTGGCTCGATTTCTTCTCCCGGTCTCTCCCCAACGCACCTCTCCGTTCCCCTCGCCTCCGATTCCTCTCTCTCTCTCTGTCCCTCTCCTCTTTTACGGCTGATAGCTTCAGATGTCCCACCTGACAGTTTTTAAATTAAAATTACATTTTTTTTTTATATTTAATATTATTACACCATCAGACCGCCATTACACTTTTCCTCTCGCGCACCCCCTAGAGGCAGCTCGCGCACCCCCAGGGGTGCGCGCACCCCACTTTGGGAATCCCTGGGTTAAGGCAACGAAACAACTTAGTTAGGTTTAGGTAACGAGACAACTTAGTTAGGTTTAGGCAACAAAACAACTTAGTTAGGTTTCGGCAACGAAACAACTTAGTTAGGTTAAGGCAACGAAACAACTTAGTTAGGTTTAGGCAACAACTTAACTTGGTTAGGTTTAGGTAACATAACTAATTACTTTGGTTTAGGCAACAAAACTATGTGGTCAGGTTTATGAAAAGATTGTGGTTTGATGTATACAGCTCCCCTCCAACCTGCCCTGCTTTGGTCTTTATACTTCCTGGTTGATGGTTACATTGTATGTCAAGTGAATATGAAGTGTCCAGAACAGACTCTGGCTCTGGTGAGGGCCTTTCGCTTTTCAAGTTGTCTGAAGGTAGTGATGTGTTCAAAACCCGGTATTATCCGGTGAGTGGAAAGGCTGCTGTGGTGAGATGAACCAGGTGAAGTGAAGAATACATCTGTTAACATGTAAATGAGAGTGAAACCTAATTCAAACGGCCACTGCGGCTTGAAATAACTGTAATTATTTGTTCTGAATTCGATTGTTTTTAAAATTCTGTATATGTTTTTTTAAAAACAATTATTTAGTCATGTAGAATAACCGAGTCTTGAGAAGAGTATCTCCTAGTTGTACTAAAATCCTACAGATACCTCTACCTGTAGGCCACCTTAGTTCTCAGACACGCTCGGAAAGGGTGGGGCTGAGCTGAGGGGTGTTTACTTGCCAAAAACTACTAGATGCCACTAAAACGTACACACTGTCCCTTTAAAGGTGCTGGTAAACTCCATGTTATATCTTGTTCCTATAATCTGTACAAAAACCAAAGTGTAAAAACAATAGGTTGTGGTTTTATTAGGGTTATGTGATGTTTTTTGCCAAGCAACCAGCCGAGGCTGGATTGTGTTGCTGTTGGGCACAGTCAGGTTCAGAGCCGGATCTACATGAAGGCATTCTAAGCACGTGACCAGGGCCAGACCAAGGGGCCCCCCACAGAGAAGTAAAGAACATACTGACATAATGAAAACATTTTAGATGATATGCTGAACATTATTTAATGCAGGGTACATTAGAGATATTTGTAGAATAGATATGTAACATCTGGGCTCGACCAGGGGTCACCAACCTTTTTGAAACTGAGAGCTACTTCAAGGGAATCGAGTATAGTACAAAGGTCTACTTGTTTGATACAAACTTCCTAAATAACAAAGTAGCACAGATCACGTTTTAATAACAATAATAATAATACTATATGTGAAGAGACTGTCTGATCACATGTCGATGTTAATTACAGTATTTCATAAATCCACAGACACTAACTTCCGTGAATAATTAGTTTGATTGTGCTTGTTGTCATAAACGGTTTGCAGGGATTTGTATATAATGCTAACTTTTAGTTCCGTGAATTTGTAACGTATTGGCCGAGGATCATCAAATCACATTTTCTGTAGTAGTAATTATTATTGTTTGTTGCGTCCAGGGTTGCCAGGTTTGTATCAAAAAACCATTGACTGTAAATGAGAAGTGGACAAAGTTGTTATGACATCACCCATTGGTTTGCGTAGTGCAGTTTTTAAGGCTTGAGTTCAGCATTTTTGCCGTCGCCATCTTCACTATTTGCAACCATCAAAGGGAAGTGACCATATTTGGACTGTGGAGGAGTGACACAGAGACGCCGTATACGTCTCTGGTAGCGACAGCGCCCTGTCAATCACAGTAGCTCCGCCCTAAAGCTTCCCCTGCTTTATGGTCTGTGTGACTCTAAATGGACCATAATGTACTAAATGAACATGATGCTGTATTGAAGAAGACTTGAAACTATAGATTGAGACATAAACTCATGTTTACAATGTTTACTGAGGTAATAAATCAAGAGAGAAGTAGAGTCATTTTCTATAGACTTCTATACAACCTGAGGAGTCGCCCCCTGGTGGACACTAGAGAGAATGCAGCTTTAAGACACTTTCGCATTGGCTTCACTCTTCAGAACCGGAGGTTGCCACCTGCACAAAACCAGCACAAAAAACCCAGCCCATTACCACAACTCCAAATATGCCACTGCCAAACTATACCCAGGTTTTAAGTCCAAATGTATTGTAATATCTACAATATAACCACAATGTTTAGTGTGCCAGCAGTAAAAGCTGTTTTTTCTTGAACCAAGTTCCCATGCCTGGAAGACATGGATGTACTGTTTTTTACTTCACATGCATTCACTGTATTCTTTAATTCCGTTTTCACTTTCCAATTCTTTGGTTCATTTCTTCCTGTATTTTGCCCGCTCTCCCCGTGTGTGTGGTGTGTCCCATCTCCATATACGTACGTTACGAGCTGATCGGGAGTCAGTTTGGTGCGAATAGTTTTTTTGTATTTCATTTTCTTTTTTTTGGGGGGGGGGGGGGGGGGATTATTCAGGTTAATTTGCATGCAAAATAGGCATTCCCAACCAGCGGACAAAATCCGCATCGGCTCTGGTCAGGTTCGCTATTTTCCAGACCAGTCGCTTCCGCCTCACTAAATATATCGCAAACTATATGTGAGCAGGGAAGCCAGACTGCAGGCTGCAGGAACCCGCGGGTGATATTACGACCCCATCTCTTACGGTCTCAACTGGATCTATTCTACATTAGAACAGCGCCAAGCGTAGAGAACGTGAGAGGAAAAATGCGAGTTGAAAAGTTCAGCTTGCTCCCTGCGGGCAATAAACGGCTGGTACTGACACATATTCTCCATCATATATCCGTCTGCTCTTTCTCTCTGTTTTCATTTTGTTCTGAGCCGCCCTCATTCAGCCTCACCCTGAAATTCACTTTCTTTCTTTCTTTCCTTCTTTTTCTGTCTTTCTTTATTTCTGTCTTTCTTTCTTTCTTTCTTTCTGTCTTTCTTTCTTTCTTTCTTTCTTTCTTTATTTCTGTCTTTCTTTCTTTCTTTCTTTCTTTCTTTCTTTCTTTCTTTCTGTCTGTCTGTCTGTCTGTCTGTCTGTCTGTCTGTCTGTCTGTCTGTCTGTCTGTCTGTCTGTCTGTCTGTCTGTCTGTCTTTCTTTCTTTCTTTCTTTCTTTCTTTCTTTCTTCCTCTCTCCATCTGTGCAGCAGGCACCAGATTAAAAAGAACTGGATCCCATTAAACTCACATCACCTCCACACTGCTGTGTGTGTGTGTGTCATCATGTTCATACATACTGTATGCATAATATCACGTGCACATCCACACGCCTATGTCTGTGTGTGTGTGAGTGTGTGTGTTTGCTGCGTAGAGGGATGATGGCGGAGCAATCGGAGGCTGGTTCATCAGGAGGTCAGACACAGTGAGCGTCTGCAGAGAGAGAGATGGATGGCAGTCTGAGGCTCCCCGATGCTTTGGTAGGGAAATATATGTCCCTGATGTAGCCATGGTAACAAATATGCACACACACACACATACTGATCTACATATTCATGCACACACAACACACACACACACACACAAACGCACACACAAACGCACACAAATGCTGCTTTTCATAACAAGTCTAATGATTCATTTGAAATGGTTTAGGACTGCATTCAAACACACTTGCTCACACACACTCACACTCACACACACTCACACTCACACACACTCACACTCACACACACACACACACACAGACACACACACACATGATCTTCTTTGAACTTTTCATATTGATAAAATGAAGGAATATATAACAACATACAATATATCTATTATCCTCCAGATATCATCATTTAAAATGATATTAAAATGTATTCTTGATTATCACTCTACTTCTGCACTGATGTGTTTCAGCAGATTTAACATCAGAATGTGATTCAAGTAGAAACACTATGGCCAACTACTGTTACAGTAAGAGAGTGTGTGTGTGTGTGTGGTGTGTGTGTGTGTGTGTGCGTGTCACTACATCGATGACAACCAAAGGAAACTATTTCAGATGTTGAAAATACAAACACACATAGTACAACTGTGTGTGTTTCAGAGACCATGTGTTACATAAAGAACTTTCAAAATGAAATCAACTATATTGTATAATATTATTATATTATATTGTAGGTGTGTGGAAATAAACAAGGAGTCGAGTATTCCCTTTGGCTGCACCTTGTGGCCGTTTATTTCCATCCATACAAAACATAAAACACATTCACTTCCTGTCACCCTTTAACCCCCTCTGTCACCAGGGTTACACCCCTTTCCTTAAAGGGGCCCCGTGAATTCGGTCGTCCCCTACATGCCTCCCCCAGAATTCACCAACTCCCGAGATTAGTCCCAAGCATTAATGTTTGGGGGCCCGGATCAACCGACCAGCCCAACTCCGTGTCTCTGGGGCCGGAGGCAGAACCACCGTTGAAGGCCCCCTCCGGGTCCTGTCATGCTGAGGTGGGAGGGCATGAGGCCGCCCCCGCCGTGGGGGTTCAGCCAACCGTACAGGTTGGTCCAGGTCCAGATGTGCTGGTTTAAGGCGGTCAACCGACACGTACTCCAGCTTGCTGCCCATGTCGACCTTGCAGGTTTTCTCTCCGGTCTCCAGCACCCGAAACGGCCCGACGTAGGGGGGTTGAAAGGGTCCACGGTGGCCGTCCTGGCGAACAAACACATACTCCGCTGACCTGAGGCTGGACGGGACATATGACTGCGGAAGGCCGTGCTGCGACGTGGGCACTGGTTTAAACAGCCTGGCTTTTTCCAGGAGCGTTTCCCGCTGCTGGGTTGCAGACCAAGGGTCTGTGACTTTGGGGATAAACTCCCCCGGGACCCGCAGTGGCTCTCCATAAACCAGCTCAGCCGATGAAGCTTGCAGATCATCTTTGGGGGCTGTCCTGAGCCCCAACATGACCCACGGGAGCCTGTCCACCCAACAGCTGTCTTTGAGGCTGGCACAGAGAGCAGCTTTCATCGACCGGTGGAACCGCTCGCATAAGCCATTAGCCTGCGGGTGGTAGGCGGTAGTGCGATGGAGCTTCACCCCTAGGCTTCCTGCAACTGCATTCCACAGCTCTGATGTAAACTGTGGGCCTCGGTCCGAGGAAACGTCAGCTGGGGCTCCAAACTTGGCGACCCAAGCCTGAATAAATGCCCGAGCCACCTCATCCGCCGTTGTTGATGACAACGGGACAGCTTCTGGCCAACGAGTGGTTCGGTCTACCATCGTGAGGAGATGTGTGAACCCACGGGATGGGGGCAAAGGTCCTACCAAGTCCACATTCACATGATCGAACCTCCTTTCTGGCACCGAGAACTGTGCTAACGGGGCCTTTATGTGACGGTGCACCTTGGAGCGCTGGTACACCACACAAGTCCCGGCCCACTTCCGTATATCCTTTTTCAGCCCGTGCCAGACAAATTTTGCTGAGATCAACTTCTGAGACGCCCTCTTGCCCGGGTGGGACAGTCCATGAATAGCATTGAAAACCTGCTGTCTCCATTCGTCGGGAACAACTGGCCGCGGCTGGCCTGTGGAGACGTCGCACAGGAGCGTAACGCCAGTTTCGCCAAACGGGACCTCCTCCAACCGCAGTCCCGTGCCATCCATCTCTCTCTCTGCCGATCGAAGCACAAAGTATTGGTGACACGGTCACGGACCATCAACTCCAGCAGCAGATACAACATTTGTATGAATGAAAATCCAGAAATGAGTCTGAATTAAAAAAGCTAAATTACATGAACCACCGTCGCCCACTCCCACTGACTGCTGCCGTGCTGTTAGACATTCAGCGTGCTGTCCGTGGTGCTGGAACTGACCGCAGGAGATTGATGGACGGTCAGAACACGTCACCTGCTTCAGTGTCTTTGGCCGGCTTGCTCTTGGTGGTCGTAAAGAGCAGCTGTTGCTACGCGTCTCTCCGTGCTGATTGGACAGAATCGCCCACGAGTTCAAAAAATATTTTGCGCTCTGCTAGTACTATAGGTACTAGCAGAGTACACTGTGGGCTCTCCTTGTGTACTATAAGTACTAGCAGAGTACACTGTGGGCTCTCCTTGTGTACTATAAGTACTAGCAGAGGACACTGTGGGCTCTCCTTGTGTACTATAGTACGAGCAGAGTACACTGTGGGCTCTCCTTGTGTACTATAGTACTAGCAGAGTACACTGTGGGCTCTCCTTGTGTACTATAAGTACTAGCAGAGTACACTGTGGGCTCTCCTTGTGTACTATAGTACTAGCAGAGTACACTGTGGGCTCTCCTTGTGTACTATAGTACTAGCAGAGTACTAGTCGCTATAGTCACGTGAGTACTCTGATTAATTCATGTATTCTTTGGTTTTGAAGTAGAAGCCTTACTTATGATGATGTTAACATTTCTTCAGTTGTTGCGTGATCAAATTAATTCATTTCATTGTGAGCAGCCCCTCAGTCACTTCATCCTGCCGCTGGGCGAACAGGCTTCCGTGTAACTGTATAATATGAGTCTGTGTCTGCTTCAAGTCACATGAGGCACACCTACTAATGGCCTCTTTCTGCCCTGACCTGTCCACTGGAGCAGTTCATCCAATTCAAAGAAAAACACACATTTGAATGTCCGGGCGGTCCCGTATGTTGTAAATATAAATATATACATATATATATATATATATATATATGTATATATATATATGTATATTTATATATATATATATATAGATATATATTTATATATTTATATATTTATTTACATATATATATTTATATTTATATATATATATATATATATATATATATATATATATATATATATATTTATATATATATATATATATATATATATAAATATATATATTCTACTTCATTCCAGCTGCACTGTTGGAAATAAGACCTTATTTAGTTTGGTTGTTATGATTGAAAAGGAAGTCTTTTGACATTTACCACTATCCCAGTTGCTCTTCCTTTGACATGTCTCAGCTACTTAGCTCTCCCACACAATGTGACGTCTTGCTGACCTTTGCCCCGTGGACCACTGCAGAGTGACCTGAGGCTGCTTGCTGACCCCTGGCTCCCTCGTGACTCTGATCTCTGCACAGCTTGCTGTCTGTACATATGTTTAACGGGCAGTTACAGTACACGCTGGTTAACTGGTCTTCAGCCCACATGCATCGTATCATCTCGTCACATGATGGAGACCTGACTTTGGACATCTACAGACGTATTACCCAGAAATCACCGTTACAGGTATTCCTTTAATTGAGTAGTTTTGTTTTCATTGTTCTTTTTAACGTTTAGAGTTTTTTTTCTTCTGACAATTTTGGCAAAACAACCTCAGTAAACTATGGTGGAGATGTGTTTCCCTTCCCAGGCTTTAAATAGCAGATGCACCTACAGTAAGTCATTCTTGCACTTTTCCTGTGAATGCAGGTGACTCAGTGGTGACGGCCCGTTTGTCTCCTGGGCCCCCCGTGTTCAGCCACACGGCCCATATTTACTCCCCTTATAGGTGTCGATGGATTTCTACTGAACTCTACTGAGCCCACCGTTTCTTTCATGTGTCACATGTGTTTGTGTCCCCGAACACACAGCTCGTATCCTGTCCAACATCTGCACCGCATAAACACCCCAACGTGTGTGTGTGTGCGCGTGTGTGTGTGTGTGTGTCTTGCCTTTGATTGTGTGTGTATTTATACACAAGTTGCTCCCCATATATCATGCTGTGGGTGTGTGTGGTGTGAGTTTCTCTTCCTTTAGGGAGTGAATCAGACACTGCGGCTCTCCGTCCTCACTCTGCAACCTCACACACTCACAGAGTGACCTCTTCTACTTCTGCTCTTGCTGGATTTTGGAAACGGCGTGTCTCACGTGCGTCTTTGTCTTCCTCTGAGTGTACGTATGTCTCCTTTGTGTTTGTGTGTGTAGCCCGCTCGTTCACTCATCCTCTCCTTCAACATTCCTGCTGAGCAGAGCAGAGGTCACTGCCAGGACAAGTCACCGTATGCGTGTGCGTGCGTGTGTGTGCGCGCGAGCGGGGCCTCCTCTGTCCAGGATGAAGGATGAAGGGAGGGAGGTGAAGGAGAGGTGAGAGGGTGACAGGGAGGGGGTCAACCCACGGTCAAATACAAACCCCTATTCCCCTTGTCTGCTTCTCCCCTCCACCCACTTCCTCTCCACCTCCTTCTCTCCTCCTCTCATACCCTTTCACTCCGTCTTCCTCTCCTCCTCTCTCGTCTTTTCTCTGTTCTCCGTCCTTTTTCTCCTCCTCGCGTTCTCCATTTTGTTTTTCCGCCCCTTCTTCTCGTCCTCCTCCTTCCCTAGCTGCAATTTAGGGTCTTGGAACTATTTTTAGTTGAGGACAGAATAGAAGAGACATAGTAGCTTGAACACACACACACACACACACACAGCCGTGACCCAGAATGTGACCCTGAGCAGTAATGGATAAAAAATGAGTGACCTTTGACCCCTTCCTTCTTTTCACAGTCCAGCAGACAGAATTCCTTCTCCTCCTTCCTTTCTATCGTCCCTCCTACTCCTGCTCCTCATGCCGTTTCTTCATTCATGGCAGAGTGTGTGTGTGTGAGTTTGTTCCTTCCTCTCCATTTATTGTGAAATGAATTAAGTATTTCTGTGGGGAATATTTTTACATTATCATCCTCTAAATGTTGGAGTTTGCTGAGTGCTCAGGGGTCAGATCAGGATGTTTGGTATCACTTTCTATGACGCCCGTGTCTATCCTAGATAATCATCACTGTTATAATGCATCACGGCTTGTTCAAAAGTCACTCTCAGCGACTGCTTCAAGTAAATGTAAAAATGTATTTTGCAATGTTTTGTGTTCTTAGATGTTCACAGATTGATTTTCACTTTACTCAAAGCAAACAATGACCAGTAATATATTATCATATTATAATGCACTCTAACAGTGATTATAACGCATTATAACAGTGATTATAACGCATTATAACAGTAATGATAACGCATTATAACAGTAATGATAACGCATTATAACAGTAATGATAACGCATTATAACAGTGATGATAACGCATTATAACAGTGATGATAACGCATTATAACAGTGATGATAACGCATTATAACAGTGATGATAACGCATTATAACAGTGATGATAACGCATTATAACAGTGATGATAACGCATTATAACAGTGATGATAACGCGTTATAACAGTGATGATAACGCGTTATAACAGTGATTATAACGCGTTATAACAGTGATTATAACGCGTCATAACAGTGATTATAACGCGTCATAACAGTGATTATAACGCGTCATAACAGTGATTATAACGCGTCATAACAGTGATTATAATGCATTATAACAGTGATTATAACGCATTATAATACGAGTTTAATGTATCCAAACTATGGGAATTATAATAGAAAATGTCAGTGAGTGACCAGCAGTTATTAAGTATCAGGATAGTTGACTTTAAAAGTATAAAATGTGCAGTACGTGTTATGATTGTTATTACAAAGCATTCTTGACGTGGGCTTCATGGGAAGTGTTCCCGTATTGTGATCTTGTTATGTGGGAGTTCGCAGGTAGGACCCAAACGCAAGACCACAGGAGACAGAAGTTTACTATGAACAGGTTTTATTTCGAATGTGGGAAGGTGTGGAGCCCGTGGTCCGACACCAGAGTGGCAGAGCGACGGTGTGAGGCCCGTGGCTCGACACCGGAGGGCTGGCAGCTTGACGGCGAGAGTAGTCCGTGTCACACAAGGAGGGCAGAGCGGCGGAGTGTAATCCGTACACACAAGGAGGGCAGAGGACGCCACGGGGTTGACGCGGGTGAAAGACGGTACGACCTGACAACCCCAGACTGCAGGGCCAGCGCTTATGTAGTGCCAGGAGACTCATTAGTGGGCCCTGAGTCTGGTGTGTCAGGCAGCAGGAGGTGATCAGCTGGAGTGTCCTCAGCTGTGCACACTCAAGGGTGTGGCCATGGGAGGCGTCAGGTCAGACAGGGATCCTGGATCCTGACAGTACCCCCCCCTTAAGGTACGGATTCCAGACGTACCACCAGACACAAAAAAGGGCGGCCGGAGGGGGTCCGGAGGAGGGATGGCCCCACAGCTAGAAGGCCGGCCAGGGTGGGCGGAGGGGGTCCGGAGGAGGGGTGACTGGTTCTGACCGGCCACGGGGCTGCAGAAGAGCCTCGGCCACAGGTGCTCCGGCGGACGGCCGGGCGGGCGGAAGGGCTCCGGACACGGGTGCTCCGGCGGACGGCCGGGCGGGCGGAAGGGCTCCGGACACGGGTGCTCCGGCGGACGGCCGGGCGGGCGGAAGGGCTCTGGAGAATAGGATGCTGGTGCAGCAGTGGCAGGTACTGGAGGTCTCTGCTGCCCCGCGACGGCAGCGGGCACGGGAGGTCTCTGCTGCCCCGCGACGGCAGCGGGCACGGGAGGTCTCTGCTGCTCAGAGACGGCAGCGGGCACTGCGGCGGCAGGTACTGGAGCTGGCGCTGCGGCGGCAGGAACTGGAGCTGGCGCTGCGGCGGCAGGAACTGGAGCTGCGGCGGCAGGAACTGGAGCTGCGGCGGCAGGAACTGGAGCTGGCGCTGCGGCGGCAGGAACTGGAGCGGGCTGCGGCGCTGCGGCGGCAGGAACTGGAGCGGGCTGCGGCGCTGCGGCGGCAGGAACTGGAGCGGGCTGCGGCGTAGAGGCGGCAGGAACTGGAGCTGGCTGCGGCGCAGGAACTGGAGCTGGCGCTGCGGCGGCAGGAACTGGAGCTGCGGCGGCAGGAACTGGAGCGGGCTGCGGCGCTGCGGCGGCAGGAACTGGAGCGGGCTGCGGCGGCAGGAACTGGAGCGGGCTGCGGCGTAGAGGCGGCAGGAACTGGAGCGGGCTGCGGCGCTGGAACTGGAGCGGGCTGCGGCGTAGAGGCGGCAGCGGCAGGAACTGGAGCTGGCGTAGAGGCGGCAGCGGCCGGGACTGGGAGCGGCGCTGGCTCTGAGACCGCGAGGTCCGGGGATAGCTGCGGCTCCGAGACGACAGCTGGGACGGGAGGTCGCTGCTGCTCCGGGACGGCAGCGGCGGGACCTGGAGGCCGCTGCTGTTCCGGGACGGCAGCGGCGGGAACTGGAGGTCGCTGCTGCTCTGGGACGGCAGCGGCCGGGACTGGAGGTCGCTGCTGATCTGGGACGGCAGCGGCCGGGACTGGAGGTCGCTGCTGATCTGGGACGGCAGCGGCCGGGACTGGGGAAAGCTGTGCCGCAGAGGCGGTAGGAACCGGAGCTGGCTGCGGCGAAGAGGTGGCAGGAACAGGAGCTGGCTGCAATGCCGTCCGAATACGGGGAGCCGGAGTCGGCCGGGCCACCGAGTGTTCCGCTACACTTGCTTGGCTCCCTCTCCGGCTGAGAAGGTGCTTGGCCATATAATCCGAGTCCCCCAGAGGGTCAAAAACTCTCATCAGAGCCGCCACAAAGTCCACATAACCCACAGTATTAGGCCGATCAAAACTTAATGTTCTCGCAGCCCAGTCCAAAGCCCTTCCCCGCAGTAATCCAACCACGTAGGCGACCTTGGACCCGTCCGAGGCAAAAGTCTGAGGCCGACGGTCAAACACTCGTTGGCAAAGCAACAGGAAGCCCTGGCACTTCCCCAGTGTTCCGTCATAGGGAATTGGAACCGGCACAGGGGATTCCCAGACCGGCGGAGCGAGGACTGGAGGGAATAGTGCAGGTGCTGGACCTGGTGGAGACCTGACTGTCCGGGCTAGTTCCTGCACGAAACAGCCAATCCGAGAAATCTCAGCAGTGACACTTCTCACCTCCTCCAGCAGACTGTTAGGGCCGTACAGTGTAGCTGCTCCTGTGGTTGCTGGGTCCATTATGGTCAGGTCGTTCTGTTATGTGGGAGTTCGCAGGTAGGACCCAAACGCAAGACCACAGGAGACAGAAGTTTACTATGAACAGGTTTTATTTCGAATGTGGGAAGGTGTGGAGCCCGTGGTCCGACACCAGAGTGGCAGAGCGACGGTGTGAGGCCCGTGGCTCGACACCGGAGGGCTGGCAGCTTGACGGCGAGAGTAGTCCGTGTCACACAAGGAGGGCAGAGCGGCGGAGTGTAATCCGTACACACAAGGAGGGCAGAGGACGCCACGGGGTTGACGCGGGTGAAAGACGGTACGACCTGACAACCCCAGACTGCAGGGCCAGCGCTTATGTAGTGCCAGGAGACTCATTAGTGGGCCCTGAGTCTGGTGTGTCAGGCAGCAGGAGGTGATCAGCTGGAGTGTCCTCAGCTGTGCACACTCAAGGGTGTGGCCATGGGAGGCGTCAGGTCAGACAGGGATCCTGGATCCTGACAGATCTATTCACGCCGTCATTTGCATATGTATTGTTGGATCCAGTAAACATGTACAGTATACGTGCATTCACAGAAAACAATATTCACATCGATCGTTTTAAAAAATATATCTTTGCGATATGTATCAGTAATGAGCAGCTGATGTCAACATGATGCAGAGTATGTGAAGGGCTGGTTGCACCACAAAGGAAATACCGATAACCCATGAATCAGATCTACAAATACATCCTACACATTTCTAACAATCATCTTTATTCCTCTGTGAAAAGTGTTCCAGGCAGAAAAACTTCAATTTGAATCCTGGTCAATTGGAAATAATTTATTAATGTAATATTTATTTATTTATTCATTTATTTTTATTTAATTTATTTATTATAGTTTTTCTATGTATTTATTTATATATATATATGTATTTGATGGATGCAACCACTGAGGAAAGCTACAGTAGTTCTTCTGTTGACGATTCTTTGTGTGAGATTATGTCGGCCTGCTGTCTACAGCGGTTTGTACTGAACTTCAGTTGAAATCAATTGAATAAAACTTTCGTTAAAATGACAGTTTGTAACGTGGTGACTGTGACCGTGTAGCAGCAATGCTCCTTGTTTCATTCGTCATCCTGTCTCTCTCTACTCACCATTCTGTGTGTCTCTACCATCAGAAGGCCTTCCAAAATGTAAAACAAAACAAAAAATATACACATATATATATGTATATATATATATAATATATATATATATATATATATATATATATATATATAATATATATATATATGTATATGTATATATGTGTATATGTATATATGTGTATATTTTAGGACAAACCATAATCTTAATTTCAAATGCTGCTGCATCGCTGCAAACCTCAGTTTATAGCAGAGACCCTAAAAGGATGAAACAGCCTTTCATAAATCCTCACAATCACTGCTCCAACAGCCTGAGCAAACATATTGAAATGCTTTTACATTTCCTTTATTTTATTTTAATTAATTTTGTGAGCGCAATTAGACTTTTAGTGAAGCGCTCTCTTTAAAAGCTGTCGCTGTAAGTCTTCCCAGGAGGACGGTGGTGTCTGTATCATTCCAGCTCAATGCATGAATCACACCAAGGTAGCCACTTCTGTGCTCTAAAGATGCAACTACAAATAACATCATCATCTATCAATCCCAATAACGACAAATAACATAATCATCTATCAATCCCAATAACTACAAATAACATAACCATCTATCAATCACAATAACTACAAATAACATAATCATCTATCAATCCAAATAACTTCAAATAACATAATCATCTATCAATCCCAATAACTTCAAATAACATAATCATCTATCAATCCCAATAACTACAAATAACATAATCATCTATCAATCCCAATAACTACAAATAACATAATCATCTATCAATCCCAATAACTACAAATAACATAATCATCTATCAATCCCAATAACTACAAATAACATAATCATCTATCAATCCCAATAACTACAAATAACATAATCATCTATCAATCCCAATAACTACAAATAACATAATCATCTATCAATCACAATAACTACAAATAACATCATCATCTATCAATCCCAATAACTACAAATAACATCATCATCTATCAATCCCAATAACTACAAATAACATAATCATCTATCAATCCCAATAACTACAAATAACATAATCATCTATCAATCACAATAACTACAAATAACATAATCATCTATCAATCCCAATAACGACAAATAACATAATCATCTATCAATCCCAATAACGACAAATAACATAATCATCTATCAATCCCAATAACGACAAATAACATAATCATCTATCAATCCCAATAACGACAAATAACATAATCATCTATCAATCCCAATAACTACAAATAACATAATCATATATCAATCCCAATAACTTCAAATAACATAATCATCTATCAATCCCAATAACTGCAAATAACATAATCATCTATCAATCCCAATAACGACAAATAACATAATCATCTATCAATCCCAATAACTACAAATAACATAATCATCTATCAATCCCAATAACTACAAATAACATAATCATCTATCAATCCCAATAACTACAAATAACATAATCATCTATCAATCCCAATAACTACAAATAACATAATCATCTATCAATCCCAATAACTACAAATAACATAATCATCTATCAATCACAATAACTACAAATAACATCATCATCTATCAATCCCAATAACTACAAATAACATAATCATCTATCAATCCCAATAACTACAAATAACATAATCATCTATCAATCACAATAACTACAAATAACATAATCATCTATCAATCCCAATAACGACAAATAACATAATCATCTATCAATCCCAATAACGACAAATAACATAATCATCTATCAATCCCAATAACGACAAATAACATAATCATCTATCAATCCCAATAACTACAAATAACATAATCATATATCAATCCCAATAACTTCAAATAACATAATCATCTATCAATCCCAATAACTGCAAATAACATAATCATCTATCAATCCCAATAACGACAAATAACATAATCATCTATCAATCCCAATAACTACAAATAACATAATCATCTATCAATCCCAATAACTACAAATAACATAATCATCTATCAATCCCAATAACTACAAATAACATAATCATTTAAAACAGTGCATTCTGTTTTTATTGTATTCATAGTCATTTTGGGAAACATGCAGTCATACATTTGAACACATAATTACATTAACAGGAGAGATGGTTCAATCTATCAGAAGGAAAGTTATTACATCATCATGTTGCATATTGAAATTAGTCAATTTCAAAAATTGCTGACACATTCAGGAGTAAGGGAGATATTATTATTATTATTATTGTTATTGTTATCATAAAAACAGTATTGTTGACTTTGTACATGGCTGATTCTATGCAGGACCATCAGAATGAGGTTAGATTAAATAAAGCGACGCCTGAATCAGTCCTGATTGTCCTGCAAGTTCAAATATGTTTAGTATCAGTGAAAATAGTTGCTTTGTAGCAACTTAATGAGAGTAAAACAATGTACTTGTATGTTATAATGTCCCTCAGTTACACACCGAGCATCCATCCTCTGAGCCGTCTCCAGGCCTTTCTGCCGTGCTCCACCTGCTGGTGGAGAACAGCAAACATCTCTCTCTCTCCCTCTCTCCCTCTCTCCCTGTCTCCCTCTCTCTCTCTCTCTCCCTGTCTCCCTCTCTCCGTCTCCCTCTCTCTCTCTCTCTCTCTCTCCATGTTTTCACTGCAGACAGTACGCTGAGTCCTCCATGACCCAGAGCCACGAGTGTGAGAGGTCAGAGGGGACGGAGCACCTGTTCCTCTGAAGGAGATGTTTCCGTGTTCAGCTTCCCAAACATCTCACTGGCAAAGGTACATTCTCAGTCAAATATAGAAGGAACTTTGTTTCTCATCTGGTTGAATAGCATCTTATTCAGGCAACTGTTTTCCTGTTATTTTCATATTTTCATATATTTTTGACAACCGCTGACACTGTTTATTATTCATAAATGTATTGAATGAGCCTTTCTTCCCTCCACCTGCACATTAGGTTCCATTGTGACCGTCATTGCCATTTGATTCTAATCCGTGCAAATGAAGAAAACTTTATTTTTCTTATTAATAAATATAGAAATAAAAATGAAAATAATACCATTTAAAAAAGACGTGACAAGTGCCTTTAAATATTGAAAGCAAAAAAGAAACAATAAAACTATTAAAACACAGTTAAAAGAAATAAAAAACAATACGATATTTACATTATTAGTAAAACAGTAAAGTCCCAGAATGTGATATGAAGCAGAGTGTGTCACAGCGTCTGGTTGTATTTATAAAGCCTTTTGTACAATTATTTCACAATATAGTTTTTTACCAATCGTTTTGTGGATTCAAGCAACATGCAACATTTCATCAAATGAGTACTTTTAGTGCTGTGAGCTCTGGTTGTGGTGGTATGCAGAGCTGCTGTCTGTGTCTCTGGTCACACTAATACAGGAAGCGGATCAGGTCTGTGCAGGAACCTGCTTCATATATTTCTAATGCATAAGGTGCTGCCACTAAAATAAGATAACAATGTAACCAACATGTAATACAACATTGTATTTTGTTGTAAAAATGTGGTGACTATTGACAAAAACACAACAACAAAACATAAGCAAACTTTAGCTTCTTCCTTCCCGGCATTGGTGGGAAGTAGGTTTACTCAAGTGCTAACCATGCTAAGCTACGTATAGTCATGTACTGACTTCTACTGCACCTCAGAGGAAGATATTCTACTTTTTACTTCACTACAAGTATTTGATTCATTTAATTAGAAGTTAGATTGCAGATTCAGAAACAAAATAGAAAATGTAATGAGGAAATACATCATGATGTATTATGATGTATATATAGATACAGTGTAAAATAAACCCCAGATATACCAGCTTTAACATTTATCTTCATATTCAAGCATCAATAATTATGATGTAATGACTGTCGAGAAGAGTTGAACTCACAGAGAAAGCCGCCTTGGATACATGCATATACGTTCAGGGGAAAGACAGGATATAAAAGCACGAAGCATGTACTCAGAAATCAATAGTTAAAGTATAATCGAAAGATAAGGTTTATGATCATTATATAACGAATGTTTAATGCATAGAGTGATTTAACAAATGTAAAAACTGATTATAATAATTATCTGTGTACCGGAGCTGAGATGTGGAAAACGTGTTTGTCATGGTGTGTCAGCAGACCAAGTGAGTCAGGAACAGAAGTTTTGGGCATAGGTCAGGGAAACAGTCATGGGACTTTGAATTCAGCTGCAAGAGATGACTCACACAGGCAAGAGGGAAGATCGGTACTTTCCAGAAACAAGCGCACACACAAGAGGGTGGGGGGATGAGATCATGTGTTCAGAATAGGAGGGAGGGGAACAGACAGCCCACATCAAGGATAAAAGGAGACGCTTGCAAGCCGCAAGCTGGGATTTCTGCACGAGCCGTCCAGACTCTCTGAGAAGAAGATACGGACGATCGCCACTGAAGTATTCGCGGACTTCGTCTCTGTTCACGGAAAAGAAGACCGCTGTTCATGGACAAAGAATTGAAAGACGGAGATTTTCCTCTCCCCACTGCTCGACTTTAACAATTGAACAACTGAGGAACACAGCAGCCCTAGAAAGACTTGTACAGAGCCTTGAGGACTGTTGAACGGACTCCGCTGCGAGAGCAGGAGGGCCGAGGGTCCGGCCGGACCTTCGCTCCTAACAACTCCAAAATAACTTTTTCACCGAACCATTGAAGATCCAGCTCCAACCGAGCCGTCTCGGCATCTAAAACGAATGAGTATAATCTGAAGAAGAAAATTAAAGTAACGAATCAAGTGTAGTGACATTTTATGTGAGCTGTAGCTTAACCCTTGCTAACTAACTAAATATAACCTGCAATAAATATCTAATCTGCATTTAAAGTAAAATTCCCAAGTGCATTTATTTGCTTAGGTAGTAAAAGTTCCTCGTGGCAGTAAAAAGTTAAATCCATTATATGTCTAACAACTGAGTTCTGTAAGGTTATCTTAGAGACCGAATCCACTTAACAATCCCTTACGGTTTTAGAAGTAATCCTAGCCGTTAAAACCTAACCTGGCATTTACCAAGAGCACGGATCCAGAAGAGGGAAGCTGCCATAACCGACGCGACTGGTAGGAGCGCCCGGGGTCAGGCTGGTCTCTCGGCCGAGCGCACTCAGACCGGAGGAAGCAGGGTGGACGTCGGGAGTAACGGCAGTTAGCGGAGCCAGGCGAGTTCCCTCGCAAGAACAGCAGCTCGACAATCTTTTAATAGAGAGCTGAGTCAGTAAGTAGCCCCGTATCGGGCCAGAAGTACCCCAGGATCTAACATGACTGAATGTGTATTATTCTGCATAATGATTGTCTTTGTGGATTTCTTTCACTTTACAGTGTTGGGGTCTGACCAAATGGCTTCAACATGTGCTGTGAACAAAGAGAATCAGGCCTTCACTTTTCAAGCAAAGGTTTCATCCTGATTTGTAGTTTGATGAGCGCAAAGCTCCTCGGAAGGAATTTCACACTAGGGTGTAAATTTCCCCCCCCCAAAAAAAACATGGTCACCTGAATGCACCGCTGCAATCTCATTGGCCGAGAGCCAAGAGACCCCAGGACCCCTGTGGTTCAACCACTGTTCTACAAAAC
This sequence comes from Melanostigma gelatinosum, assembly GCF_949748355.1. Taxonomy (NCBI): domain Eukaryota; kingdom Metazoa; phylum Chordata; class Actinopteri; order Perciformes; family Zoarcidae; genus Melanostigma; species Melanostigma gelatinosum. Next base: position 5,579,264 of record NC_136646.1, read on the forward strand.
CGCCTGCAGTACACACCTCATTGCTTTTTCCCTTCGACATCCGTCGAACAGGGAGCACACAACGCTCTCTTCGCCCGGACCTTCGTCCTGGACACATGAAGACACATCGGCCTTTCCTCCCCCCTCCAGCACGACGGAGGCCACGAGGAAGCAACGGCCTTCACCCCTCATCAAACCCTGACAGGTCACGAGCCATTTCGCTGGATGAAACAGACAGTGCTCCACTTTGAGTAAGGCTCCACTCAGCCCGCGTAACGAATCCGCATCCACGATCCGTTCTCCGCTTTTTGCTTTTCCCCCCTTTTTTGTGCACAAACCGGCACAGAGGAGCCCGACGAAGCCTCGCTCCTCTCGTGACCGACGATTCCCGGTAAGACGCGCAGACACGCCGTCTCATCCGAAGTTAACTGTCCTCCCTGCAGCGAGTACAGATCGGACCTGCGTTTGCTCCAGAGCCACGCCAACGGACCGAAGCCGCACCAGCAAAAGCCGCGCGACACACAGCGCCCGCTACAAGGCCGCACTGAAAGCTCCCCCTGCCCCCCTTCCTGACAAGGAAAAGGGACCACTTTGCCACGAACACACTTCAACGTTGCAACGAAGCATCGACAAGTAAGATTCTTGGTATCTGGGCATAGCTTAGCTTAAATTAACTTAAGTTTAATTCAGGCCATTCATTTATATGTTGATATTCCCGTGTTTTTGTGTGTTTAAGTTACAGTCACGTGATATCGAGGGATTGCGCAATCCCTCGCGGATCAGAAAATCCGCTCTATGGTGCATTCCCGTATTCTGTTTGTGTTAAGACACTGTCGCATTATACGGAGGTATTTACGCAATCATTACGGACCAGAGAAGTTCCGTTGCATTGTGTATTAACTGTTTGACTGTTGCTTTTGGGATTTATTTTGACTTATTTCATTTCGTTCTGTTTATTTCTCTCTTCATTAAATCGACTCTGAGTGAACTGAGAGTCGTGCTTATCATTGCATAAAGCTGCCGGTAGTTCAACCCGACAACGGCATACTTATGCATGGTAAGGCAAGCGATACTCATTCTCACTACAACACCGCACGCAGAAGGTTGATTCATGACCCCCACCTTTGCTCTCGTTCTTGTCTCTGCCCCTGGGGGAAACCCCGTTCAAACGATCGCCTCACATCACGTGCTGCCCAGGCACACGTGCTGCCCAGGCACACGTGATTACATACCGCTCACTGCCATTTTGGCCCGCGTCACTCGACTCCGCCATCTTTGTAGTCTTTAGCTGTAGTATCTTAAGGCCCCTCCCCTTTTGTCCGCGTCACTCGACGCCGCCATCTTTGTAGTCTTTAGCAATAGCTGTAAGACTCCCCTTCCTTTTCACCCACAGACCCAAACACACCCATACACACACACACACACACAGACATACACCCTCATCCATTTTAGTCATTCTTTAGTTTAGGCATATAAAATTGTATGATAACGTTTGTTGGTTGCAATATTAATTGATTTGATCATTTATTATTTTGATTTAATAAACTCTGTTATACTTTAAGGAGCAGTCGTCTGTGATTACTTGTGCATATGTATTTGATAAGACTGTATGTAGTAGCCTGTGCTCGAATTTAAAACCTTCACTGTCACTGAATGTGTATTCGCACCCGACTATTGACATTATGAGTGACTACTAATTATGAGACTTAGTTTTATCGTTTGGTTATTGGTCCCTGTTCGCAGGGTGGTGCCCCGTTGTTATTGATAATCATTAATAATTGTTACACACATTAATAATTATATTGATGTCAAGAATTCAGTTTCTTAAATGCTGATAACCCAAACACGCTCCTTTAGTTCCCAACAACAGGAGGAACTTTCCTTTCCTGTTGACTTTGAGTTCCCTGTGGACAGAAGCAGTGAGTCTGTTGACTGCTGGGTTAGTATGGAGCTAAATCCAGGTCAAAAGTTTCGTTCACTTGAAAAAAAAATGTGAACCTGAAAGTCCAAAAATACAGCAATGTATTCAAAATAAAAATAAGTGAATGAAAAGTTTTTTTGGGTTGAATATAATTTTGATTCAGTTCTGGAATTTTTTCGAATACATTCTTTTTTTTCAGTTTTCACGTTCATATATATTTTGATATTTGAGTTCTTATATTTTTCAGTTTCAGATTTTATATTTTCAGATTCAAATCTTTTTTTTTGGGGTTTCAAATCTTTTTTTCACGTTCAGGTTTTTTTTTCAGTTCAGGTTTTTTTCTCAGTTCAGGTCGTTTTTTTCAGTTCAGACTTTTGACCTAGATCTAACGTGGGGGGCGTGGTATCAACTGAGAGGGGCGTGTCATCATGAGTGACAGCATAACAACGAGGGCTGAGGAGTTCCTCAACCACGTTGCCTTAAGGCAGCGGTTCCCAAACTTTTTAGGCCGCGCACCCCCTTCTACATCCCGACCGGGTTCGCGCACCCCCCCCCCCCCCCCCCTTAATAAAAAAAAAGAAGCAACAGAGCCTTTTAAGCCTTTATAGCCGCATAACAATCGGACCAATGAGAGAACAGTTTGCTCGCGCGTGGCATTTGTTTACAAGATTTAGTCCGCTGTTAAATGTTGCAGTGTGAACACAAACCGAACAAAGGAGCAACTGCAACAAAGCAAACGAACTGAAGCTGTGAAAACGCCCTGAAACACTGCAACAAAGTTTCAATAACTTTCAGTGACACAAGGCGTCACTTTTAAAGAGCAATACGGATGCGAGCACACACGCACAGGCTCAGAGGCAGATTATCACATTTCATTTACAATTAATGACCGACTAATGTAGCCAGGATGTCTTCGGACAAAGCATCGATGCGGCGACACAGTGTTGTTGGACACCGGGATCATGTCAAACTTTTTTGCTTCTTTCTCTCCAATCATACATTCCACCATCTCTCTGGCAGCTGGCAAGCTCACGTCTTCGGCGATTGTGTGCGGTAGCCCCTTTCTCGCTATTCTGTAACAGATATGAAGCCCGTAGTGCGTCATTTATAGACCAACACATGAATGAGACTCCAGTTGTTTTTGGCTGTTTTGTAACTCCTCCAATTTCGATATAAACAATGTAAGGGGCTTTTGACTTGCACTGGCATGCTTGGTGTTCAGGTGGCGACGTAAATAAGAGCTTCAGACTGTTAGCCAGAACCTCACTGCACACCACGCACTGTGGCTTTGGGCAATCTGTGTTGCCAATCCAAGTGAAGCCCAGACACAGACACTTTTCATCATATTTCCTCTTTTTTTCCCAGTCTGCGCCGTCTCATCTTCCTCTGACTCTGGCTCGATTTCTTCTCCCCCCAACGCACCTCTCCGTTCCCCTCGCCTCCGATTCCTCTCTCTCTCTCTGTCCCTCTCCTCTTTTACGACTGATAGCTTCAGATGTCCCACCTGACAGTTTTTAAATTAAAATTACATTTTTTTTAATATTTAATATTATTACACCATCAGACCGCCATTACACTTTTCCTCTCGCGCACCCCCTAGAGGCAGCTCGCGCACCCCCAGGGGTGCGCGCACCCCACTTTGGGAATCCCTGCCTTAAGGTAACGTGGGCACCGCGAGAATTATGATTCAACACTTTCTATTCACCATATTCACGTGAATTGTAAGAAATTTGAGCAAAAACCGGGGTGGTTAGTAGATATAATAAAAGTGTTTGATAATTCATAATTAGTCATAATCATAAGGGTTTTGGGGATGCATAATTAAGATAAACATAAAGTGCTGTAGGATTATAGAAGGGAGTAAGTCATAACTGACAGGATTTGAATGTGTTTGTTGCAGGTAGAGCGAGATGTGAAGACAGGCGTTTACTGAGGTGTGAGTGTAGGTAGCCAATATAAATTGAGATAGATGCAAGGGGAGGAGTCGCGAACGAATATGAGGGCGGGATATAGCAAAGCGTTTTTCTCTTCTGTTAGTTACGGTCCTGGGGAAGACGTGTTCTCCTGGGACTGGGAAGAGTTTTTTCCAAAGTGGGTTAATTGTGTAATATTTCATGAGATTAATGTACACCATTGCATAACTGTAATTGCAACAGCAGGATTAAAATCCTTTCTGACGGTAAACCAGTTTCGGTAACGTTTTTAGCGCCGTGTGTCTGAAAAGCTATCAGACCGCCTGCTACACGCTCCTCGTGAGGAGTTTTTTCCCTCCACAAATTGAAAGTAAAAAAAATGACGCTAGTGCCAAAATTCTGTTTAGCAAGCTGTTTTAGCCTCTACTTGGGACGAATCACAGTAAAAGAGCAATAAACTATGCCATATTGGGCCGTTCAACTACCACACTTAATATCTGACGTTTCGCACTTCCACACACCACTGTGAACGCAGCGTAGTATCCTTGTGATGGCGTCCGCTCCACCTGGACCGCCTGCTGGCGCCAGCGCGCAGGTATGAAATCGAATTAATTTTTTTATAGATACTAGAAATTATCCTAAATATTATAATGATGATTGTAAGATAGCGTCATACATAAAGGGAGAAGATTTATTTAAGTGGGGATTTCGCCAAAGCTAGAAATTAAGCAACTAGCTGAATGCTGTTAGCTTGTGTTTGTGAATTGTTCCCTCCTTACACTGACCAGCTCAAGTCCTTCAATGTGTGTTGTCTTTCGTAACAGAATGTCGACTATAATTCGACAGTGGCTGCAGCTGCACAGAGCCTTATAAATGTTGCTTGGCGTCACTGTTTACAGAACTTCGTCGTTCATCAGTGTGGATCCTCACATCGTTATCACTGTGGTTATCTCTATAGTTATATAGTTCTTGGTGTGGACGGACCTTTAGTTTACACAGCATAACCTTTGCAGTCCTCTTTGTTGTTGTATTCTGATACGTAATTTAGGCTATGATAGACGCCTTCCAAGTTGGCTCACTTTGCATACGTTTTAAGTAATAACTTGCATGCTGTTTGTTTGCATGTATTTCTTCCACGTCTGCAGAGGGATCTTGATGTCTTCAGGATGGGTTGGGATAATCATCCTTTAAGGACAGAGCAAAATCTGTCCCCACAACAACTGTGGACAATCGGACTCCTCCAGAATCCTGTTAATGCTCCAGACCTGGCAGAGGTAGCAAATCTAAGTTATTTTTAAGCAAACATAGTATTATACATTTATAGTTTTGACCAGTGTTTCTACTTCATAGAATAGCAAAGCTCACACCATTTCCTTGAATTTATTTTAGACACAAGCATTGTGCATAAAACAGCTTTTCAACACTGTAAAGGAAGCCCTCAAAACTTATACCATGAAAAAACATCTTGGTACAACTGAATTTAGTTTACTTTAGATTACACTACCAATTATAATTTGGGGTAAGAAAATTGAATATTGCTTAATAACAGATATGTCAAAGTTTTTTTCAATCACCAACGTCAAATTAATGAAAGATTTATTTAGCTGTATTGAACTGTGTACTAACTCATGTATCATAAATGCAAACGTTGTGTTTCAAGGGTTTTACCCCTTTAACACCAACAAGTATACAATGAATGTGTTTTAAATTTGTATTTGTTGTGACTGGCAACAGTGAAGCCACATGTAAAAAGAAGAATAAATTGTATAAAATCTTTTTTTAATTCCAAACCTTAACATTTTGTTCTCTTTTATAAACAGTCAACACAATTTTTGTGTGTACGGAACTCATTTTTCAAAACAAGTATTTTTAAATATTACAATTAAATACTTTTCTTTTCTCAGAACATGAGAGTATTAAAACAGCAGTTTTTGCTAAACATGAACGGAGGCAAAAAAAAAAAAATGGAGGGTAGAGAGAGACAATTGTCTACACATTGTGAAATTCCTGCCCGAGATGAAAAGCCTCCATCATAACCTTTTTGAACTCGACATATGACCTCATATGTCGTACGGGTAGTGCAATTGTCTTTGTACATGCTGAGACGACAGGGTAACAGATGCTGTGATGCCCAAAGTCTGCACTGCAGTCGTGGTTAAATCTGAGCATCACAGCAAAATCCTTCTTCTCGGATGGGAGAAGTGGGATGTAACCTTGGCCCGTGATCCACTGCAGAAACCTTGCAGGTGTGATGTCTTCGTCCTCTTCATGATCTTCAGCTATGAAGCAAAGAGAAGAAAAAAATAAAGTTATGCGACAGTTTAAAATGTAGTTTTCCTTTTTTACTGCAATGCAGGTCTTTAGATTTAAAGAAGTGAAATAAACAGAGGTACTCTCGGTCACAGAAGAACAGCTGATCCAAAACAAATGTAATCAAATGTGTGTGATTTCCTGAAGTTTGGAGATATTCGACTTCGGCCAACCATAATGGTTATAAATGGCATTCTGTGTTAACATTAAGTCTTTCTACATAGAATGGAGATATAGATTGGCCTTTGTAAAAGTTCTCATTAAGAACTAGAGGTTTAGGAAAAACAATTCTCATTTGTATGTATAATGTCTATGCAGTTGTGGAGTGTAACTAATTTCATTTACTAACTTCACTTAAGTACTATTTAAAAGTACTTGTACTTTACTTCAGTATTTGCATTCCATGCTACTTTATACTTCTACTCAACTATTTCAGACGGAAATCTTGTACGTTTTACTCCACAACATTCATTGAGAGCTTTAGTTACTGGTTACTTTGCAGATTTAGATTATCAATACACATTACTAAAATGAACTAAACTAACTCTTGAACATGGAGGGCCAAAATCTGCAAAGGGAAACTCACTTTGCACGTTTGGCATTGTGCTTTTGGCATACTTTTGAATTCAATGGCATCTGGAGGTAATGGATTTACATCAAACTCATGTTGCAGAGGCACAATAAACAGGGTGTTTCTCCCTGACCCTGTAACACTGCGAATTAGGGTCCCAGTGTAGCCATGAGAATCAGGAGGAATCATTATCAGTCTCCTTTTACCCTGCCCACCTGTAAATGCAACATTGTTTAGATCAGTTGTGTTTGTTTGGGCTACTTATTTGAATGGCAATGTTTTACAATGGAATTTATATAACAAGTTTTCTCTACCTGCAGCCTTGTAGAGTAGCCATCCTCCTGTCAGCCCCTGCATCTTAGGATACTCATCTTGTAGTAGTCTGAAGAACTAAAAGAACAATAACATAGGGACTAAGTGATGTCTACATGCTTGAAGAAAAGCCAAACACGAGGATGAAGTTGCATGTTTCAAATATAAACAATTGTGCAATTTGTAACTAGTACGTTTTCTTTATGGAATACCTCTTCATGGCCCATATCCCTGTACATGTTGAGATGTCTTTTTCCAAGTCCTGCCTGGGCAAGGTCAAACTCTTCAGAGGAGGTTGGGGTTGTCTCTGCATTAATGTTCAACAGGTATGCATAGAAACTAAAAGGCCTCCAGGTCTTTGTGGATGCTGTGCCACAGGTCTTTAGACTCTGCATCATTCGCTTTCCACGGTTACATTTTCTTGTGAAAAACTCAGGGAAAGATCTACATGATTAAAAAAACAATTTGATTAAAATATGATGAATATACATATGAACTTGTCAAACTACCATTAAATTAACATGAAAAATGAAATTCCATAAAAACTAAAACCTGGCCATGTCCTGTTCTACAGAAGATGATGGCTCTTGCTGCGTTCTTCCTTGCTCTTGCTGTCCCTGAGAGAGGTTCTGTGCGAGCACATTTATAAGGCTCTGTGCAGCTGCAGCCACTGTCGAATTATAGTCGACATTCTGTTACGAAAGACAACACACATTGAAGGACTTGAGCTGGTCAGTGTAAGGAGGGAACAATTCACAAACACAAGCTAACAGCATTCAGCTAGTTGCTTCATTTCTAGCTTTGGCGAAATCCCCACTTAAATAAATCTTCTCCCTTTATGTATGACGCTATCTTACAATCATCATTATAATATTTAGGATAATTTCTAGTATCTATAAAAAAAGTAGAGGCTAAAACAGCTTGCTAAACAGAATTTTGGCACTAGCGTCATTTTTTTTACTTTCAATCACGTGAATATGGTGTATAGAAAGTGTTGAATCATAATTCTCGCGGTGCCCACGTTACCTGAAGGCAACGTGGTTGAGGAACTCCTCAGCCCTCGTTGTTATGCTGTCACTCATGATGACACGCCCCTCTCAGTTGATACCACGCCCCCCACGTTAGATCTAGGTCAAAAGTCTGAACTGAAAAAAACGACCTGAACTGAAAAAAAACCTGAACTGAAAAAAAAAACCTGAACGTGAAAAAAAGATTTGAAACCCAAAAAAAAAAGATTTGAATCTGAAAATATAAAATCTGAAACTGAAAAATATAAGAACTCAAATATCAAAATATATATGAACGTGAAAACTGAAAAAAAAATGTATTCGAAAAAATTCCAGAACTGAATCAAAATTATATTCAACCCAAAAAAACTTTTCATTCACTTATTTTTATTTTGAATACATTGCTGTATTTTTGGACTTTCAGGTTCACATTTTTTTTTCAAGTGAACGAAACTTTTGACCTGGATTTAGCTCCATAGGTTAGGGTTACCCTAGGGTTAGGGTTAGGTAACCTAGGGTTAGGTTTAATTGGGAGCGGGGACCTCCTAAGAGGGCCACGAGGGGCACTGGCACAAGGGGGCTGTCCTTTAAAAAGATGACTATGTGTTTGTTGTTACTTTGTGTTTTAATGATGCGTTGATGTTCCTGACTAATGTTGGATTGCGTGTGTGTAGGGGGACGCCATCGTGTGAGTGTTTGTAAATTAATGTGAATTAATTGTGTGATTACTGGTGAGATGGTGTCTGAGCGTGGTTCCCAGATGGACGGTCCAGTGAAGGGTACAGGCTCCCGCCCCTATGCTCCCCAGAAGTGGTCGATCAGTTTCAGCCTCCTGTGAAAGGTGTGGAGATCCCCCCTGAGCTCCGGTCGGGTGGGAGGTCTTGGTGTGGGAATGAAAGTGAGACCTTTTTCCAGTATCTCCAGCTGTGCGGCCGTGAAGGAGAAGGTAGAACAGAGGTTGGTGATATTGGAGGTATGGGGAGATGTATGATTACATTCCTCCCCAGTTACATGTTTAAATGTTGCTTCCAGTACCTGAGCAACACTCCGGCTGTCTCCGCTGTCCAGTGAATGCCATCTTTTGGGTTGACGTGAAAGAGAAGTGGGTTAATTTCCGGAATGAAGTTGTATTTGTTGGCAATGAAAGTGTTAAACTGGGTGAGAAGTGTTTGTTTTCTGGGTGTCAGTGTTTCTGAAAAGTTGATAATTGGGATGTAGATGGTGGCATTGGGAAAAGTGAGTCGGCTGGTCCTCCACAGATGTCCGAGTTGTTTTTGCATGGTGAGGAGATGGTTCTCTGCCAAACAGTTATTGAGGCCTATTGAGAGAATGATGTGTACTGTGTCTAACTGTGGAGGGAGTTTCTTAAATACTCCTGCGATATGGTAAAGGGTGGCTCCGGGGTAACTATCTATCTGTATGTGTGGATGTCTAAATGTTGGGATGCGTGCGAGGTTCGAGTCCCCAACAATCAGGGTCGTCTTCCGCACGTCCAGCGACCAGTCTTGTGATTTTCTATGGGTGTGGGGGTGTTTGTGGGGTTCTAGCCGTCCTGGGGAGCCAGGCGGCTCCACCGAGCCCCTGCTGTGGTTTGAGGTGGACAACTCAGGTGTTGGGGATGAAGTCAGCTTTTCGCTTTTTATTGTTCCCTTCATCATCATCATGAGTCTGTTGTCCACCTCAGTGCTCGCCTGCGTGTTAGCGGGCCCGACGGCAACCAGCACTGGCTCCCTCTGCTGTTCGGGTGTTATTTCTGTCAATGGAGAGGATGAGATTGTGTTACTGCATGGTAGAGCAACATTACTGAGTAAGCATACATGTGAGGAGGAGGGGGGAGAGGAGGAGGGGGGTACAGGTGGGCCGACGGAAGGGACAACCCGTGGGGCCAGTAGACGTTGGGGCTGTCTCTGGGGGAGGGCATGGATTTGTATTTTCACCTCCCGTCCGGGGTTGCGTCTGGGTTGCTGGGCTGTCCCCACATCAGGCCCACCCGTGTCCTCTCCAGGGGTACAGAGGTCTCGGTGAGTTGAGGTGGGATTGGATTGGGAGAGAGGAGGTGGCAAAGTATGGGGTGGGTGGGGGGAGGAGGAGCGGGCAGTGGGGATAGTGGCAGGTGGAAAAAAGGAGGGAGTGCGAGGTAAGGAGGTGGGGGGAGAAGAAGAGGGGGGAGAAGGTTGAAGAAGGTGGGGTTGCTGGAAGGGTGGGTTGGCTGGTGTTGGGAGTGGAGGAAAGCCCTGGAGGGAGAGCGGACCAAGGGAAGCAGCCTCCTCCGTTGGCGGGACCTTCGATATGATGTCCCGCAGTGTGTTGATGGAGGAGGGGGTGAGCTTCCTCCGGTATCTCGCTCTCCCCCACTGAATCGCCTCGTCAAAAATGACCTGGTTAAAAAGAGGAATTATTTCCAGCCCCAAAGCAATCACCGTATCGTAGTGTTCCCTAAGTATTGTCATGTTTGTGTGCATCCAGTTATCTGTGTTCTGCTGAACCTTGAGATATGTTATTTCAGTTGGTGATGCGGGCTTGATGAAGGAGGTAAGTCTTTTCACCTTCCTCATCATGCCCTGTGGAAATGTGTTGGTGTTAAATGTGTTGTTAAGAATTTCTGAATGATGGATGGCTTGAAGTATTTTAAAGTAGGTTTTGGTATGTGTGTGAATGTCTGAGGGTGTCTTATGTGTGTGTGAAGGCTGTTGGTTCTGACCCCTGGGGGGGAGGGAAGAGCGGTGTGGAACATCGCTCACCTCCACCCCAGGGGCAGAAACCAGTGGATTAAATCTGTTCTATTTCATCCTTACTGACCGCCAGAGGCAGTGCTTAACACTGGATATCTTCCGTCGCGCGCATGCGCAGGTCGAATATTTATATCAACAAAGTCACGTGTGACCTCGGATGACCCCCGTCGTCTATAAATTCCGGTGTCATCCTGAGCTCAGTCCTTTTTTTCTTCTCGCAACGAGGTTAGCTACCATGGTAGCATAAACAAGGATGTGTCTACGATCAAGACATATTAGAGCTCGTCGCTGTAGCCACCGGTCGGAGTTGCGGTTCTCTCGCCCTCCAAAGGCTGCGACGAGCTGTCCCTCTTCGGAGGGAACGGTGTGTTCGCCGTTCGGACATCGAGCCCCGGACTGGTGGACGCCCCTATCATCGGTCGTCACCAGTCTGATAAGGGCCAGCTAAGTCGTGATGACAGCAATCCGTAAGATCGATTAACATTGTTTTCTATAACAGTTGTTTGTTCCACGGTTGGCAGAGCGCTTCCGCTCTAGTTAATCGAGTGGCGCGCTAACGAGAGCGTAGAATTACGCTGTCGGCCCGCCCTTCACAGTTTTACGGCTATCACAGTTAGCAGAGTGTTCCTGTGAGACACTAGATCGGCATTGGCGTTGTGTCCATGGAGATTTAATCTTTACATCTGACGTAATTCGCAGTTAGCAGTGTCTTCACTCAGGCTAACTTGGATGCTAGCTGGGACTGCGTCCATCAACTTTGTAAACCTTACGGCCGTCACAGTTAACAGAGCATCCCCGCTCAGGTTAACTCAGTGGGAAGCTAGCTAAACAGAGCTGATACTGAGGCTGTAGCCATCAACTTTGTATCCTTACGGCTGTCACAGTTAACAGAGCGTCCTCGCTCAGGTTAACTCAGTGGGAAACTAGCTAAACAAAGCTGATACTGAGGCTGTAGCCATCAACTTTGTATCCTTACGGCTGTCACAGTTAACAGAGCGTCCTCGCTCAGGTTAACTCAGTGGGAAACTAGCTACACAAAGCTGATACTGGGGCTGTAGCCATCAACTTTGTATCCTTACGGCTGTCACAGTTAACAGAGCGTCCTCGCTCAGGTTAACTCAGTGGGAAACTAGCTAAACAAAGCTGATACTGGGGCTGTGGCCATCAACTTTGTATCCTTACGGCTGTCACAGTTAACAGAGCGTCCCCGCTCAGGTTAACTCAGTGGGAAACTAGCTAAACAAAGCTGATACTGGGGCTGTGTCCATCAACTTTGTAGCCTTACGGCTGTCACAGTTAACAGAGCGTCCCCGCTCAGGTTAACTCAGTGGGAAACTAGCTAAACAAAGCTGGTACTGGGGCTGTGGCCATCAACTTTGTAGCATTACAACGATCACAGTTAGCAGAATGTGCTCGCTCAGGCTAACTCGGTGAATGCTAGTTATACTAAATCAACATTGAGGTTGTGCCCATTGATGGTTTTTACGCATTACGGCTGTCGAGTTCGCTCCGGCTAACTAGACTAAGCTAATACTCGGATTGTGTCCATTGATTGTTGTAAACATTATGGACATATCGGTAGCGGATATCAGTTAGCAGAGTGCCCTCGCTCAGGCTAACTGGTAGCACACCAAGAGTTACAGCAACTGTCCAAGTGAAGAGAGTGTCCTTGCTCCCCTCTCACTATGAGGACTGTTTTCCTGACCTGTTCCACAGTGGCAGAGTGCTCTCGCTCAAGCTAACTGGTGGGACACCAATATCTGCAGCAGCTGTCTTAGTGAAGAGAGTGTCCTCGCTCCCCTCTCACTGTAAGGACTGTGTTCTTTTTGTCCGTTTTTCACAGTAGCAGAGTGCTCTCGCTCAAGCTAACTGGTGGGACACTAATATCTGCAGCAACTAGCTTAGTGAAGAGAGTGTCCTCACTCCCCTCTCACTATAAGGACTTTGCCTGGCCTGTTTCCACAGTGGCAGAGTGCTCTCGCTCAAGCTAACTGGTGGGACACCAATATCTGCAGCAACTAGTTTATTGAAGAGTGTCCTCGCCCCTCTCACTATAAGGACTTTGCCTGACCTGTTTCCACAGTGGCAGAGTGCTCTCGCTCAAGCTAACTGGTGGGACACCAATATCGGCAGCAACTATCTTAGTGAAGAGAGTGTCCTCGCTCCCCTCTCACTGTACGGACTGTGTTCTTTTTTGTCCGTTTTTTTACGGTAGCAGAGTGCTCTCGCTCAAGCTAACTGGGGGGACACCAATATCTGCAGCAACTAGTTTAGTGAAGAGTGTCCTCGCCCCTCTCACTATAAGGACTTTGCGTGACCTGTTTCCACAGTGGCAGAGTGCTCTCGCTCAAGCTAACTGGTGGGACACTAATATCTGCAGCAACTATCTTAGTGAAGAGAGTGAGCTTAGAGAGTGTCCTCGCCCCTCTCACTATAAGGACTTTGCCTGACCTGTTTCCACAGTAGCAGAGTGGTCTCGCTCAGGCTAACTGGTGGGACACCAATATCCGCAGCGGCTGGCCAAGGGAAGAGTGTCCGAAGGATCACTCGCCACTGACTGCCCCCTGCCTGTTCTCTCAACATTCAGCAGAGCGCTCCCGCTCGGACTGATTTGGAATTCCGCATAAACTAGTGGGACAAGGGTTCCACCAGAATCGCGGCCATGTTAAACTCTCCCGGCTGTAGGACCTGTATAGCTTCTCTTCAGCCGGAGGACGGCCCTGACCTCTTGCCCTAGCAGGGAGAACCCAGGCAGGACCTGCGGCATCACGCCTTGAGCAGTAAGGTCTGCTAGGCTGGCCGAAGTGGAACACCTGATGCGGGAGGTCTACCTCCCCCTGTCAGGGCAGCTGAATCCAGCCCAACCTACCCTGGTCATTTGTATGGCGCTTGCACGCCTGGCATACACAGCAGCTGGAACATCCACCTGTGAGTGCCTTCTTCAGGCACCTTCCCGCCCTCACCACCTTTTCTGTTCCTCCCTCCGAGGAATATCTGAGGGAGTTGCGTGCATGGTGGAGACACCAGGGCTCTCTCCCGCCTTACATCAGACCATGCAGGAGGTGGCAAATCTGGCCTTGCACGTATGCCAGCCAGTTAGACGACTATGGCGTCCATCAGTTTCCCCTGAGGAGACTCTGAGGCCCGATGCCAGGTGCCCTCGACCCAATGTCGGGTCAAAGATGACCTGCTATCCAGGGCTTATGACACAGCAGCACTGTGCACCGTATCGACAACTCCCTCTCCCACCTCATGCTTTCCCTCGCAGATTCTCTGCAGCGGGCTACTTCGACGCTTCTGCTCAGTGATGCTTCATTGCAGGCGTTTGCGCTCATATCGAGGGAACGTGGATGTATGATGTCCACCCTGGTTCAGACTCGCCGCCAGGTTTGGCTGGCGCAGTCACCCCTATCTGAGACATGTAGGAGGACCCTCCATACTGTCCCAGTGGAACCTGGTGAGCTGTTCGAGTCAGCTGCTGTACAGGCGCTTCAGCGGACTGTTAGAGCTAGCCAGACCAGGCAGCAGTTCTCTGGTCTTTGCAGGGACATGCCTGCACCCCCAGACCTAGGGGTCCCACTTTTGGCCCACAAGGCCGTTTTCTCAGCCTCCAGCTTACCCTAGTAGCCGCAACAGGCCTCGGCGTCCTGCTGAGAGGCCGGACCGCTACCTATACAACCCTACTTACGTCCCCGTCCCCCCCGGCAGGGGTGCCAGGAGATGTCTCCAGGCCGGCTGTCGGGGTTCTTTCTCCCATCAGCTACCTGAGCCCTTCTCAGAGCATAACCTTCATTAGTGTGGCCCTATGAGGGCCTGTCTGTCGCCCCAGCATGTGGCCAACGGCCCCCACAACCTCTCCCTCTTCCGAGGGGGCAGACGGTTGCCCTACATCCTTTTCTCTGACTATTGGGTAAACTGACAGCTGCCTCAACTGTCGTTCCCTTGGGTTTGCGGATGGCTGAACAGCCTTCACTTGGATGCCAAGTGGCACAGATACATGGCAATAATATTATCGAAACAGTGCCTATTCACTATCCCCATGGAGGGAGTGCATATCTGGCGAACAGTGTCCCAGGAACCGAGCCCCAGGGGCTCGGTTCCATTCCACCAGCAGATTGTCACAACAGATACCTGCCTCTCAAGGCGGGGTGCAGTGTGACAGAACAGGACAGCCTGGGGGCAGTTGTCTGCTGAAAGACCGCAGGTCCAGGTTCTAGAGCTAGCGCTCGAGCACTTCCTTCCATGTGACCTGGAAGGGAAAGCATGTGCTTGTCCGGTGGACAGCACCTCTGCTGTGATTTCCCATGAACTATCGATGGGGCACCAGATCTGCAGAAGTTGCTACGGGGATCACCGTGGCCTTCTGACTTGGGAGGCCCCTCGCCTGACCAGCCTGGGGGCAATGTACCCACCAGGAGAATGGAACAAGGTTGTGGTTTTCCTGTTCCGTTACAAGCCTCCACCGTGAGAGTGGCGGCTGCATCCAGACGTGTCGACCCACTGCCCCCACTGGGTCTCCCTGACGGAGAGGACCAGCCCTCTGGGTCAAGATGCCCTGGCTCACATGTGGCCAGAGGATCTTCTTATGCCTTTCCACCATTCCCTCTGCTTTTGCTATGAGCTTGTCAGAGTTCTTCCCCGACAGGAGGGATCTCCTGTCGCAACTAGAGGGTCGGATTTGGAATTCCAATCCCTGCCGCCTTCAATTAGGGGTTACGGGAGGGCCCGACCGGATGCTGAGTGGCTGCATAGAACCAGTCTGACGGACTATTCTGAATGCCAGTGCGCGGTCTACCTGCCTGCAGTACAAGAAACAGGTGGAAGCTGTTCTCCGACTGGTGTGCGGCTCAGAACAAGGTCCCAGTACAGCGCCCCGTGCCTGCTGTACTGAGTTTCTACAGTCCCTCCTGGATAAGGGCCGGTCTCCCCTGCATGGGACCTACCCTTGGTACTGGACACCTTATGCTTGTCTCCTTTTGAACCCCTGGCACAGGCGGAGCCGAGATGGCTATCTGCAAGACGGTTTTCTCCTTGCTGTCAATTCAGCTCAATGTGGGGGCGAGCTGCATGCCCTATCAGTGGAAGAATCATGTCTGAGATGGAACTCAGATGGCTTGGGTGTCACTTTCTGGCCTAAGGCAGTGTTTCTCCCAAGGGGGTGGATACGTTCACATATAAACCGGCCTATCCAGCTGGCAAAGTTGACCCCCCCCTCCCCCATCGGGAGAGGAGAGGTCAAGGCTGCTGTGCCCAGTGTGGGCCCTCAGAGCTTATGTGGAAGCCACTGCCTGCATAGTCAGTTATAGTGAGCCTAAGAAGGGCTGTGCTCCTTTAAAAAAAAGAAAAAACAGCACCTGTCCCACTGGATAGTGGAGGCCATTGCCGATACATACAAGGCGAGCGGCTACGCTCGGCCATCCGGGGTGAAGGGCCGACATTTATCGACATATCTATGTTTATATATATATATCTATATATCTATATATATATATGTATATATATATATAGTTGTATTGGACAGCTGGTCCCTTGCCCAACACTAATATATAAACTACAGTGTAGTTTATATATTAGTGTTGGGCAAGTTAACGCAATGCACTGCATTCATTAATTAACGCCGACAATTATTTTACCGCGCGTTAACGCATTTTTTTAATTTATTATTATTATTGTTATTATTATTATTTTATTTTTTTTTTAATTGAAAGACAAGAGACAATACATAGACATAACAACAAGAGGATGACAGTGGGATAAAAGCCAGCAAACATCCTATCGTCAGAATGTCTCATGTTTATGGTTTTGTATTCGAGATATGATGTCCCTTCAGGGTTGCCGTAGAGCAGCGGTTCCCAAACTTTTTAGGCCGCGCACCCCCTTCTACATCCCGACTGGGTTCGCGCACCCCCCCCCCCCCCTTAATAAAAAAAAAAAAAAAAGAAGCAACAGAGCCTTTTAAGCCTTCATAGCCGCATAAGAATCGGACCAATGAGAGAACAGTTTGCTCGCGCGTGGCATTTGTTTACAAGATTTAGTCCGCTGTTAAATGTTGCAGTGTGAACACAAACCGAACAAAGGAGCAACTGCAACATTGTATCATATTAATCCCTGAATCGGAACAAAGGAAACGAACTGAAGGTGTGAAAACGCCCTGAAACACTGCAACAAAGTTTCAATAACTTTCAGTGACACAAGGCGTCACTTTTAAAGAGCAATACGGATGCGAGGACACACGCACAGGCTCAGAGGCAGATTATCACATTTAATTTACAATTAATGAGCGACTAATGTAGCCAGGATGTCTTCGGACAAAGCATCGATGCGGCGCGACAGTGTTGTTGGACACCGGGATCATGTCCAACTTTTTTGCTTCTTTCTCCCCAATCATACATTCCACCATCTCTCTGGCAGCTGGCAAGCTCACGTCTTCAGTGATTGTGTGCGGTAGCCCCTTTCTCGCTATTCTGTAACCAGATATGAAGCCCGTAGTGCGTCATTTATAGACCCAACATATGAATGAGACTGCAGTTGTTTTTGGCTGTTTTGTAACTCCTCCAATTTCGATATAAACAATGTAAGGGGCTTTTGACTTGCACTGGCATGCTTGGTGTTCAGGTGGCGACGTAAATAAGAGCTTCAGACTGTTAGCCAGAACCTCGCTGCACACCACGCACTGTGGCTTCGGGCAATCTGTGTTGCCAATCCAAGTGAAGCCCAGACACAGATACTTTTCATCATATTTCCTCTTTTTTTCCCAGTCTGATGCTCACTCTCATTTCCTCTTTTTCACCTTGACTCCGCGATGGGCCGATGTGCTCCCGATTTGTCTGTGCTGCACCTCTCCGTTCCCCTCGCCTCCGATTCCTCTCTCTCTCTGTCCCTCTCCTCTTTTACGACTGATAGCTTCAGATGTCTCACCTGACAGTTTTTAAATTAAAATTACATTTTTTTTAAATATTTAATATTATTACACCATCAGACCGCCATTACACTTTTCCTCTCGCGCACCCCCTAGAGGCAGCTCGCGCACCCCCAGGGGTGCGCGCACCCCACTTTGGGAATCCCTGCCGTAGAGAAAAGACGACTTCCGCTGCTCTCCCTGGAGACTACTGGACATCGCTGCGGTAAAGTCAGCAGACACTCACATGTTAGTGCACCTATATGCTGAAATTCACCGTAAACACATTTAAACGGCACAGATCGGGAGGGAGCGAAGGACTTTGAAAGTTAGCGGAAACATTAACGTGAGACAACATCCGGTTTCTTCAGACCAACATCCGGTTTTCAGAATAAGATGCCAACAAAGTATGAATTATATTCACATTAAGTATGAAACATGCTGCCTGCATCTCGTGAACCAAATGTTATTGCCCTCTTGTTCATAGAGCAGTACTTTAAAATAAAAGTGCGCACTAATATATAGTTTTATTAGACAGCTGGTCCCTGTAGTTTATTTATATATATATATATATATTAGACAGCTGGTCCCTGTAGTTTATTTATATATATATATATATTAGACAGCTGGTCCCTGTAGTTTATTTATATATATATATATATATATTAGACAGCTGGTCCCTGTAGTTTATTTATATATATATATATATATTAGACAGCTGGTCCCTGTAGCTTATATATATATATATATATATATATATATATATATATATTTATATATATATCCCCAACGAGTCCCCAACGAGTGCACCACTTCCTCCCATTGGAGCAGCGTCTGCTAAGAGCTACAGGGATATATATATATATATATATATATATATATATATATATATATATATATATATATATATTTATTTGTTTCTATAACTTTTTCAAATGTTAACGTTTGCAGATTAACATTATTTTTGGGAAGAGATCCACATTATCTGTCTTCCTCTCTGAGCACATTAAAGATGAATCCTATGATCATTTATTATTCCAACACTTCACTGTAAGTGATAATGAGTTGGTTGAAGAACATGTCTTGATGTTTTACTTTTCAGAGCAGTTACTCCCAAACTGTTTGGCTTGCGACCCCTCTAGACGAGGCAGTGTCTACTCGTGAACCCTGAGCACAGGCCATGGTGATGCTGGTGATGTTGGTTAAGAGCGGTGATGTTCCCCTCTCATATTCCGCTCATGTCTGGAGCGTTCACTGGCCTGAAGAGGAAAGACATTTTGGACATGATCATGCTGAAATCTGTCAGGACGTCATATAACGAGCAGCCTTTAGCAGACAGCTGGTCAGCCTTCGCTTCAAGGCCGCGTGGGAATGTTTGCCCGTGTTTAACCCGTCCATGCAGAGAGGTGACCTCGTACCTGTCCTTCACCGAGCTACTGACGACAGCAAGGAAGAAAAAAACATTTGATTGATGGAGCGTGAGGGCGCAGCGGCGTCACTCAGATCTATCATGCCATCCTCATGGCGTGTGTGTGAGTGTGTGTGTGTGTGTGTGTGTGTGTGAGTGTGTGTGTAGGTGAGTGTGTGTGTGAGTGTGAGTGTGAGTGTGTGCGTGTGCGTGTGCGTGCGTGAATGTGAGTGTGTGTGTGTGAGTGTGTGTGTGTGTGAGTGTGTGTGTGTGTGTGTGAGTGAGTGTGTGTGTGTGTGAGTGTGTGTGTGAGTGTGTGTGTGTGTGTGAGTGTGTGCGTGTGCGTGTGCGTGCGTGAATGTGAGTGTGTGTGTGTGTGTGTGAGTGTGTGTGTGTGTGAGTGTGTGTGTGTGTGTGAGTGAGTGTGTGTGAGTGTGTGTGTGTGTGAGTGAGTGTGTGTGTGTGTGAGTGTGAATGTGTGTGTGTGTGTGAGTGAGTGTGTGAGTGTGTGAGTGTGTGAATGGTGCAGTGCAGCAAGCGGATCCGGAGCCGGCTGAAACGGGGCGTTGTGTGATTTCGGACAGGAGAAGTGATTCTTTGAAGGTTTTGCACTGACGGGAGAGAGTCGGAGTGAGGCAGCGGTCTGCTGCGGCGCAGAGCCAGGGGTCAGAGGTCAAGAGGTCAGTCAGAGAGAGAGGAACAGTGAGATCACTGGGATCAACAGATGTGATGATTCTATGTTAATATAAGGCATTCCATACTTGTATTGTGTTGTGTATGGGTATGTAGGATGGCAGGAAGCAATATGTGCTGCCTTATATACTGTGAGGTCAGCACCTATTGGGATAGGCTCGTCGTGATTGGTCGGCTACACAACATTTTCAGACGGCGAATGCGTGCTCGTGACTGGAGGAGAGTCTTACCCACAGAGTCCAGTAGAGGGCTCATAGAACTAGGGTCACGACATCGTAACCTTTGTTTCGGCTGATAATATACAGTATTTACATTTTATAGAAATTAATTAATTCAGTAGTTTCTATATTTAATATACATTTGAAATGGTGAGTTTTGTGGCATTAGATACTGTGAAATAAAATTAGGGATTAAACATGTGCAATATATATACATGTATGTATGTATGTATATATATATATATATATATATATATATATATATATATATATATATATACATATATATATATATATATATATACATACATATATACATATATATAGACATATTTATATATAATATCTAAATATGTAGACGTACACATCTTTTATTAGCCACAGGAAACACATGTGTGTTGTACTGATAGGCCACCGTGTATTTTAAGTATCACATGAACTTTGACACACTATGATGAGAGTGTGAGAGCTGTAGTCCACCTACTTGTAAAGCTGCTGATATGAACAGTTTGAATAGTGTAACACAAGAGTAGACCAGCCTGGAGTCGTCTGTTGCAGGTCGGAGGCGGGGCCTCCATCTGTGTTTGAGGGTTATGTCTTTGTGAGCTGAAGTCGTTGTATGGAGAGCAGCGTCCGTCTCTTACAAGGCCGACGTGCACAAACACACTCTCTGATGACCTCTGCCTGACCCTGGAGATGTGAGGGCGAGATGATGGGCAGAGGTCAAGAGGTCGGAGAGTGAGACGGTGGGAGGAGAGCATCCCTACATTACAGAATACATATGTGTTCTGTGAGAGCCACTCTGTGTTCTCTCTCTCTGTTTGTGAAGAGACCTCACAGAGTGAACACCGATCAGACACTGTTCTTTACTTCCTGTCTTCGTCGGCAGCCGTCGCCATGGCGACAGGTAGAGCGAGTGAACTTTCTGTAACCTCGGCGACGTGGAAGTCCCCCCCCCTCCGCCCCCAGGGGGTGACTGTGAGGCTGTGACCAGTCACAGGTCACAGCGAGGTCAGAGGACGTACAGAGGTTGAACGTGATCATTTATTTGTTCTTTTATTTTCTAACAGTACACATGTCAATTCATGTTTATATTTGTGCTGCACGATGTATTCTTTTAACACTTTAAATAAACAATAATAATAATAATACATGGGGTGCACTGGGGTAGAACATATAGTGTTTTTAAATGCAGCGTGTTTCAGTACGTGTACTGTTTAAAACAATAAATCAGAGCAGCAGAGGTGTCCTGACACCAGCGCCGGAAATACACGAGGGCAAAACTGCCCCTAAGAAATATAATGTTGCCCCTGATATCACTAGAGGGGCAAAAAATGCCCCCATAATTTCCTTTAATAATAATGATAATTGAATGAACTTGTCAAAAACATCGTAGCCTATATGACCCGGTCCAGTTGCCATAGAATGGTTTTTATTTTCGCCTTGACTGATGTCGCATGTGCGTGAAGAACCGAACTTTCTAAACAAATAAATCAACGGAGCGCTTCTTCATCAAACTTGTGACTGCGGTCAACTCAGCAGACACTTACATGTTAGTGCACCTCTACGCTGACATTCACGGTAAACGCATTCAAACGGCGCAGATCGGGAGCGAGTGAAGGACTTTGAAAGTTAACGGAAAGATTAACGTGAGACAACATCCGGTTTCTTCAGACGAACATCCGGTTTTCAGAATAAGATGCCAACAAAGTATACATATTGCATAATTGGAATTAGATTAAATGAATTATATTCACATTAAGTATAAAACATGCTACCTGTAAAGGGAAAATGCATCTAAATTGTGCGTAAAGTGTCTTTATTCTTTGATTTGAGGGTTGCTAATGAATAATACCTGACTGATGGTCAATTAAGATATTTTACTCAGCAATCACTCTGAACTGAATTTGGACCTTCAAAATGGCACATTTTTTAAATTTTTAAGGTGCTATAAAAATGTTTTTCTCAAAAATCCCACACAATCACTCATGCATAAGTTCAGCACAAAATTGGGTAATATCACAATATTTGAGGTGCTACAAAAATATCTTTCTCAATAATTCCATACAATGACTGATGTATATGTAATCAAGGCATCGTTGACTTCATAATTCTTAATAGTTGTTTATAAAATGTAATAACAATAAATAACCACAAATAAAATTGAATGTGATTGTCTGATTTATGTTTGTTTTTTGTTGAAAAAAAATCTAAGAAAACACTTTGAATCTGTAGACTACTGCCTCATAGTCTTATTGCCATTTGATGACAATTGCTCATATACTGTAAGCCTAAATAAGTATATTTATTATTTTGAACAAAGGTTAAATGTTATTTCACAAGTTTCAAAAAGTGCCCTCAATTCTTTTTAAATGCCCCTGGATTTCAGTCAGTGGGGGCAAAAATTGCCCCCTAAAAAATATGTAAATTTCCGACCCTGCCTGACACACACACATAGTGACACTCACTCACACACTCACTCACACACACACACAGTGACACTCACTCACACATAGAGTGAGTCTTAAACCCGGAAGTAAGTCAGCATGTTTTTCACTTCCTGTTCTTCTCAGAGTCTCTTTCTGTGGTGACGAGCGGTTGCTAACAAAAGGCTGAATGAGTCTGGAGGATCGCCGGGGACAATAAAAGCCGTCATGGCGACACTACAGTACGCCTTTAGCTTAGTGACGCTGGAGTCATGTGACCGGGGTGTAGTTCATTCATGCCTTTACGCTGCACAATGGAGTTGTTTTATTGTTATTTATTTCATGACTTCTGTTTGTTCATAAGCGCTCTCACTCCCTCTCTGAGGTCAAACACAACATACTGTTCTACTGTATAGCTCACATGACAAATACAACATGAAATATTTCCTTGTTTGTGTCACGGGAGTTCACGGGTAGGACCCAAATGCATACCACAGGAGACAGAGTCCGATGAAACAGGTTTATTTTAGACAGGTGGGTTGCTGGTGTGAGTCCCGTGGCTCGACACCGGAGGGTTGACAGATCGACGGTGTGATGTCCCGTGGCTCGACACCGGAGAGTTCGTAGATCGCCCAGTACTCTACACCCGTAGCAGAGAGGAGAGAGATTAGCACAGGAAGATACCATGGGGTTCAACTCACGAAACGGCGGACGCTATCGAGGCAGAAGACAATACAGACTGACAACCGAGGCCTGCAAGACCAGGGCTAATATGCTGCCGGGTAACGAGTCAGATTGTCCGCAGCTGGCATCCATCAGGGCGGTAGCAGTGGGAGGAGTCTGGAGGCAGGTCCGAGAAAACACCAAGCACATGGCATAACAAAAACAAACAGGGGAATGACAGACACATGAGGAGAGGAGATTGGGGGGGAAACAGAGGTAAACACACAATGGGTCAGACAGGGATCCTGACAGTTTGGTGAATTAAAAATGACAAATTGTATGTGTATGATGTGGAGCTGTATTCATTTACCAACAGCTAGCCTGCTATGGTGTGATTATAACCTGTTTAACCTGACCAGCAAACGCTCAAGTATAATAATAGACACATTCAAATCTAAATAGTAATTCATTAATTAATAATATTGTTCACAATAAAATGGGCCCTCCCAGGCTAGCTGCCTGCACACAGTTCATTATTTGGGTCTTTATTTGCATCATTTGTGTGATTTGCAGCATCAGGAGGATGACTTTCATAACTGGTAGAGGCTCGTTGTAATTCTGGGTACCGCTCAATCACTCCTCCACAGATGATATCTTTAAACCAGGGGTCTCAAACTCATTTTCACTCCGGGCCACATCAGCATCATGGTCGCCCACAAAGGGCCGGTTGTAAATGTAACTACTCGTAACATTGATAACTGTCTGCATTCACAGTTTAAAGTAGTCTTCAATGTGCTCACAATACATTTCCATGTTAAATGTACAGTAAGCCAAAGAGCAGCTTCTATGACTGTTTAAGTATCTCATAATTTTGACTGTCAATCTCATAATTTTGACTTTCTATCATAGTTATGACTTTCTATCGAATAACTTAGACTTTCTTTCTCATAATTTCGACAATAGTGATATTTTTATTATTATTAGTCTAACTTAAAAAAAAAGAAAAAAAAATTTTAACTTTTTTTTTTGCTGGCGGATTCGTGGGCCACATAAAATGACGTGGCGGTCCGAATTCGGCCCTCGGGCCAGGAGTTTGAGACCCCTGCTTTAAACATTTCCATGTGTCGCAGGTTTTAGCAGCCAACTTGGCTACTTTGTATTCGTGAACCTGTCACTTAGCAACCATGTTAACACATTTGTGATCCTGAATTAGACTTCATATCAGATTGCTTAACTTGAGCTATACAATGTATACCGGTACATACATTAGACATTATGTCATAAAACCCGATGTGGAATCAACTGTAAGGATTACAGATACTAGAACCCAAAAGCACAACTCTGAGACAAGATTCACTAGGTTTCTTTACTTGGTAAAGGCAGGGTCAACACCGGGAGGTCAGTCCAACAGGCAAAAATCCAAGGTCGAGAAAACAGGCAGACAGGGTCGGCACAGGCAGATCAGAATAGTACGATATATAACACTGGAGAGCTTGGCAGAGACACACAAGACAATCTGGCAGAGAACAAGTGCAAGTGAAGGGACCTAAATAGTGAGGGCTAATGAGGGAATGGGCTGCAGGTGAGATGGGTGAGCAGGACCAGGTGAGGGGAATGAGAGATGATTGGGTGTGCATGGTAGGATCTGAAATGACAGGAGAGTTAGTTTATTTTCATCCTGTCTGCTTATTTGACTAATATGAAGGGGAATTCATGACAGAACCTCCCCCTCTAGGGATGCTCTTGACGTCCCACTGGGTTGGTCCGGATGGGCCTGGTGGAAGTCCGTGATCAGGGAGGGATCAAATATTCGGCGAGCGGGGACCCATTCTCGATCTTCAGGACCATAACCCTCCCAGTCCACTAGGTATTGCAAGCCTCTACCCCATCGCCGAGACTTGAGAAGGCAACGGACCGTGTAGGCAGGTGCCCCATCGATGAGCCGGAGGGGGCGGAGGGGGTCTGGGGGGGGGGCTGAAGGGGGCTCTCCTTGACGGGTTTAATCCTGGACACATGAAAGGTGAGATGAATTTTCATGGACTATGGCAGGCGAAGACTGACAGCGGCAGGCGGAAAACATTTTGCAGTAATAGTTGAGCAGTCTCTTTGGCAGTAGGTAACTTGGATAATGGATCAATGACCGTGAGAATAACTGTTACCATCAGAAGGGGTTAGGCCGGTTACAGAGTCCAAAGCGATGTGAGACCAGGGACTACTAGGAACTGGCAGAGGATGAAGAAGCCCAGAGGGAGGTTGGCGAGTGCTCTTATGCTGCGCACAAACCTGGCAAGCACCAATGAACCCCTTGGTGTCTTCCTCCATGGAAGACCACCAGAAATGCTGTCTGAGCAGTGCTAGTGTGCGTCTGATCCCAGGATGGCAAGCTAGGCGGGAAGAGTGGCCCCACTGGAGGACCCGAGTACGGAGATCGACAGCAACAAACAACCGGTTATCAGGACAAGCACTGGGTGCAGGGTGTTCGGCATGAGAGTGCTTTACCTTGTCCTCCACCTCCCAGGTTACCACACCAATAACGCACTCAGGGTGGCGGATACCTTCAGGATGGGAAGGAGAGCTCTCTTGCTGGAACTGACGGAGCCCACCTAGCTTGACGAGAGTCGCTTGGCCGAACGTATGTATTCTAGATTGTTGTGGTCTGTCCAGACCACAAACGGCTGTTCCGCCCCCTCTAACCAGTGTCTCCACTCCTTCAATGCCAGTTTGACTGCCAACAGCTCCCGGTTCCCAATGTCATAATTCCTCTCTGCGGGGGACAGCTTCCGGGAGAATAAGGCACATGGGTGAACCTTTTGGTCCTCAGCCGACCGCTGAGAGAGGACCGCTCCTACACCAGTGTCCGAGGTGTCCACCTCCACAATAAACTGCCGGGCAGGCTCTGGGAATATGAGGATGGGAGCAGAGGTAAAACGGGATTTTAACTCACCAAAGGCCCCTGCTGCCGCAGAGGACCACCGGAAGGGCACATGCGGGTAGGTGGGAGCGGTGAGGGGAGCAGCCACGGAACTGTAGTTATGGCTGAACCGCCGATAGAAGTTTGCAAAGCCCAAAAAGCGTTTAAGCTCCTTGCGTGTGGATGGGGAGGGCCAGTCAGCAACTGCTTTGGTCTTGGCAGAGTCCATCTGGATATTACCAGCATTGAGGAAAAAACCCAGGAACAACACCTCTGTGGTGTGGAACTCTCACTTCTCTGCCTTTACGAAGAGCTGGTTCTCCAAAAGCCTTTGGAGGACTTGGCATACATGGACCACATGTTCCTGTTGAGACTTCGAGAAGATAAGAATGTCATCCAAATACACAAAAACAGAAACATTGAGCATATCCCGGAGAACATCATTGACCAACCCCTGGAAGACTGCAGGGGCATTGGTGAGACCAAATGGCATAACTAAATACTCATGTCCACTAGGAGTATTAAAGGCAGTCTTCCACTCGTCCCCCTCTCGGATTCTGACCAAATGGTAAGCGTTGCGGAGATAGTTTGTAAAAAATGGTAGCACCTTGTAGCAGCTCAAAAGCAGAGGCAATAAGTGGAAGAGGGTACCTATTTTTTACCGTAATGTTATTGAGTCCTCTGTAGTCAATGCAAGGGCGCAGGGATTTGTCCTTTTTTACCACAAAGAAAAACCCCGCTCCCGCTGGAGATGAAGATGGTCGAATGATTCCTGTAGCCAATGAGTCCGTAATATATCTCTCCATAGTCTTCGTCTCAGGAGCAGATATGGAAACAAGTCTACCTCTGGGAGGAGGTCAATGGCACAGTCATACGGGCGATGAGGCGGCAACAAGGTGGCTCAGGCCTTGTTAAAAACCTCCTTAAGGTCAAGATACTCCTTAGGAACCCCGGAGAGATCTGGGAACTCAGAAGAGGCGGGCAGACTAGGGACAGACGATGAGGCAGACTTTAAACAGACAGCATGACAATGAACACTCCACTGTAATACAGTTCCTGATGCCCAGTCAATGTGTGGATTGTGTCTCCTAAGCCACAGATAGCCCAAAATAACTGGTTGCTGAGGTGCATGGATGAGATGGAAGGTGAGCATTTCATTATGATTACCTGACTGTCATTTGCAGAGGAGTGGATTGATGGGTAACCCTGAAGAGGAGATGACCATCTAAAGCTGTGGCGTGGATGAGTTTCCCCAGGGCCACCTGCTCAACCCCCAGCTGGGAGGCCAGCGTCCTCTCCATAAGGTTAGCATCTGCACCAGAGTCAATGTGGCCTGAGACAGTGTGATTGTTCCCTGAACAAAACAGTTGCGCATGAATCAAAGGGCGAGAGGGCATTTTTAAGTTCACATTTCGACTCACCAGCGCCCTCCGGATGACTGGTGAGCCATCTCTTTTACTGGACAAGAGGTTGCAAAATGGCCGCTCTGGCCGCAGTAAAAGCATCGATCCTCCTGCAGGCGGTGCTGGCGTTCTGCTGTGGACATCCGGGTCCGCCCCAGCTGCATAGGCTCAGGAGAGTCGGCTGGACCGACCTGTTCCGACGGAAGCCCCCCGAGGATCGTCGGATCGGCGAGATGGCCTTGGTGGCGCAGCGGAAAAGCCCCTCTCTCTTCTCCGTTCCCGCAGATGACCGTCGATACGGATGGAGAGAGCGACCAACTCGTCCAAGCCAGCAGGAAGATCTCGAGCCGCCAACTCGTCCTTCAGGCGGTCCGAGAGACCGTGGTAGAAGACATCCAGGAGCGAGGAGGCGTTCCAGTTGCTCTCGGCTGCTATGGTGCGGAACTCGATGGAGTAGTCAGCGAGGGATCTCCCTCCCTGCTTCAGGTCAAACAAACCTCGAGCAACCTCTCTTCCAGGCGTGGCATGGTTGAAGACTTTCAGCAGTTCTTCCGAAAACAGCTGGACTGAAGCGCAGATCGATGACTGTTGCTCCCACTCTGCGGTTCCCCAGTCCTTGGCTCTGCTCGTGAGGAGAGATACGATGTACGCTACTCGGGACCTCTCGGAGGGGAAGGCGGAGGGCTGAAGCTCAAAGGCGAGGGAGCACTGAATCAGAAATGGCCGGCAGGAACCAGGAGCCCCAGAATAATGCTCTGGAGGAGGCAAGCGTGCATCCGACACGGGAAAAGTGCGAAGAGGAGGGCTGGAAGCACTGGCGGCAGCTGGACCCTGAGCCGCAGCGGACAAATGCATCAGATGATCAAGGAGACTGCATGCTGCGCTCGTGACGGACGCTCATAGCCTGCATAACTTCTGCTAAGAAGGTTAGCTGCTGCTCGTGGCCTAGCCACATGTTCTGAGTCAGAGGTTCCGTCTCGGGAGGTGCGGAGTCGGCTGAGTTCATGTTGGCCGGATTGTACTGTAAGGATTACAGATACTAGAACCCAAAAGCAGAACTCTGAGACAAGATTCAGGTATAGGTTTCTTTACTTGGTAAAGGCAGGGTCAACACCGGGAGGTCAGTCCAAACAGGCAAACAAATCCAACAAGGGGCAGGCAAAAATCCAAGGTCGAGAAAACAGGCAGACAGGGTCGTAACAGGCAGAACAGAATAGTACGATATATAACACTGGAGAGCTTGGCAGAGACACACAAGACAATCTGGCAGAGAACAAGTGCAAGTGAAGGGACCTAAATAGTGAGGGCTAATGAGGGGATGGGCTGCAGGTGAGATGGGTGTGGAGGACCAGGTGAGGGGAATGAGAGATGATTGGGTGAGCATGGTAGGATCTGAAATGACAGGAGAGTTAGTCAAATTAGCAGACTAAAATAAACTAATATGAAGGGGAATTCGTGACATCAACAGGTTATTTATTTATCACGTGTCCGTAGCCTCATGACAACTGAGATGCTAGTGCTAACTTAGCATCTAGTGCTAGCGTAGCAGCTAGTGCTAGCGTAGCCTGGAAGCGCTTCCTCCAAACTGAGATTTGATATATATTTTGTGTTTTTGTCTCTCATGACAAATATTCTTGACGTGAAGAAGAGGAGATGTCGAGTGGTAGTGTATTGTATTTTATCCCCCCCCTCCTTGTAACCCTTACACAACCTGCTTTGGCAGTACTGTACCTAATTATGGTTTTAATTATGAATAATGAAGTAAATACAAAAATCTGGACTAACTTGAACCTACTGTGTCTCTTTGTTCTCTCTTCATTTGAATTTGTCTCACTCTCTGTGGAATAATCTATCTGAGAGGTTCAACATCTGCTGTTAACACACACACACACACACATACAGCGAGACCAGCAGCTTGCAACGTCACGCTCGCAACACACTCAGACACACTGTGCATAAACATACACGCTTAAAGATATTTATGAGCTATTGTTTCCTTTATTCCAGAGAGAGAGAGAGAGTTTCAACTGGAGTGAACTTCTAGCTCGACCCTCGCTCTCACTCTCTCCCAGGTTGTTCCCATGGAAACCCAGTGATTTAATCGTTACACAGAGTGCCATAATGAGTTTCACCTTCAGAACAAACACATGCACACACGCAGACAGCTGCGAGGCGGCCGTGCACTCTACAGTGGTGGAGCTAAATGTGTGAATGGAGGGCTGTAAATTTACGGCGTGAGTGATTTACGATGCACGCGCAGCGAGTCCGGGGCGGAGTCCACGAGAGCGGCCTCCTGGGAGCCTCGCTCACATTCAAATCAGCTTCAGAGGAATAGATCCAGAAAATATCTGTTGGCTTTGTCCTTCTCGTTGAGACTGAGATGTCTGTGCGGTGAATAATACACTACCGCCAGCAGCTGGCTAGCTTAGCTTAGCACAAAGACAGCCGGGGGAAATGGCTCTCTATAGTTCACTAATTCTTATATCTCCGTTCAACAACTGTATAAGTGACAATTTCGCAGCGGGGGAATATTCGCTGCCCATCCCACTCTCACCAAACGCCGTATGAATAATATGTCATTTTTCCGTGTAATAATTACACCTTTCTTGTTTTTTGCATGTAGTTTGTACACCATGTAGTCTGTACTGACCGCAATGTAAATGCATCTTTGTAGAAAAGCTTTACTCTGAACAGGTAGTATAAAATGTGAGTGATCACTTCAAGTTCGTGGAGACCGGTGCCCCAAAATGTTGTTCTTGCTTATTTTTAAGTGACGTAACTAACATGTTTGTCTGTTACGTTGTTTCCGTTCGTATTTTACTTAGTTTACATATTCATTTTCAAGCCCAACTATGATATTTTTCAGTGGTTTTGTTGCTCAAACATAACAGCATAACAATTTGGTCCCATTTAGAGTAAAAAACATCATAAAGCAGGGTATGCTTCAGGGCGGGGCTACCTTGTGATTGACAGTTCGCTTCCACGAAGTCGTCCGGTCTGGGAGTTGTCTGTGTTTTTATCTTAAAACTTGAAACATTACAGTGTGTTTTCAGTTCATGAGAGTAAATTGTAACATTTTGGTCGCATAAAAAAGTCAGTCATACTAAGCGCCACCCTCTGTTGTCCCTCTGGTTACGAAAAACAAAGGTGGTGACGGCCAATATGTCCAACTCAAGGCTTCAAAACCATCGTCCACAAACCAAAGTTTCTGTTGTTTTTTGCAGCGGCTGCTTTTTGCACATGATCGCACAACTTGAACTTCACAATGCCTGAAATGACCCCGACCTCTTAACGCCGTATTACACGGTGGTGCCACGTTATGTGTTGAAATGATGTGGCGCCACCACTGAAACAATTTAAGTTTAAGCAAAAAAACATTCTTTGTTAGATTTAGGAGAGAAACGACCATGGTTTGGGTTCAAATAACTTACATAGCCTATTTGAAATGAGTCAACATTGACTTTTGGTGTCAGGAAGGACACAAACACCCGTCTCCTGGGTGGAAGTGCTCCATCCACCCAACAATGTGGGTGAAGAGGTCGCGGTCATTTCATGGATTCTTTGTGAGATGGGTATAGTTTATGCAGTTTGTGAATTCCTAGAGAGTCTTTGCACTCCCAAAGAAGAAAAAGAAAAGCAGCCTCTCATTGCCGACTACGGTCAACTGAAATGGCAACAGTTGCCGGCAGATAGCGCATAGCTGCAGCTAACTCAAAGACTCAAGGATCATTTATTGTCATTATGCAACACATGGATGCACAACGAAATTCAGTTGTAGCCCATTTATAACACAAAAAACACACAACAAACAAAAACAGTCTTACATTTCATGAGTGCATTTTTGTAAATTTGCATCATAAGGACTCCAAGATTAAGTTGGTCTAACTGACTCTCCTTTAGAAATAAAAATCATGTAAAAGTGTCTTCAGTGTGCATGTAATGTGTGAGCTCCTGATGAAGCATGATGGACGGAGCTGACAGCCAATCAGCTGGTGTCTGTTCCGCTCGAGCTACAATGTTTGAATCATATTTTAAAACTTAAACCTCACTGAAAGACATAATAAAATCACCGAGCTGCTATTGTTGTCCACAATCTGACACTCCAACATCTTCAATAAAGCTCCATTAAAACATTATGTATATAAACAGTTAACCAGAAAGACACAGAGGATAGAAAGTTACTATTATTGTTTCTGTTTCTTTAACGTCCAGATGCTTCCTTTTTACAGCTTGTCTTCTAAACTGAGTCCTTTGGTGATTTTTAGAGACAGTAATACCTGTTGATTTTACTGCTTTTTAAACACTGTTCAAAACTACGCACATGCCCTTTTGTAACTTCCAAATTAAATCATCACATCACGCAGAAGAGGTGAAGGAGGCCATTAGAGGGGCCTGTGACTGCGCGGAGACAGAGAGCGAGGCAGGTAGGTGATTACTGCCAACGTTACTGCTTTTTAAATCTAGTAGAAGTTGCGAGCGCTCGCTAACCTTTTACAGCTTCAGGAGATATTCAGAACGGCGACTTTGAGTGTGAGAACAAGCGGAGAGAGGAGATCTTTTAACAAGATGGAGACGGATAGAGACGGCGGAAGGTGATTACTATGGCTGTTATTGCCTTTTAAAGGGGCATTACGCCAAGTGTTATCGCCCCACTGCGCTTTCTATGGAGCCATAGCGCTGTGTAACACCGCCTGCCTGTTTGTGTGCATGAATTTGAGGGTAAAGTCGTGTGTGCGAGATGCAGTCGATGTGCGTGTTGAAGCAAGAGCATTGCCCCCGAATCATTCAGTCACCTTCCCAATTTAGGGCCCATCTTCCTGAGCAACAAGCTCACTTCTTATATCAATCCAGTGCTGGACGTATGTGAGGAGAGGCAGCTTGACCTCTCCAAGGAAAGAGGCTTCACCGCTTCCTTGTCTATCTCATTGGGCCAAGAAACACAAACAAACAATTCCCATGTGAGGAAAGTACATGTTGACCACAGTATGTCATTTACATTTTTGGAATGTTTTCATAGCATGATAGTTGTTAACAAATGCTGTATGCCTGTGCTTGTCCAAACATATAACCTGAAATGTATGTTCCTGTGCAATGAAACTCCAATGAATCTGCATATTTTTTCACAGATTACAGTCCCAGTTTTAACCAAGTGGATAACATCAAGTTACGCGACAAATAACTCAACTTTGACTCATTGGTTCCACATGAGACACGACCAGCAGTCTCCTGGGTATGTTTAGACCCAACGGTCCACCTGACCTCCTCCTCTGCGTGGACTTCGTGGCTCTATTCACCACATTCCCTGTCCCGGCTCACGGCTATGTTGATTGCATAAGAATTGATTTTGTGAGTTATATACAAATGATAGTGTATTACTTTTTGTAGGTACGAACAGTGTGTGAGAACAGTCTGCTTCATGGCCTGCAACTGTTCTGGTTTAATCTCACCGCTCACCTTTATGAAGTGACAATTATGTGTTTAAAAGTTCTCTGTGCTGCCCACAATTGGCCAAAAATGAATGCAATTGTAATAATGCTTGAACTCAATCACTGGTGATCCTAAATCTTCTGTGGCTTCCCTTTGGTTCAACTTGAACTTCTTGGAACGAACAGCTGTGAGGCCATACATCATGTTGTTCCGTAAAATGTTGAGGAAAAGGCTTTTGTGTTTGACCAACAGCAACATCTAGGGCTGGCAAACGACACCCTTATCGTCAGGACAACATCATTTGGTACAAATCACATAAATGAAGCCAACAGAAGTACCAACCACTGCAGTTCCTCAAATGGCCACTTGTGGCTGGCGCCAAAAGCGAGTCAATCCCCATAGACCTCCATGTTAACGTGCCCAACTTTACAGCAGAAATAAACATGTTTACAACCTGGAGCAAAAAACAGTTTTGGTCTCGAATGATGTTTCCTGCTTTTTACCATAATTTACCCTTTTTACTGTCCAGCAGGTGAATTTTGATACGACTCACCCATTTCAATTATATTAAGGCTCAAAGCGATGCATAACAAAGTGAGTGAACCCTTTGAGTTTCAGCTCGCCGCTACGCCGCCGCCGCTACGCCGCCGCCGCTACGCCGCCGCCGCCGCCGCTACGCCGCCGCCGCTACGACGCCGCCGCTACGACGCCGCCGCTATGACGGCGCTGCTAATGACGCTGTTCAACGTTCTTTTGTTCTAAAATACCCTCTAAAGCAGTGATTTTTAACCACAGTGTGCCGTGAGAGATCGTCTAGTGTGCTGTGGGAAAGAAATAGACTCTGAACTGGGCCCTGGACAAAATGCTAACCCAGATGAAAAGCCTCGTATGAGTGGTGGTCAAAAGAAAGAAGAAACGGTGAGCTCGATGCAATACAGCAAATGTTAGGGATCCGACTGCACCGACCCCGTTATGATCACATCACTCCAGTTCTGAGGTCTTTGCACTGGCTTCCTGTCCAACAAAGAATTGACTTTAAAATCCTGCTGTTGGTTTACAAAGCACTGAATGGTTTAGGGCCAAAATACATCTCTGATCTGCTGCTACCTTATGAACCATCCCGACCCCTCAGGTCGTCTGGGACCGGTCTACTTTCTGTTCCCAGAGTCAGAACTAAACATGGAGAAGCAGCGTTCACTTTTTCTGCTCCACATATCTGGAACAAAGTCCCAGAAAGCTGCAGGTCTGCTGAGACCCTCAGCTCATTTAAATCAAGATTGAAGACTTTTCTGTTTGCTGCTGCCTTTAATTGAACCACATTCAATTAATATATTAATCAATTTCCTGCATTTCTGCATTTTACTACTGCATTTTATTTCTTACCCTGCTTTTTAGTGTTTTAATCAATGTTCTTAATTATTCTTTTGCCTTATGTTTTGATGCTTTAAATGGTTTCATGTGAAGCACTTTGAATTACCTTGTTGTGCTATACCAGCGGTTCCCAAACATTTTAGGCCACGCACCCCCTTCTACATCCCGACCGGGTTCACGCACCCCCAACCCCCCCCCCCCCCCACACACACCTTAAAAAAAAAAAAGCAACAGAGCCGCATAAAAATCGGACGAATGAGAGAACAGTTTGCTCGCGCGTGGCGTTTGTTTACAAGATAAAAAACACAAAAACTCTTCCTGCACCGTGCCTTCGAAAAGGTAACGGACGTAACGTTACGAAGGATTGGCCACATCTGTAGGCTCGTCTACTTGCAGAGAGTAAAACTCACTCTTCTTCACGCGACCGACCAATGTAGCCAGGATGTCTTCGGACAAAGCATCGATGCGCGCGACAGTGTTGTTGGACACCGGGATCACGTCCAACTTTTTCGCTTCTCTCTCTCCAATCATACATTCCACCATCTCTTTAACATTGTTCCCTCTCCACCACCGCCTCTCCTTCTCCCTATTACGCGATCAGAATACTACCACAACATGCCGCCTGTCTCCGGCAGAAATGCGCTCATCCACGCACGGGAACAACACCGAGTTGTAATATATACCTCCATAACACCCCGCCACTTTCGGCTCATACCTCCCCAGCAACGAGGCACATCACCCGGTCACAATACCTCCAGAATGTCCCCCGGGTGAAATCCGGGACTTGGTTTTATGGTTCCGAGTGGCCGGCGCTCACTTGTTGGCGCTGGGACGCGAGGTCTCCAGCCGCCCCCGCCGTGAGGCACCCGATCGTCAGGTCTTCAGCCCTCGGAACAGGCCGCGGGTCAACAACTCGTGGGTGGCGGGGTAGAGGCGAGGCAGATCACAGAAACATAAAGACTAGAGTACGGCAAAGATATGTTGATGAGAAGCGTATTTGTACGTCAAACACAAACATAATCAGGGAGAAAATACGTTCATGGTAAAACGTAATTGAGAATGCATTTTAGTTTTGGGGGAACGTAATTTTTAGGAGACAGGACTGCACCGCCATTACATTTTTCCTCTCGCGCACCCCCTAGAGGCAGCTCGCGCACCCCCAGGGGTGCGCGCACCCCACTTTGGGAATCCCTGTGCTATACTAATAAACTTGCCTTGCCTTGGTCTGTGGGGAAAAGCTATCCAACAGTGCCGTAGTCCCAAGCAAGCGTCAACGTCATCTCCAAACGAAACACCCGTCACTTCAAAACAGAACTTGGTGTGCCGCGGGATATTTTTTATGTAAAAAATGTACCTGAGAGAAGGTTGAACAGACTGCTCTAAGGAGTCGGCTGTTTATTTTTACGGTAGGCAGCACGTTGTGTTTTAAGCCTGTTTTTCGTAAAACTAGCATCCCAATTAATATCACAGTGTAAGTGAATAAAGGATGCACCTCGCTAACCAAGCTGGCTAGCTAGCGCTAGCAGCCGGGATCAGCTCCACCCTCTTCTCTAAATATGGTCACTTCTTGTTCCAAATAATAACGGCCAAAATGTCAAACTTAAGGTTTCAGGATCGATAATCCTCAAATGGTTGATCTACTCGGACATGTCTACGGTTTAGGCACAGCATTGACTTGGTTAGGTCCTGGTTTGGGTTTAAATAAGCAATTTATAGGTCAAAGTTGTGGTTTGTGTTAAAAGGACTACTTCACTAAGGTCAGGAGACCTTCATTTTCATCGTTACAATAGGAACCACAGGTTAAAATGGGTAATATACATATAAGTAAAATAAGGTTATTGACAATCAAAGTTTTGCAGAATCATCCAGTATTGACGTACCCGTCGGGTAACTTTACCTGAAACAAAGTGAAAGATTGAAGAACGCCACCGCTCTACTTCTCTTACAGCTGTTCCCTCTTTCCTCTGCATGTCGACGCCCCAAATGAATGCGGTGCAGTTCACCAATGGAAATATCAAAGTGCATCAGTGAATCAATATGACGAGTGTCAAATTGACTCGTAATGATCTTCGGGGCCTTGATGGCTGGACTGGATCTCTTAAATGACCTCCAGTCCTAATGCTGGACCGTGTGAAGGTGCACAGAAGTAGAGAAGAAATCTAAATGTCTCTCTTTCTTTTGGTCATCCTTTTCTTCTCATCTTCTACCTCTCCTATTCTCCCATCACTCTCTCTTCCTCTCTCTCTCTCTCTCTCCCTCCAAATGAAAATGGAGTGGAACGAGTGTATTTGTAGCCACGGCAACAACAACATTATCGTTAATGGTCGCCGCGGAGACGCTGGAGCTGTAATGGCTGACAGCGCTCTGTCGCCGTGGGTTACCAGCTGGGTCTCGCAGACACACACACACACACATTGGATGAAAGCAGTGTCTACTCCTCTACTCCTTTCATTCAGATCCACTTTGCATTGATTTTGCAGTTTGGCTGAAAATGCAACAACTCTGTGTCTCTACCTCCATGGCTCCACCGGAATCAATCACACACGCACACACACCTACACACACACACACACGCAGACGTTGGGTTTTGGACAAGTGGCTTGTCTGAGTGACGCCAGATATTCACACACACACACACAGAGTGCTGGTGACGCCAGGCTGGTATTGGGTCAGTATTGAATTCAAACACTAAGTAACTTCATGACTGTCCGTCTCCCTCCATCTATACATACATGTACCTGCTTCTCTCTCAGCATGTCATCTCTGTGTCTGCCTGATGTGTGTGTTCTATGTGACTGCGGACTCTTACTTGCTTTGATGTGAACACACTTCTCATGGTTTGGAGGCTGCTCATGGTAACATCCTAATGCTGCAACATAGACAGCAATATTCTTCAAACTTTGAGTCAACAAAGTTTTTAGTTTGTCCGTTTCCTGTTTTAACATGAAAACGCTGGTTCCAGAGAGCGCTGACCTCAACCCAACCCAACGCCTTCTGGATGAACTGGAACACAGACTGTGAGCCGGACCTGATGTCAGCCTCATCCTGTTCCACCATGTAACTTTAACTTAGTTCAGTTTAGATTGTTAGATTTCTTTATATAAAATAGATTCATCTCAAATATGAGAAACAAAACTCGGTACCTAATCTTATATATATCGTATAGAAGGAAACAAAAGACGCCGAGCAAAACCGCATCACGTCCACTATAAAGAACGCGCGTACTGCAATTTGATCAATACACTGTTCATGTACGTTTTATTCAATAATTTATTTCTCATAATTATCTTTCATTCATGAACAAATCCTACTGTAATGAAATAGTATCTAAACGTTTTCTGAATCTGCTCTTTTGTTTTACAGAATATGACTTTTCCAGAACAATGAAATGTTCAGACGAAGGCCGTGATGGGTAAATATTATCATAATTATTTAATTGTAACAAGTGTAGTCTTTGAGCTATTTTGGGAACCATAAAGATAACTATACTGTACTGTGCATATTGTACAATTCATTGTACGGATTGTGATTTACTATGTGTTTTAAACAACACGTGAAGCAGAAGGCAAACCCCCACATCTTTAGGGAACAATCGTTTTTATTTTAACTTTTTTGATACGGCCCAAAATGATGTAATATTGCATAGTTTTATGTCAATAAATGATCTTGGGGAGGAGGAGGAAAAAAGGAGGAGGAGAAAAAAGCACACGGGCGGAGCTTAGAGTCAGTGGTTGAGCGTTGTGATAATACTGCTCCTATTCCGGTGTCGGAGGCGTCCACCTCGACCACGAACTGGCAGCTTTCATCCGACTGGAGTAGGATGGGGGCTGATGTCAATCGCTCCTTGAGGGCATTAAACGCCCGGTTGGCCTCGGGGGACCAGGAAAAATCCACTTTAGAGGAGGTGAGGCCGGTTAGGGGTGACGCCGTCTGACTGTAGTTCCGAATGAATCAGCGGTAGAAGTTTGGAAACTCTAGGAACTGCTGGAGTTTCTGCCGGTTAGAGGGGACCGGCCGGTCGGCGACCGCTTTAACCTTTTCCGGGTCCTTGCGTATCTGACCCTCCTCAATGATGAAACCAAGAAACTGTACGGAGGTGACATGGAATTCACATTTCTCGGCTTTGATGAAGAGTTGGTTCTCCAGTAAGCGCTGAAGGACCTGACGCACATGGTGGCAATGTTCCTGTAGGTTCGAGGAGTAAATCAGAATGTCGTCGATGTAGACAAACACAAACCGGTTGAGAAAATCCCTGAGCACGTCGTTCACCAAAGCCTGGAAAACGGCTGGTGCATTTGTAAGTCCGAATGGCATGACCAGGTACTCGAAATGTCCCACTGGAGTGTTGAAAGCGGTCTTCCACTTGTCCCCCTCTCGTATCCGAACCAACAACGGAATGGCCTACTTCAAGGTAGTGTGCTGGCCCCACTACTGTATAACATCTACACCAACGACCAGCCAATGGACCAGAACACTGAGCGTTTCATCTATGCAGACGATCTCTGTGTAACATCCCAAGAGAATTCGTTCAAAGCAGTAGAATTAAACCTCACCACAGCTCTAGAGGAGGTACTACTCTATTACGAGCGCAACCACCTACATGCCAACCCTGCAAAGACCCAAGTGTGCTCCTTCCATCTCAGGAATCGTGAAGCCAACCGACCACTTAACATCAAATGGTCTGGAACGCCACTTGAGCACTGTACCCACCCTGTCTACCTTGGAGTAACCCTGGACCGTATTCTTTCCTTTAAGGAGCACATCAACAACACAAAATCCAAAGTCGGTTCCCGAAACAACATCCTACGGAAACTGACCAACTCCAAATGGGGAGCCACAGCACACACATTAAGATCTACTGCTCTGGCCCTGTGCTATTCCTCTGCGGAATATACATGTCCAGTTTGGGAGAGGTCAACCCATGCCAAGAAACCATGGGCTCAATGGAAAACACTAAACCGCCTCAGAACAAGAACGGGACGATCAAAAGCTGCTCTGGTCAGATGGGGCTACAAGGCTGGCCCAACCACATGTGAATGTGGAGAAGCAGACCATACTATGGAGCATTGCCTTGTCTGTCCTCTACTACCCAACCTTTGCAACTCAAAAGACATTGCAGTGTTCAATGAAAATGCAAAGGTCTGTGTAAAGAAATGGGAAACTGTCATATAACCATCACGCTTCAGTGAAACGAAAAGAAGAATCCGAACCAAGTGGTAAGCATTGCGGAAGTCTAGCTTGGTGAAAATCGTGGCACCGGGTAGGGATTCAAAAGCAGAGTTGATTAGGGGTAGCGGGTACTTGTTCCGGGTGGTGATCTGGTTTAACCCTCGGTAGTCGATGCAAGGACTCTTGTCCTTCTTGGCCACGAAGAAAAACTCTGCTTCTAATGAATGACGGTCTGTTCGAGTTCGTTGCTGTTTGTTTTTTATAAGCTGGAGGATGACAGGCGGATAATTCCTGCAGCGAGGTAGTCTGTGATATAGGTCTCCATCGCCTCACGTTCCAGTCGGGAAAGGTTGTATCGTCGGCTGGAGGGCAGGGTGGCGCCGGGGAATAGTTCAATGCGCAATCGTAGGGTCAGTGGGGTGGCAGGGAAAGGGCTCGTTCCTTGTTGATTGCCTCGCTGAGATCAGCGTACTCCAAAGGGACCGAGGTGAGATCAGTTCTGGTAGTAGGGGCGTGGAGAGAAGAGGTCTGCCGGGGAATGGCGGACTCGAGGCACCTCGAAAGACATGTAGGGCTCCATCCGATGATTCTGTTTCCTGCCCAGTCTATCTGTGGGCTGTGGTCCCGGAGCGAGGGATGGCCCAGAACCAGAGGCGTCTGGGTCATAGAGAAGATGTAAAAATGGATCTCGTGTTGGTGGTTTCCTGACACGAGCAGGTTAAAAGGGCA
The DNA here is from genome assembly GCF_949748355.1 of Melanostigma gelatinosum. Taxonomy (NCBI): domain Eukaryota; kingdom Metazoa; phylum Chordata; class Actinopteri; order Perciformes; family Zoarcidae; genus Melanostigma; species Melanostigma gelatinosum. The sequence continues at coordinate 5,619,325 of NC_136646.1, forward strand.
AGTCCTGTGAGTGATATTGGTCAAGGGACTTCCATCCAGAGCATTCGCCTGAAGAGGGCATTCCAACTCCTCCAAGGGAATCCCATGAGCGAAGACCAAGGAGGAGTCCAAAAAACTCTGTTCTGCTCCCGAGTCAATGACAACCAAGACTGGTAGAGCACCGGATGGCAGATATAACTTAGCTGGTAGCGTGAGAAGGGACCTCGGACGGGGGAGTCGGGTGGAATCGCTCGCCAGTATTCCCACTCTTCAATTCTGTGTATACGCCTATACAAGGGCATATAGCTATCTCTTTTGGTCGCACCGGGCAGACAGTGATACGGTGACCTGGCTCGCCGCAGTAGAGGCAGGCTCCAGGATGGATTTGTCGCTCCCTCTCTCCCTGAGACAGGTGGAACCGTCCCAACTGCATGGGTTCATCCCGATCCTCGGGAGAAGGTGCCGGAGCGGGCGAGCGCTGGTGGCCTGGGCTGCGGCAGCGAGGTGGAACTGGGGACCGGCGACCGGAAGTGGTTACTGGCTGACGAACCGGTGCCGGGAACCTGTGGTTACGCTCTCTCCAACATTCCTGCAACCCGAGTATCCAGTCAGATGGCGAGAGCGATCAGGTCTTCTAGTGTCTTGGCCTCCTCCAGAATAGCAAGCTCGTCCTTTAATCTCCCAGACAGGCTGCTGAGAAAAAACCCCTTTAGCACCCTCTCTTCCCAACCGGACTCTGCGGCCAGGATACGAAAGTCAATAGAATGTTCAGCAGCGCTAGCAGAGCCCTGACGGAGGAGGTTCTGAACAGCGACCTGAGAATATGTAGGGTGGTCGAAAGCTCTCTTAAACGCCTGCAGGTATTGTCCAAAAGAAACCGTATCCAATGGGTTCTGGGTAAACCAGGCCTGGGCCCAGTCGAGAGCACGGCCATGTAGCAACCCGGTCAGATTGGCAATCTTAGAACTCCGATGCACACGTGCGGGGCTGTTGGTTGAACACAAACGTCGCCTGGAGCAGGAAACCTCTACATCCCCTCATGTCTCCGTGGAAAGGTTCAGGAGACGGAACAAATGACTCACGGACCAGTTGCGCGTCCCCCGCCATCGAATCTAAGGGGGGGGAGGGGCGGAGCTGTGCGAGTCCCTGCACCATGCTGCCGATCTCAGCCACCTCAGACCCGATGGCTTGATGAGATCGCCGCATATCATGCAGCAGATGGTGTTGCTGCCACCTGCAGGGGATCTGCAGGTGGAGATCCTGCTGCGGCTGCTGGGTCCATAGTTATGGTCAGTCCGTTCTGTTATGATGTGGTGTGTTCACGGACCCAAATGCAGACTCAGACAGCAGAGTTCTATTTCAAAACCAAGATTATTTATTTCTCTCAGTCAGGGGAAAAAACAGGAAATAGATAAAGTCAATAGCACGGGTCCAAGCCGGAATGTGGCTAATCCTACTGAGACAGATCAGTCACACGTCAACACGGAGGCGCGTCCTCGCACCCCGCTCGGATCCTATCTGGAGAGTGGCTAGTCCGCGTCCGCGGCTGGCAGGCAGGCTGGATCGACTTTGTGATACCCGGGACTCGACACAGGATCGCCAAGACTTCACAGTTGATCTCCGAGGAACGAACTGGAAGGCTTCTTCGTGCAGGTGAAAACCCGAGGCTCGACACTGGACGGCAGGCAAGTTGAAAACAAAACCGATCGTTAGTGGCGGATCTTCACAGAGTGAAGGAACGGACAACTCACGGGTCGGAATACCAGGTAGGTAAACGGACGGACTGACAACTGGGATGAGAGTGACAGGAGTATTTATGTCAGCTGGAGATGATCACAGGAGATGAGCTCAGGAGATCAGCTATGCCTTCGGAGAGAGGCAGGGCAGAGGGCGGGACTCGAAGGAGGACACTACTGAAGGAAATACACCAGAGTTAGACATAAATCCTCACAAAACCTGACTTTTTAAAAGGCTTTAACATTAGAGGTTTGCAAGAGTCCGAAGTGTTTTAAAGTAAGGACTCATTGAGGGCTCGCTCATATTAAAATGCATAAATGATCATGTTCACATTAGCAGAGTGTGACCTTGTAAAGTAATTGTAGTTAGTACACAATAGTAAATGAATACAACTTCAGTAATGACTTGTAGCGTTGCTGTAGTGATGTCACTGTGTCCTTTCACACACACACACACACACACACACACACCAAAGACACACGTACTGTGCAGGTGACCTCAGTGTGAACTTTGGCTGCGAGAGAGAGGGAGGAAGAAATGAGAAGAGAGAGCGAGCATGACAGAGTGTGTGTGACAGAAGGAGAGAGCGAGAGATGAGGGAGATAGACAGGAGGACGCCACTGTCTCCATCCTTCTCCCACACTGTCTGCTGCGTGTGTATGTGTGTGTACATCACATACAGTGTTTGAATGTGTAGGTCGGTGGATTAAGAGGGTCAGAGGTCAAAAGTTATCACCCGCACTCCTACAGTATTCTCCTCCTCGTGTCTCCTTTACTCCTCTCCTTTCCATGTCACATCCATCCTCTCCCATACCATCTCTTGCCCTTGTCATGTCTGCTTCCCTATTCTCTCCTTCACATGTGTCCTCTCTATGTCTTGTCCTGTGTACTTTCTCAACCTCGCCACTCATCTCTCCTTTTCTCGTTTACTCTCCTTTAGATGTCTTCTTTCTACTTCTCTCCTTCTGTGTTTGCTCTCCTTTCCTCCGCATGTCTACTATCCTCTTCTCTCCTTTCCATGTCATCTTTCTACAGTCAAGTTTATATCCAATTAAACATGCAAATGTGAGCTGAATTTGCTGACAATCTGTAAAATATAGGGCCCAATGTCAGGGGGTGCCTCACAGTTAGTACAGTACAGAACAAGTTACGGTTAACATTATTGTACCACGGCATAGTGACAAATAATTCCATCTCCGCTAATTCATCACTGATGTAATGCACCACCCGCCAGGCACGCCGAGTGACCCAAATCAAACCCACCTACACTGCTGCCCTTTTCATTTACGATTTTGAAAACTAGCGCATTGGGACGGACAAGTTGAGTGGACTGTTATTATCAGATGCTTTGAGGATGTGGAGAAACTGACAGTGGAGCAGATTGAGGAGGACTCTGTGGTGCACGTGGCTCACGGCAGGCCGTTCAGACAGGTGAGTAAAGTTACGATTGTTGTAACTTGCTTTCAAGAGAACAACGTCAACAACTGCTGCTTCATTTCCATACAACAAATCTGCATTGTACTACTACTACTACTACTACTACTACTACTACTACGTTTCGAGGGCAACGTGTTTTCTCCTGGAATGTTTCTTTATGAGGAATCACAAATACGTTTCTAATCGTAGTCCAAGGGAGTCAGCCTGGGGGGGTTGATGGCCGGGTCAAACAAACACAGGACTTTCACCCAGCTGACCGCTGTCTGTGTCCCATGTGAGACCAAAAGTCAATGTTGACTTCCTTTAATTTAGTTACTTTAAGCCAAACCATGACGTTTTACAAAACAGACGTTTTGTTGCATTATTGTTTGGTTTGGTTTCAATCCAGGTTGACCACGTATCTAAAACTGCAACTCATATTGCCACGTAATTGAGAATGCAGTTTAGTTTTAGGAACATCATTTTGAAGGAGAAAGGGTTGGCGCTGCACACCAAAAGCATGAATTTATTACTGATTACATAATAATCAGTGATTTAGTCAGTCGGTCATTTGTGTTTAATTGAGCTGCTGAGGTTGTATATCTTTCATTGTAGCCTGAAGGTGTTCTTTAAATTAATAATATGTCATCATATGCATTGTTTCCAATTCAGTTCACACCATTGATCCCATGTTTAGAATGTGAGTGTAACCAGGAGAACATATGTTTCCCTTGAATCTAGATTGTATGTAACATGTTTCCCCTTTCAGAAATGGAACACGATTACTCAGCGTCGGTTTGAACTGATCTACTTTCTACACAAATCTCCTCAGAAATCAATACTTTTATCAACACAAGTACTTTTACTTTAGTAAAATGTCGCCAACGTAACAGTACTTATATTTGAGTATAACATCCTAGCACCCCCGCCTCTCACCTCCTTTACATGTTTGCTTTCCACTGCTGGATTAAAACACCGAGATATGTCGAGGCCGCAAAAAACGCCCAAAAAAGCATTTCATATCTGTAAAACTGTCAACAGGACTTCTTCTTCCATTGCAGAACAAAGTTCATATTACTCTTTCTATCACAGATTCTTAATCCATAAAGGCTTTATAATTGTAAAAGTTGTTTTTTGCATTGTATCATTGCAATGTAAAGTCTACGGGCCGAGCGGGACTGAGAAACACTGCAGTGGGCCGCACAACACAGGGAGTGGGGAAACTCTTCTTGCTTTAATGCTGGGTCAGCAATTTGCCTTCAAGTGACTGGACTCCATCTTTGGGTCCAGTTCTTCCAGTACCCACTTCTTATAACACATGCTGCTTTCCTCTCCTCTCTACTTCATGTCTCCTCTCGTTGGTGTTTTCTGTCGTCTCCTCCACATATGATGGGGAAGCGTGTCGCTATTCAAAAACCAGAACAACTTTTTCTTTGAAGGACGAACTAGTTTTATTCCCATCATGAAAAAGGTAAAATTCAAGAACAAACAACTGTTCGATGAGTATTAAAAAGCTTCAATCCGAAGATATCAGTGTCGGAGATGATATGAGTCCAATCCTTCTAGCTGGTGTTCCTCTGACCATGTTCCATAACAGCTTGTATTATAGACTCGCGTGATTGGTCCTAATGGTATTAGTCATAATCTGTATTGCTTTACATTATGAACGTGTTCAGTTTTATGCCTCTTCAAATATTTTGGGAGCCCTAAAGGCCCCCGGGGTCCAGGCTGCCAGGGACCTCCAGAAATATGCCCGCTTAAAACCCCGTAAAATATTGAAGCAGAGTTTCTTTCCTTTCTTTTTTTAATGGAGCGCACGGCACTGAATATGATAGAGAGAGAGGGAGAGGATCAATCTGGTGCTTTTACGACACGGGACTATCAATGTGTCGGCTGTAAATTGTTTTGGAGATGCTGCCGCTCTCAGGAGCTGCTACAAGAGATAAATCCACACACACACACACACACACACAGTGTTAAAGCACAGCCACAACTATTATGACCTCTTACCTTCCTGCTCCCACTGCTTGTAAATTATCAGATTTGTCGCTTCAATTCATTTACACAGAACTTTCAAGGAATGTTCCGTGATGTGTCGTTTTCTCCCGAATGCATTCAATTACATACATTTCTCAGAATGCTTTTATTCAGTTGACTGCTTCATTTAACAACTCAAAGGTCTAAATACTGTTTCATGGCATTGTGATGCAGAAGCCCCGACTCCTGTTTCTTAAGTTCGTCTAATAATACCAGATTCAGCCTTTCAAATACAATGTTAGTTGTAGAACTTTGTCATGGATGGAAAGTTAAAGCAGAGCCGCCTTCATGCTGTAAGAGAGCTTGAACTCTCAGCTCCTGTTGAGGTAACATAACACTTCAAATCATTCGTATATTTACTCAAGTATTCACAAATTTGAGGTACTTTACTTGAGTATTTTTCTCCGTCCCATGCAACATATAAATACTGTACTGTTTTACTCCAGCTGTAGGTGAATCCACTTAACGTCATATAAAGCAGTTAAGATGATCTCCACTTCAAGGAAACATAAGAGAAAATGGTAATCAAAATAATAATCTAAAAATATAAATGTTGTACAAACATACCTCTGATATTTAATACGTTTTGCTGATGAGACTTGTACCAGAGACAGCTCAGTGCAGAAGGAAGACGGCACACTGGATGTGTCACCATGGCCCCGCCCCTTTCATATGTATTGTCATTATTATCTACCAGAGGTCGAGTACATTCTGTAAAAAGAAAATGAAGTCCAGTGAAGTCTTGAGTAAAGAGGTAAACATGAAACAACAAAGTGTGTTTTACACTGTGTTTGACCTCATCGTGTTAAAGGGCCTTCATCATTTGTGTTGATTGTAAAAAAAGATGTTTGAAAATGTTCTGACAGATTAGGACCAATTATTTCGCTCCATTGTCACAAAAGTGAATATTGGAGCCATTTTTCACAGGCCACATATCTTCCACAAATCAGAGGGAAAATTAACTTTTTGATTGATTGTTGACACATTATTATGAAGTATCATTATCGTTCGTTTGGGGTCGTCTTTCAGGTCACCGGATGGATGTTAGTCCAATATCCACTCTCTTTTTGCTCTCTTTTTGCTGTATTTGCTGTGTTTTTGCTCTGTTTCTGGGCTCTACCAACTTCTGAGGGGAACATCTCTCTATCGCTGCTCGTTGCTTCGGGCTGGTTCTTGTAAAAAGTGATGATCCCAGTTCCAACAGCAGTACCGCCTCCGGTAAACACTGTCAGCTCTATCTGCACCGTTGTTCACTGAAACATTGAAAGTCAATTAGGATCTTTTTTGGTGGTAGAAACAAATTAAAGGTATTCACATACATATGATATGATATACAGTATATACGAATAATATAATAAAACGGTCAGAGCTAGTGACGTAGTATACACAGAGACTACTTACGGAGGGTGGTGCTGGCGTCAAACAAACAGGACTTCTACTACGAGACCCGTGTTCGAGGCTGGTGTTCGTGTGTCAAAGTGTTGTTGCGTTATTGTGAAGATATGTTTGTATCTTTTTTATTAAACCTAACTAAGTGGTTTTGTTGCCTAAAATTGTGTCTGTGGTGCCATCATGTCATTTAAAAAGATAAGCTGCCACGGCTACACTCTGGACTGTGAAAAGTCTATTTCTATAAGATCAGGTTCTGTGTGATCTCACAGAAGGTATCGAGTGCCTCCTCCCCTGCAGTGACCAGCTGAACGCTGGTGAGACCAAGAACAGTTCGTGGTGGACTTCAGCAGGAAACGCCCCGTATACATACTTCCATCCAGGGCTGGTTTTGGAAACTGTGCAGGACTACAAGCACCTGGGAGCTCACGCGACAACAAGATGGACTAAGAACACCCAACAAGAAGGTCCAGAGCCGACTCTACCTCCTGAGGAGGCTCCGGCCATTCCATGTCTGCAGCGCCATGCTGAGGATGTTCTACCAGTCTGCGGTACCCGTTGCTCTTTTCTTTGCTGTCGTGTGCCGGGGCAGCAGGGTGAAGGCCAGTCAATGACGGAGTCAACAAGCTCAACTGTCTCCACCAGGAGGGGGGGGGGGGGGGGGGGGGGGGTCCCGTCCCGTCCCGTCCCGTCCCGAGTCTTCAGTGGTGGTGTGAGAGAGGAGGATGCTGTGCCAACTGCAGAGCACCGTGGACAATGCGCCACTGAACGCCACAGGAAATCCTTTCTTCCTGTGGCGATCAAACTTTACAACTCTTCTCCCTCTTGCAGAGACACGAGGTGCTGAGGTGGCTCCAGCCGCCTTCCAGCTCTTTTCTGATCTTTGTATTTCGTCTCTCTTTCTTTCCTGACGACTGATTACTGTCATTATAACTCTGCCATTTGTGGGACATAATTGGACATAAAGGGACATGCGGCGCAATATGAACATAAAACATGCACTTACTTGAGATGTAATGTTGTACATACATAGCTGTATGCCCTTGTATAGGCGTATACACAGAATTGAACCTGCTCGAGGCTGATTGGTTGATGCTCCTGACTCCTTTGCATCCAGAATAGCTTGTAAATGTTCGGAACTCGCCATGACTTTTACTGCATCTCCCGTCCAAAGAGCTCCCTAAGTGTGGGGCATATGTTACAGCCATGTGGTCTCCTCCACTTGGTCCAATGGAACACTACGGCTGTCAGACGAATGGAGTGGAGTAAAAAGTACAATATCTACATGTAGAAACAAATCATGAAAAGCAAATACTCAAGTAATATTATTGATTCATTTATTTATGGTTGTTTAATCAGTATCTGGCTTTATAGTGTCTGTATAACTCTGGATAAAAGATATTTCACTTGAGACTGCAACGAAATGTGTTGATGAACTGTGAATCAGATGATGAATGGCAGATACTATTGAACTATTCCCTTTTCCATTATATACTGTATATATATATATATATACAGTATATATATATACTGTATATATACAGTAT
>NC_136646.1:5629929-5639929 GCF_949748355.1 Melanostigma gelatinosum
ATTATTATTGTTGTTATTATCATTATGTTTATTATTATTAGTAGTAGTACTATTCTTATTATTAGTATTAGTATGATTATTATTATAATTAGTATTACGGAACTGTTCATTTGATCTATTTGAATTGCCTGTAATAACATGCTCATATTCAACTGTTTTTTGTCTCTTTTCAAAACTATTGTCATATTTAATTTAAAATCAGTGTTATTAAAATATTTTGAATTATTGATGAACAACTATATTATTAGTAAATGTGCTGGATATGAATTATAGTTTGCATTCAATATACACATTTTTGGAATCTTTTAAAGTAATTGTTAACATTTAATAAATGCTTATATTTATTAGTACTGTTAATAATATAATTGTATTCCTTTATTTATGATAGTATATAATAGTAATATAACAATAAGATCCAAGAGGTTTTTTGTTGTGTATAAAATCAATACACGTAGTAAAGTGATGATTGACAATGTAGAAAAATTATGAATTATTCCAAAATTATTTTAGAAATACACTAACAGGCAAATAATAATAACAGTTATTATTATTATTATTGTTGTTATTATCATTATGTTTATTATTATTATTAGTAGTACTATTCTTATTATTAGTATTAGTATGATGATTATTATAATTAGTATTACGAAACTGTTCATTTGATTTTAATTGCCTGTAATAACATGCTCATATTCAACTGTTTTTTGTCTCTTTTCAAAACTATTGTCATATTTAATTTAAAATCTGTGTTATTAAAATAATACTTTGTAATCATGTACGTTTTATTTTTCATTTGTTTCTAACTCTTATGTATTAATTTGTATTACATTTATTTGATCACAATATAATAATTTAAATTGAAGTTGGAATTTATACATTTAAAATGATCAACTACACTATTATACACATTTATACATATATATTTATATTTATATTTATATATATACAGTATATATATATATATATATGTATGTTGGAAATAGTCCCACATGGAAAATTATAATATAATGTTATAAAATGTGCTATTTCAAAAAGCTTATTTTTTTCAGATTGACATATCCGGACTCCATAACTAAAGAAAATAAGCGTTAAGTAGTTGTTCGGATTCACCTTTGAAATTTAAATCAAAATTATTATTTTTTTATTTGCTCAAATTAGACACCAAAATGAATTAATGTGTCACGTATATATGTGGAAAAAATAATTTCAAAGTGAAGCTGTCAAGTGTTTTATAGGCGATAAAAAAGAAGCTGTTCATTAAATGATTAAATAAATAAAGTAAGAAATGAAACGTGTGTAGTCCAGGGATCCCACAGTCCCAAAGCCCAACGCTGACACACGAGGTGGATTAACGATGATCATAAAAGAGTGCAAACAGCTCAACCACTGCGGTCTCTCCTCTCAAACTGCTTTGTGACGACTGTTGTCTTTACAACAAACACAAGTAGCACAAAAGAGCAATGGACCTCCTCCCTCTGAGAACTCTGGGTAAGAGAAGGCTGCCTGCTATAAACCGTGATCATGTGAAAGTGAGATATCAGGGCCAGTCCCAACGGTACGGAAGCTCAGAAGGACCATTAATGAAAACCTAAAGTTGAGTCACTAAATGTGTGTTTTGGTATCCGAGCCCCAACGTTCAAGTTGAAAAGATGTCATCTTGAATTTTGGTGCCTAATTTTCAATTGATTTAAACGTCAAAGTTGAATCCAAACAAATACTTAACACTTCATTTTCTTTTTCAGCAATGGAGTGTTGATATGTCAACCTGAAGAATTTGTTTTAGTGACATTACGTATGTTTTATATTACATTATATTACAAATTTCCAAGTTAGAAATTCAAACCACATGTGTAGTTTAATGCATAGTTGCCCAATATACAATCATGTGTTTCACATCCTTATGTACTTTCTTGACTTTCCATACTGGTCTATCAATGTACGGATGAGAAGCTCCCTTGTCTCGTGGAGTTATACTTACATTCTCTGAGCTGTTTGAACAAATTCAGTACATTTTTTTTACTGAACAAAATATCAGCTTCAAATCTAGTACTACTAAAGTTACTAAAGTACGGTGTTTTTTATTATTATTATTCCTGGCATTTCCACTCATGGGTTTTGGAAAATGTGCATAAAAAGAGTTGGATGGAAACAAACATATTTTGAACGTTAACATGCAATTCCTCTAATGGCCACTAGATGGCTTCAAGAAAACTCTACCTAGAGTGAATGTGTCAGCAGGTATAGATCACATTTACATCATGTATGTGATGTTTATCTCGACATTTTATTAAAATAAGGAAAAGGCACGAAAAAAGATAACACGAAATACATATTCACAGTAGGCTGTATCCTACCTGATCATAAGAATCAGCTTTATTGGCCATGTATGCGTGTATGCAAGGAATTTGACTCCGTTTTTTACAATGCTCTCAACGTACATACATAGAATATACAAATAAACAAAAAAATGTAAAAAATAAAAACAAGGACAACAAAGTAGAACAGAGGTAAGAATAAACATGTAACTACTATGTACAATATAAATATAAATATATATCCAAAAGTATATATATTAACATGAAAAACAACGACAATGGATAACATGAAACACACGATACAGACTATGATTTAAAATAGATTGAATCGATGGCACAGGAGAGGTCATGTTTCAGCCTCAGGCTCTCAGTCTGCCCACGTGCCTCGGTGCAAGGCACGGACCCAGACACCACTGTCAACGACACAAACAGCCACGCAAAATATGAACAACTTGTAATGCATATGCCATGAGCACAACTCTTGATAAAAACAGTCATTATATGGTGATAATTCTAAGGTTGTGAACAAACAAAGCATATCCTATTGTTTTCTTCTCGGACCATGAAGCCCTGGATTGCATGTTATGATATTTATGGTATGTAACTAAGAATCATTAGTGATAACATAACCGCTTGTTGCATTTCCAAACTGTCTGAATGTCACTCAACTTTAATAAAGGTTAAAGTCCGTCCTCAAACATGTCCTCGGTAGAACACTCCTGCTGTCAGCTCTGCTCATTTTTTCAACCTTTCATCCTGTAGCCAGGTAGACCCCCCCCCCCCCCCCCCCCCCCTCCATCCAGCCCATCAGAGTGGAGGAGAAAAGCCATCTAGTAATGAACAAATTGGAATTGTCATTAGGCTGGCTCTGCAAGGAGATGGGCCTTTTGGAAATAAAGGAAAATCCTGCTTAATTAATAGCGACATCAATCATGGTTTATTCCAATTGGCTAAAAGGCGGTCCATATCCTGTCTGATTTATAGGCCAGACGAAAGAGAGTTGAAGTGATGACAAATGTAAGAGAGGAAGAGAGATATAAATAGAATCTTCAAAGTTTATTCCTTTGTTACTTCATGTGTTTTTTCAGGCGGCAACCTCCGGTACTGGAAAGGGAAGCCAATGCAGAACTCTCTTGAATTTGCTTTCTCTCTAATGGCCAGCAGGGGGCGACTCCTCTGGTTCAAAAAGTCTGCCGGTACTTGTTTAGAAGTCAATGAGAAAATGACATTTGGGCCGCCGGAAAAAGTCGAAAGACTTAAATCATATCACAGTGTGTGTTTTCAAGTCATGAAAGTTAACCATAACATTTTGGCCGCCTATAATATCAAGATGGCGATGGCCTAAATGCCGAACTCGACCAAGCGATAGGTGACCTCACAGTGATACGGCCATTTCTTATTTGCAGTTTATGAGGACTATGGTATGTACTAAAACACTACGCCTGCTCCAAACCACATATGCCACCGCACATGTCATCACAAAACACAAAAGACCAACCTTGAAATGCAGTTATTATGGTAATAATAATTCCAAATACTTTTCATGCTAAAATGGCAGCTTACACTCCAGCTGAATGAGCAAAATGTGTGAATAAATACGATGCATATGGTTGAACAAGTTGTTTCATCAAAACTATGGAGGTAAGGTCCAATGCTCCAACTCATTTTCTATTAACAACGCTCACTTGCCTAAGAATCACCGAGTCAACACACAGAAACGGTTGCTTATGATTTGTGTGATTTTCCGTCTTCGCTGCTGTGAGCACAGCCACATGTTGTGAGCACAGCCACATGTTGTGAGGATTACCTCTGCACGACTTCATCCTGTACCAATGTCGTACACCAGGAAGTAGTGTGCTCATTATATGCATAGTAAAGAGGAGTATAAATGAATGGTACCCTGTGTAGCGCCACTATGGAGCAATGGTTTAAGAGTGTGTGAGTTCTAGAAAGCTGGGTGATTATTCCAACTGAAAGATAGTTTAAGTTAAAAAAAGAACTGTTCCCCGAATAAAATATGACCACATCATCTCTCTCTCTCTATATATATATATATATATATATTAGTGCTGGGCAACGATTAAAATATTTAATCGCGATTAATCGCATTGTTATGGAAAAGTTCAATAATGAATTATAAAGTAGTGTATTGCGCACTTTTATTTTAAAAGTACTGCGATATGAACTAAAAGGCAATAACATTTGGTTCACGAGATGCAGGTAGCATGTTTTATACTTCATGTGAATATAATTCATACTTTGTTGGCATCTTATTCTGAAAACCGGATGTTCGGCTGAAGAAACCGACTATAGGATGTTTGCTGGCTTTTATCCCACTGTTCTTGTCATCCTCTTGTTGTTATGTCTATGTATTGTCTCTTGTCTTTAAATAATACAATTTTTTTTTTTAAATTTTAATTGTTTTTTAAAGATTTATAATATAATACATTTCAAAAATGCGTTAACGCCCAATAAAATAATTGTCGGCATTAATTAATTAATGCGTTAATGCGATAATATCGCGTTAACTTGCCGAGCACTAATATATATATTTTCTTTTTTAATACGTATTAGATATAATATGTATTAAAAAAGAAATAGCAGAATCATGTTATGATAAAGAATCTTAGCTGATGGTAATCCAGGTGATATGTTCCAGGGATGAAACACTGCAACATCACAGGAAAATCTTCAAAGCCGAGCAAAGGAAATGAAAAGATTTAGATTTGTCTTTCTTTTCCAATCCTAACAGAAGTCTAACAGGTTCCCTTCCTTTGCTGCTTTGCCAAAAATACTTGAAGTGTTACCATGGCAACCCTTGTGAGATGGCGGGATGATGGAAGGGGTGTTCATTGACGTTAGAAGAGGAGAGAAGGCTGCTAAAAGAAGGTGGGAAGATGCACCAAGACATATCAGTAGTCCCACTCCTGAGCACCAGAGGGACACATGTGCCATTAAGTGCATCACAGAGGAAAGACATGTTTTTTATTCATAAGTCATCAATATCAATCATTAATTCTCTGATATGAAATTAATTTGATGTCTATCATTTCCAGTCCATGTCCTGTACATGTATGCCAGCAGTTGACAGTTAGTAGTAATGAAGACAAAACTTCTGAGAAAGTTCCTTTGAAATCTGAGTGTCTCTGATCGTCCGAGGTCACCACAGGTCAGCTGCCCGAGGTCAGCAGAGAACAGAGCTCATGTGTCCATCGGTTCAGTTCACGTAAGCCATCCAGCTGTTTCAGCTGAAACACTGTACTTCCTGCTACAACAGCTTTCTCCACATCAGGTGCTTTGATTGTAAATGCTAAAAGTTGAAAAGGTATTTTTCACAGAATGCATTGTGTACAAGTTTCTTCACTGATGTTGATTAATACATCCATTTACTCATCTCAAACCTACCATTTATCCAGGACTGGGTCAGCAAGGCTTAGGAAGGTAGTCCAGATGTCACTCCAGCCAGCAACAGATCCTCCCGCCCCGGGGTCTCCTATCAGTTGGGTGTGCCCTGAACACCTGCAAAGGAAGGTACCCAGGAGGCATGCTGATCAGATGGCCTGGAACTCCCTCTCTTTTTGTGAGCTACTTGCCCTTTCCTAAAGGGTGTGTCCAGCCACCCCTTTGAAGGAAACTCATTTTGGTGGCTTGTGTTCTTTCAGCCGCTACACAAAGTTCACGACAATAGGTGAGGGTCGGAGCCAAGGTCAACCGTTGCCCTCCAGCTCAGCTCCCTCCTCAGCACAACGTCCCGCATTGCTGCTAATGCTGCACCAATTAGCCCAAGGCTCTCACACTCCATATCACCTCCACTTGTGAACAAGACTCTTACTTGGACTCCTTCACTTGGGGCAGCAAATTCCTCCCAACCCTGAGGGGGAATCCATGGGGATCCATGGCCTCAGGCTCGGAGGTGCTGACTCTCACCACTACCACTTCACATCTGGCCACAAACCGCCCGGGTGTGCGCTGGACGTCATTGTCTGAGGAAGCCGACAGAACCACATCATCTGCAAAGAGCAGAGCAGCAGGTATGAGGTACCAAAAACAGAACATTCTCCCGGCTAAGATCCCATCCATGAGGATCACGACAAAATCTGTGACAAGGGACAAGCCTAAAAACAAGTTTGACCATCTGTCGAGAATAGCTTGAAGCAATGGCCCCACATACTCGCATACTCCCGCAGTAGCCTCAACAAGACTCCCTAGTCGCATAGAGGTGACCCTCTCAATCTCGGGGGCAAAACTCCAACAAAGCAGAGCTCAGCCGAGGGCTTGTGAGCAGCTATGCTAATGCCTTACAATAACGTTCCTACCAAATACAAGCCAACACAGAGCTCGACCCACCACACCAGCAAACTGCTGTAGTTTGTATTGACGAAGATTAGAAGTCGTGTTGTGTAATATATACAGCTCATCCAGGTGTTTCAGGTTTACAAAGACTTATAGGCTGCCTGAAGACAAAATGTCCACCTTTCTGTAGTTCAAAGTTCACATTTCACCTCGATGCTCTTTGATCTCTGTCTTGCTTTCTTCCTCTTTTGTCCAGTGAGTGTTTATCAGGACCAGTATTACCAAACACAAGTTTTCAAAAATGAAGAGCTACGGGTTTCTCCTACGCATATTTAAAAGATAACTCTGAGAGATAAGCTAACTCTGTGAACCTAAAGCAGCAAACTGTCTTCCGTTGGCTTTGTCTCCTTCGCATTGCCCACTCTTAACTCTCTTAACTCTCTTAACACTCTTAACTCTCTTAACCCTCTTAACTCTCTTAACACTCTTAACTCTCTTAACTCTCTTAACACTCTTAACTCTCTTAACTCTCTTAACACTCTTAACTCTCTTAACTCTCTTAACACTCTTAACTCTCTTAACACTCTTAACTCTCTTAACTCTCTTAACACTCTTAACTCTCTTAACACTCTTAACTCTCTTAACTCTCTTAACACTCTTAACTCTCTTAACTCTCTTAACACTCTTAACTCTCTTAACTCTCTTAACTCCCACCCTTAGTTAGTTGTAAAATCCTTTGTGCTGAGATTACATTTTCATCAGATTGTATCTTCTTTGTCTGAAACTGTGTTGTGTTGAACAATTCATTTACATGAACTGGATTATCAGTGCGTTTTGAAATGTAGATTAAAGTATTACGAAGGTTTTTTTCAATGTGACTGGTCCAGGAACAGCCTTTCAACTGACCTGATCTGTTCTATTGGCATGAGAGAGACGTAGAGCGATGAGGCAGACACGTTTATGGAGAGGAGAAAATCAAATCAGTGGAGCGCTCACACACTCTCACAGACACATACATGCAAACTTAGCACATGTCAGTTGTAGCCCCCGTCCTGCAGCCAGTGATGAAGTGCTGTGTGTGTGTCTCACTAAATTGTTTCTGTGGTTTAAATGACGCGACTCTTCCTGACCCTTCTGTTTAATAACCTCTATTTTAAAAAGGACAAGATAGAAATGTCATGTTGTGAAAAAGAGTCAGAGAAGAGAAGTGCTCTGGTTGCACATTACTGGTATTGATTAAAGCCTGTGGTGAAAAAATAAACAATATTTAGGGCTCCAAAGCAATTCCAGTCATTCCATTATGTACACATAAACAGTTGAAGAGAAAAGCTGAATCATTATTTTCCTGGATGTTTCTTGTTCTCAGAGGGTAGCATGGAGGACATGACAACGCCAACTGATTCCCTACAGACACTCAAACCCATTCTCACAACCCAGCTCGTCCAATGCCGACGCGTCTGTACGGGACGCACTGGGCTTCAGACAAACTCCAACGTGAACCCATCGGCCTCATCACCAGAGGCTCAGAGCAACCAACGCAGGAGAAAGAGGGAGAACGTTCGCTCAGGAGGACGTTGGGGTGGATGGTTGGGTCAAACGAACATTGAGTCTAACCAGAGACCGTGTTCGTGTCCCGTGTGAAACCACAAGCTACTTTGACCTTACCCTTGTTAGCTAACCTACATAACTTCATACTGCATACGTAGGTAACGGGACAAGCATTCATATTTTACTTGAAATACTTCTTTTAACCGTAACCATGATCTTTTCTGAAGCCCAACCGAGTACTTGGTTAACTTCAGCAACACACCTGTTCATTAGGCTGCATTATTGTGCACTTGACACCGAAACAGAAACATCTTGCTCTTCAAATATGCACACATTTTAATGTCAAGCTTCCAGTTTCTTCTGCCGCTGATTTCTTCTCCTTATTCAACTGTTGCTCAGAGGGATCGTCGTGTCTTTCTGCCCTTTCAGTTGTCAGTCTGGTTGAACGATTGTACAGGCTTTGTTCTCCGTGTACAAAACTATAGAACATCTACTGGTAAAGATGACTTTCTACAACCTCATAGCATGAAAGACAACTCAGAAACATAGAGTCGTCCCCTTAGACGTCGGAGTGTAACCAACTCAGCTTCTGTGGCCGGCTATCCTCAACCTTTGGACGGCTGTGAATGTATATCTTGTCCCATACGTATATTTTCACTTTGCACGAGTTCATGTCTACGTTTGACTTGTTCTACTTCTGTGATCTTCATTTCCAATGAGCATCGTTTCAGGCAGCCTGAGATCTGAGATGTTCATCGCCAACGACTGCTTCTCCCTGGTTGTGCACATGACAATGAAGAACTGAACAATGTGAAACTTTAAGATCTTTGCGCAGTTTTGTGCTGGTTGTCAAATAATACTTTTTCTGCCTTTATCCCTTTGACTCTTTCACATTATAATTGAATCCTTCATTTGTTGATGAGAATTACAACACAATTTATCAGTTTTAATTTGAACTATTCGTGAGTTGTGATTCATTGAATCTTGTCTCTTCTTGTGTTTGCTTCCTCCTTGTTGGTTTTTCCGTGCCTCCATTCCTCTGATGATGAATGGAGTGTTTTTCACTGTTATCTCTCCACTTCACTTCACTCACTCATTCCTCCCCCTCTCTCTCCCTCTCTCTCCCTCTTCCTTGTGTCCTGTGTTCATCTAGTCTCTTCCTCCTCCCGACATCATCCATCTCTCTCTTTGAATCCTCTGGTCACTTGAAAGCTTGTTCGACATTCTCCGTCCTGTCTTTCTGCAATTTATCTCCTATTTCTTTGCATTCATTTTTCTTGCTGAAAAATACTTTTTCTTCTCTTCCTTTGAACAAAAGAGTGAAATATTTTGAATGTTATTTGAATTTACTACCTTTGTCATTTTCTCTTTTCATGTGTTTCTTACTCTCCTGATTATTTCTTCCTTGTTTGTGTCCTCTCCCCTGCTCGTCTCCCTGTCCATATTAACGTCAGCTCAGTCTGGAACAGATAGCATCTCTATTGAAGCTCCAACCAGACCGACCCTGTCACCCTGTCCTCTTTTATTCTCTCCCCTAATGGCGTTGTTTGGTGTTTTCTTTGTGTTATGTTCTGTCTCCTGTACCTCCTTTCCTGTCTGACGTCCACACCCTGTCGCTATAAAACTGTCACGATGGTCATAAGGCGACGTGCCGGCCTCTCTGATCTCCTTTACCCTCTTGAAACTCTCGCTCAGACGGCAGGAGAAAGAGGCCTCCTGCATCAAGCACCAGGCCGCCCAGAAGACTTCTAGACGTGGCACGGAATGCTTCTATAGAGCACAGAACAGCTCCCGAACATTCACCAAAGTAGCTGAATATTATTACATTTGTTTTACAGTGGTGT
>NC_136646.1:5644929-5692429 GCF_949748355.1 Melanostigma gelatinosum
TTTCATTTCCCCTGAAGCATGAATGGCAACACCTTTGGAATACCTTAGCTGTCAATCCAGCGCCATCAAACAAGTGACATTCCCATCCTCAGCTGCACTTTGTGATTACTGCTCATATTGATAATCTATGATAATTCAGTTTCTGTTGCTACCCAAGAACAAAGCTAATGTCATCAAGCGCTGTATGGAGTGAACCAGCTTTACAAAGTGAATGTAGGAGCTCGACCTCTTGCATGTTATTCTACAGCTGGATGACATCGTGCATTACGAGGTGGACTTCGTGAGGACGCACTATTTGTGTGTTTTAAATGACTTAATGTCCTTGGAGGAGTCTGACCAGATAGGCCTCCTGTTGTTGTTCATCGAGGCTATTTGTTACCAGGCAGACTGATGGCTATATTAATACAAAGTGACGCTCAATTGGGTGAAGTAATGTTGCATAGACAGCAACACTTCCAGTGATTGGACGATCGGTCAACCCCTTCCAGCCCCTGGGGGTGACAGTCTGTCTCCCTACTCATCCTAAACGACACAGGACTACATCACTGCCTGTCGGTCTGTCCGTTGAAACATTCCACTGACCTGTCTGAGATGATCTCAGTCTGTCAAAATACATACAGAAAAGAGATAAAGCTACAGTGAAGTGATCCCTGAATATCACTCTGACCTCCTGTGGCCCATCAGGTACCATCTTCAGGCACATCCATTACAAACATACACAGACTTGGGAAAGTTGTTTGCGAATGCCCGTTTTAGAAATTAAGTCAGTTTCCTTAAGTAATACCAAGGTAACATTCCTGGTTTCCATCAGCAAATTGTTTCTCTGTGTTGTCTTCACAGCATTCCTATTCTGTCATGATAGCACAACATGAAACCAAAAGCTGCATTCGGTCTCAGGAGAGCTGGAGAATGTTTTAAATTACACTGTGATCCAAAAGGTTCTACCGGACTAGAAAAGGATCCTTGACTTTGAAACCTCATATTTATACATGGAAACAGAAGTTTGGCCTCATAGTGGCATGCTGCCTCTTGCCCTCTTGAGTTGCAGGCTTCAGACGACGGTCAGACCAACGAAATGTAGCCCCTTCATCTATTTGAACAATACAGCAGGTATGCGCAGCGCATAGGGCCTTAGCCTTGCTAAAAAGTTGAATTTATTTTTTAAATATATTAAATGTACCATAATTCCAATACAGATTGTCAAACTAATTCAAATCAATAATTAAGTATATTTTAACTACTAATTAAAACATACAGATGAGAGTATCATATAAACACGATGCAATACAAGTATGGAAAACATCTTTTAATTTTTTTAAATACACATCACAAAGTACAGATACCACAGTACATATACCATACATCCTAGTAATGTATAATTAGATACAAATGGGCACAGCTCTGGTTTGCTCAGTCAGCACTTAACCTTTGTTGTAAACGATTATGTATCTGGAATTAAAGTCATTTCAGTTGTGTTCCAGAGTTGACAGCCCTTTATGGAGAAAGGTGGGAGTCCAAATTTGGATCTACGATGTGGAGTCGCCATTCAGGATTCTCCGAGTTCCTGTCTTGTCTTTGGGTATACTGTATGAGGAAAGAGGTTCTTGGGCTAGAGTACATTTGAAAACGAATTTGAGAAAACTCTCAAAAGCTCTCAAAGCGAAGTAGATTTGTAGTCTGTTTGTAGACTATTTGTAGTCTGTTTGTAGTCTGTTTGTAGTCTGTTTGTAGACTGTTTGTAGTCTGTTTGTAGTCTGTTTGTCATCTGTTTGTAGTCTGTCATCTGTTTGAAGTCTGTTTGTAGTCTGTTTGTAGTCTGCTTGTAGTCTGTTTGAAGTCTGTTTGTAGACTGTTTGTAGACTGTTTGTAGTCTGTTTGTAGTCTGTTTGTCATCTGTTTGTCGTCTGTTTGTAGTCTGTTTGTAGTCTGCTTGTAGTCTGCTTGTAGTCGGTTTGTAGTCTGTAGACTGTAGTCTGTTTGTAGTCTGTTTGTCATCTGTTTGTAGTCTGTTTGTAGACTGTTTGTAGTGTTTGTAGTCTGTTGTCTGTTTGTCATCTGTTTGTAGTCTGTTTGTCAGCTGTTTGTAGTCTGTTTGTAATCTGTAGAGTGTTTGTAGTGTGTTTGTAGTCTGTTTGTCATCTGTTTGTTGTCTATTTGTTGTCTGTTTGTAGTCTGTAGACTGTTTGTAGTCTGTTTGTAGTCTGTTTGTCATCTGTTTGAAGTCTGTTTGTAGTCTGTTTGTAGTCTGTTTGTAGACTGTTTGTAGTCTGTTTGTAGTCTGTTTGTCATCTGTTTGTAGTCTGTTTGTAGTCTGTTTGTCATCTGTTTGTAGTCTGTCATCTGTTTGAAGTCTGTTTGTAGTCTGTTTGTAGTCTGCTTGTAGTCTGTTTGAAGTCTGTTTGTAGTCTGTTTGTAGACTGTTTGTAGTCTGTTTGTAGTCTGTTTGTCATCTGTTTGTCGTCTGTTTGTAGTCTGTTTGTAGTCTGCTTGTAGTCTGCTTGTAGTCTGTTTGTAGTCTGTAGACTGTTTGTAGTCTGTTTGTGGTCTGTTTGTCATCTGTTTATAGTCTGTTTGTAGACTGTTTGTAGTGTGTTTGTAGTCTGTTTGTTTTCTGTTTGTCATCTGTTTGTAGTCTGTTTGACATCTGTTTGTAGTCTGTTTGTAGTCTGTTTGTCATCTGTTTGTAGTCTGTTTGTAATCTGTAGAGTGTTTGTAGTGTGTTTGTAGTCTGTTTGTCATCTGTTTGTTGTCTATTTGTTGTCTGTTTGTAGTCTGTAGACTGTTTGTAGTCAGTTTGTAGACTGTTTGTAGTCTGTTTGTAGTCTGTTTGTCATCTGTTTGAAGTATGTTTGTAGTCTGTTTGTAGTCTGTTTGTAGTCTGTTTGTAGACTGTTTGTAGTCTGTTTGTAGTCTGTTTGTAGACTGTTTGTAGTCTGTTTGTAGTCTGTTTGTAGTCTGTTTGTCATCTGTTTGTAGTCTGTCATCTGTTTGAAGTCTGTTTGTAGTCTGCTTGTAGTCTGTTTGTAGACTGTTTGTAGTTTGTTTGTAGGCTGTTTGTGGTTTGTTTGTAGTCTGTTTGTAGACTGTTTGTAGTCTGTTTGTAGTCTGTTTGTAGACTGTTTGTAGTCTGTTTGTAGTCTGTTTGTCATCTGTTTGTCGTCTGTTTGTAGTCTGTTTGTCATCTGTTTGTAGTCTGTCATCTGTTTGAAGTCTGTTTGTAGTCTGTTTGTAGTCTGCTTGTAGTCTGTTTGTAGTCTGTTTGTAGACTGTTTGTAGTCTGTTTGTAGGCTGTTTGTAGTTTGTTTGTAGTCTGTTTGTAGACTGTTTGTAGTCTGTTTGTAGACTGTAGTCTGTTTGTAGTCTGTTTGTCATCTTGTTTGTCGTCTGTTTGTAGTCTGTTTGTCATCTGTTTGTAGTCTGTTTGACATCTGTTTGTAGTCTGTTTGTAGTCTGTTTGTAGTCTGTTTGTCATCTGTTTGTAGTCTGTTTGTCATCTGTTTGTAGTCTGTCATCTGTTTGTAGTCTGTTTGTCATCTGTTTGAAGTCTGTTTGTCGTCTGTTTGTAGACTGTTTGTAGTCTGTAGTCTGTTTGTAGTCTGTTTGTAGTCTGTTTGTAGACTGTTTGTAGTCTGTTTGTAGACTATTCAATGACTCATTAATTATGAGTCATTTCTAACCTAACAACTAAAACAATGAAATATTCATTATTCCCCTGGATGGAGGGTGAGGGTCAATGTGAACTCCTGACCTCAGTGTAAAATACTCAAACCCTGACTGCTTACAGGCTATTAACCAGTAGAACTAAATAATGCTCTCTTTGCATCATTCCACTCTACTCCGTTATTGTCACAATCACAACTCTAACAAGCTAATTAATGAACGTGTCAGTCGTCATTACTGTTAAGACTTCGCACATGAAGGAGTAGTGATGGCTGAGTGTCTGTGAGACTTTTAGGGATCCAAGGTTTGACACCAACACACACACACAGGTACAAACACACACACACGGACGGTCTCGATACATACAGTTTTCAAGCTTGCAACAAAATGCACACAGGCGTCGATTTACACAGATTGAAATGCACACATACACACTATCCAAACATACACACACGCACACACACACACACACACCAAACAAACCAACATACACACAAAGTTGGCTCCCACAAATTAATTTGCCTGCCAACTCATATTAGACTGATGGAGAGAGAGAGTGAGAGAGAGAGAGAGAGAGAAAGAGAGAGAGTGAGTGAGAGAGAGATGGTTGGAGGGAAGAAAACACACCATTTTCCAGCTGATTAATTTTTCCAATTTCATCGAGACACGACCATAACCTTCTTCAATTAAAACACCACTCTGGAGACAGACACTGTGTGTGTGTGTGTGTGTGTGTGTGTGTGTGTGTGTGTGTGTGTGTGTGTGTGTGTGTGTGTGTGTGTGTGTTTGTGTGCGTATGCAGAGCTGATGGTTGTATTTTATTGAGTGGAAAATTGAATCAAATTGTTTCTTTCAAACAGTCTGTTCTCCCCCTCTCCTCCCTCACTTCACCTTCCTCCTTCCCTCTTTCCTCCCTTCCTCCCCTCCTCTCTCACTTTATCGACTACTCACTTTCTCCTCCCTTGTATCATGTGCAGGTCTGAAGGGCTAATAGCCTGTAGTCATGATATTTGCATCCTTCCTCCCATTTTACCTTCTTTTTTCCTTCTTTTCTTTTTTTTGTGGCAATCCATCCCATAGTCGTCGTGAGGCTACAACTTCAACATGTGTGAACGGGAAAATGAACATGCAACTATTTTACAGAATTCAAGTACAACTCATGTTGACTAATAAAGGGCTTCTCGATTATTTGTAATTTAAGGCCCACAGGGTAAAACGAATACTGACGAACATCCTCCAGAATAAATGAGAAAAAAACATAAAATGACAAAAAAGGAGAAAGAATCAACTTGGCTTTAAAAAAGCCTTTGGAGCTCTTGCTGCCAAAGGGTTGTCTCCCTTTTAATCTTTTCACATTTTGTTTCACTGCATTTGAGGGAACTTATAGCTAAAAGTGGCCAAACATGTGATTAGCATGGTGACATTCAAACAATAATAACTGGTCATTGAGATTATGCTTTGCTCGAATGACTGTGTTTTTATTCATCCTATTTCTTAAGCACAATTATATATAGTAATGACTTGCAAAATGGGCAAGGATGTTATATTTCTGGGGTTCCAGTCGAGCCATATTCTGTCCAAGACTTCCGTTAGGGTTTCCTTCGAGGGTCCAAAATGTTAGCTGATGTCTCTCACTTCTGCAAAAACCCTGCCACCGATGTCCTAATGTCTTTATTTTCCAATGTCCAATCTCAAAATAAAATGCATCCATAACACAAACTCCTCCCACGGGTGTATAACCTCCATTTCACCGGTTGGTTTCCATTGTACTCATTCCAAACTGACCCAGAAGCGCATTAACCTTTTTCTTTTTTTTCTTTAACCTTTGATTCTTTTTCCTCTCCGTGTCCCTTCCCGAGCTCCGTATTTTTATGAGTGAGGGTTAACTCGCTCAAAGATCAAATGGTGGAATGTGCGGTGCTCACTGGTGGACTGTGGGGGGGGGGGGGGAGCTTGGTGCCCCCATGTTTGACAGAAGTGCAGCAAAAGTGCCTTCTTGAGCGGCCCTATGGTAGATAACAAGTATAAAGTTCCTTCTAGGGCACCCTCTCAGTGGAGAAAATGAGATGCAGTACAACAACGGGCTCCCTTAACCGGAGTGAATGGTGCCGTGCCATATGGGCTGCCCGACACACCAGACAGCTTTCTGTGCGCTGGTTTCCCATCGCATGCAGATGATGTCCTTCTTTTTCTCCCTTGCCCCTCCGACAGCCTGAGTCCCCCACTGGCAGTGTTAATGTGGGCAGTAAAACGTTTCAAGCCCAAATGGGCACTTGATCAGGGACAGAGGTACATTGACTGACTGGGAGAATACCCCAGAGAAACCCCCAAACACACTGGAGGGATTATATATCCCATCTGGCCAAGGGACGCCTTATTGTCCCCAGGATAGACTGTAGAGGTGAATATTAAGGATCCCTTTTTGTTTTATAATGAATCCAAAGTATTTATGCACTCGTCGGGTCAGGGATGGCTGCTCGGTGTAGGAGGATCCCCTCCGGCTGGCCCTTGTTAGGCACATGTCCTGGAAGGTGGCTAGCCGACCATTAGCTTCACGCCGCCCCTCGCCTGGACCTTGCTGCTAAGTTAAAGCTACACAGTGTACCTGTTTATGGCATTTAGCTCTGATGTCAACATTGTGATAGATGGAAGTGTTTGCTGTGGAGTCCAGCGTAGCTAGCTAGCGATACTGAACGATCTAATCAATGACGGATAGAATATCTCGTCATTCTCTGGGCAAACACTCCATTTGAGCTCGATTTTGGCAAAATATGAAAAGTTGAATGACACATGCAAGTATCTTACCATAGTATATAAAGGGTTCTATTATTTGGGTATACAAGGCTTCCGCCTGATAGTGATGATAGGTTTCTGTGTCATTGAATTGTGTGAATAAGGACTCGGTTTTGCCAGCAGCAAGGTCCAGCTGATCGGTTGCCAGAGATCAGAAAGGCAGGTTGTATCAGTTTGGGCCTGTCAGAGGCCGACAGCAAGAGAAGAAGAGGAAGGAGGACATGAAACACCAGCGCAAGGAGTCTGGCTTGCTGCTCATAGTGATGGACAAGGAAGATTATCCATCATCTATGAAGTATCTTGCTTCAGTTTGTGTTTGTCTGTGAACTTAAATCAACTGAAACCAAAGCTGTGTATACGTGTGTCATGATTTATGGAGTCTGTTGCTTCTTTCTTCTTTCTTTCTTTGCACTGGAAATGAGCTGCTGCACCAACCAAACGCCATCAACTGTTGCGTGGCAATAATAAAGTATCTTGTGTCTTGACAGTTACCCACCAGCCTCACACCTCTAAGAGTAGGTTCACAGTTAGTTAAGGGGATATTTTAACTCATAGATATCACCATGAAACCTCCCCAGTTCTTGACTTATGTTAAGATAATCATTTTTTAAACTACGACATGTTATGCTTGAATATGAAAGTCAGGCAATGAATATGTGCTAATTTGCATAAATATCAAGGAGATAACCTGAGCATTGGATACAGCCAGGTTCAAACTGCTGAATGAACATGTACTTGTAAAACGTTATTCTAGTTTTTCGACCACTCAAAGCGCTTTAACACTCCAGCATCCATTCTCTCCCACATGTTGTTGCATCACTGCATAAATCACAACATACTGTCAACAGCCACACAAATAATAATAACCTAAAAAATAAAAGAAATCCTTTTCCTCCATGTTATTAAAATGTTGTATAAATCAGGCTATGAATGATATATGAACAAAGCTCTTTGTAAAAACGTTCAGAATATAGATATGAAACTGTAACGTTTGGTGCATGTAAGAGCTGCTGAAGTGAAGAGTTCTGGCTCAGAGTCTGAGAAAGTACAAATTTATAGAAAATGGCCTTTAAATATATGTTTTGTAAAATAACGTTTTGTCTATTACAGGTGAACCGGTGGGAATGAATTAATAGATATCACCATAGAACTTCCCCAAGTTATAACTTATATTAAGACAATCATTTTTGTGTCACAGCTTTTCTGAAATGTATATGAGAAATGATCTGTTGGTAACTTTTGGTGAATTCATGAGAAATCTACAGACGCAAATAGAAGCAGTAGCATAAACACCTAAATCTATATTTAGCATGTTTTATTTGCACTAGTTTAAAGAAGACATGTTATGAAAGCAAAGGAGATCTCATACGTGACCAGTGCAGGAAGAAACACAGTTCTTCTTTGTCTTGATTCAAACATACTGTATAGGTTGTAAACACAATGACGGTTTTTCCAGATTAGCTGCCACTTCACGTGAAACTGAGAGTGAGAATCCCTCATTACAGAGACGCTGTGAGCACAGCTGCCCCAAGGAAGTGCTGCCTGCAGCGTGCTTGAGATCTGCATCGCTCGCTGACTGCAGGGACGCGAAGAAGAGTTTGGTTGTCATGTTAGTCGATCAACCATCCAGCAGAACAACTGAACTGAGTCAATGAGCCCATAAAGGCCCGCTGTGCAAAGGTTATTAATACTGAGCGTGTCGCGTTCTAAATTGCACCAACTTCAACGCTGCACGTGCTTGGGTCTCCAGCACTGCACCCGTCAAGTGTGGAGTGGATCAGATGAACGCTTCTTGAGATATGCAACGGACGCACAGACGGACAGAGAGAGATTCCTGCCTCCAGAGACGTCTTTACAAATATTGGATGCATTGAAATGAAATTTGGCGGGAAATGATATGCAATGACACGAAGATCCCAGGAAGTAGGAAGGTGTTCTGCCAAATATGCGTTTATACATAGAGATCAAAGTAGAAGTAAATCCATTTAAATGTAAAGGAGACATTAACATGTTGTCTCATTTAAAGCGCTGCGTCCGAGGAGGATGTGGTGCTCTCTCTCTCCTCAGTGTCTCTCTCTCTCTCTCTCTCACACCTCCCCACTGACAGTCATGAATCTCCATTAGGAGCAGAATAGAGACACACAAACAGGCTTACACACACACCAAAGTCACTTTGAAGAGAGATAAGGAGGGATGGAAGGAAAGCAGAAGAAGGGAGCAGAGCAAAGGAAAAGGCGGAGCAGAAGAATCTCCCAAAGTCACTTTGACAGTCGATTTGGAAAATGAAGTGAAGAAAAGGAGAACGGACCGAAAGAGGGGCCGTCTATTGATCCTTGTCATTAAAGTGACTGTTAATACAGCGTTTGTGGATTGTGGTCAGTATCACTCGTCACGTGATATGTATACGGTGGGTTTGTTAGTTCTGTCATGTGAACATTATATCTCTCGGGCTTTTATTGTGAAAAGTAAGAGAGCGGATGTGGTATGCGCTGCTTTCGTCGAGGGTGACAGGAGTAATACAGTTTTGCTGTCTTGGTTCGAGCCTCCTTGTGTCATCATGATTGTAGGCGTAGCCTGTTCCACACAACGTGGTTGGTTGACGCCTTTGTTCGTGCGAAGCTCAGGAAATCTGAAAAAAAGTTTGTCATTGCTCTGTGAAATTATTTATGACAAAAATATATATTTTGAAATGATTTGTTAGATCCTGGGGTACTTCTGGCCCGATACGGGGCTACTTACTGACTCAGCTCTCTATTAAAAGATTGTCGAGCTGCTGTTCTTGCGAGGGAACTCGCCTGGCTCCGCTAACTGCCGTTACTCCCGACGTCTACCCTGCTTCCTCTGGTCTGAGTGCGCTCGGCCGAGAGACCAGCCTGGCCCCGGGCACTCCTACCAGTCGCGTCGGTTATGGCAGCTTCCCTCTTCTGGATCCGTGCTCTTGGTAAATGCCAGGTTAGGTTTTAACGGCTAGGATTACTTCTAAAACCGTAAGGGATTGTTAAGTGGATTCGGTCTCTAGGATAACCTTACAGAACTTAGTTGTTAGACATACAATGGATTTAACTTTTTACTGCCACGAGGAACTTTTACTTCTTGAGCAAATAAATGCACTTGAGAAATTTACTTTAAATGCAGATTATGTAGGGGACGACCGAATTCACGGGGCCCCTTTAAGGAAAGGGGCGTAACCCTGGGGACAGAGGGGGTTAAAGGGTGACAGGAAGTGAATGTGTTTTATGTTTTGTATGGAGGGAAATAAACGGCCACAAGGTGCAGCCAAAGGGAATACTCGACTCCTTGTTTATTTCCACACACCTACATTGGTGACCCTGACGCTCCTGGACGTTTCCAGAAGAAAGAATGACGACGCACTCAGTTTCGCTGAAACTGCCGGAGTTTTGGAAGACGCAAGCGGCGGTGTGGTTCGCTCAAACTGAGGCACAGTTTGCCCTCAGAGACATTACAGCGGACGCGACAAGATATTATTATGTTGTGGCGGCTCTCGGCAGTTCGACAGCAGGCAGAGTAGTGAGCATTCTGGAAAATCCGCCAGAGAGGGATAAGTACAATACCCTGAAAAACCGGCTGTTGAACATTTTCGGGCTTTTGGACTCTGAGCGGGCTCGCCGGTTGCTTGCTCTGAATGGCCTCGGCGACAGCAAGCCGTCGGAGCTAATGGACAAAATGTTAGCGCTGCTAGGTAAACACGAGCCGGAGTTTCTGTTTACGGAACTTTTTCTGCAGCAGCTCCCGCTGCAGGTGCGGGCCGCTTTGGCCAACACCAGGATTACCGATTGTCGTGAGTTGGCCGAGGAGGCCGATAAGTTTTTTCTGGCGGGTCAACAAAGCTACACGGCCGCGTTGAGGCCGGCCCAAGCCACGGCGTGGCCGGGGGAGACAACGATCGTCGCCGCAGCAGCAGCAGCAGCGAGCCAACGGCGGGGAGCTAACGGTCTGTGCTACTACCATGCAAGGTTTGGGCCACGGGCTACAAAGTGCCGTTCACCATGCAGTTTCGGCAGGACGGGAAATGCCAGGGCCGGCGATCAGTGACTGCCATGGGCGTCGGTTGGGAAGGCAGGCTGCTGTTCATCAGGGACGAATTTTCCGGGTGATGCTTTCTCTGTGACACGGGGGCGCAGAGGAGCGTTGTGCCTGCATCGCGGGTGGACATGCTGACGAACGGGCAGGGCCCCCCGCTGGAAGCCGCGAATGGTACCCCCATACGCACTTTTGGGACACGGTGCCTGGAGCTGTGTTTTATGGGGCAGCGTTTCAGCTGGGACTTTGTGACTGCCAAAATTGCCATTCCCCTGCTCGGCGCGGATTTCCTATGCGCTTATGGGCTATTGGTGGACGTCAAGGGCCGCCGCCTGATAAATGCTGTGACTTTTTGCTCTTACCCATGTACACTAAGTGGAGCAGGCTCTACCAGGTTGACTGATATGCTTGCAGCGGCTGATGAGTTTCTGCGTCTGCTGGCCGAGTTCCCAGACCTCTCGCAGCCCACCTTCTCCTCCTCCACGGTCAAGCATGGGGTGGAGCATCACATCTCTACCACCGGCCCACCGGTACATGCCCGGGCCCGGCGCCTAGATCCGGCAAAGCTCACCATCGCCAAGATAGAGTTTGAAAACATGGAGCGCCTGGGCATCATTCGCCGCTCCGACAGTCCATGGCCTTCACCCCTGCACATGGCCCCGAAGCCTGGGGGCGGGTGGCACCCGTGTGGAGATTATCGCCGGCTCAACGAGGCAACAATCCCGGACCGCTATCCGGTTCCACATATCCAAAACTTTTCTACCCACTTGTCGGAGAGCGTGGTGTTTTCGAAAGTGGACCTGGTACGAGGTTACCATCAAGTGCCCGTTCACCCACTGGACATTCCCAAGACTGCGCTGATCACTCCGTTCGGCCTGTTTGAGTTCTTGAGGATGCCGTTTGGCCTAAAAAATGCAGCGCAGACGTTCCAGCGTCTAATGGACACGGTGCTGAGGGACCTGCCTTTCCTGTTCGTCTACCTGGATGACATCCTGGTGGCCAGTTCGTCAAGAGCGGAGCACAGGTCTCACCTCCAGACTCTATTCGAGCGACTCAGCCAGCACGGGTTGATCATCAAGCCGGCTAAGTGCCAGTTTGGGTTGACCACCATTGACTTTCTGGGTCACCGCATCACAAAGGACGGGGAGCTCCCCCTCCCGGCAAAGGTGGAGGCAGTGACTAACGTTACACGCCCACTCACGGTGAGGGCCCTGCAGGAGTTTTTAGGCATGGTGAACTTTTACCATCGCTTTATTCCCCGAGCAGCGCAAGTGATGCGGCCCCTGTACGAAGCCCTGAAAGGCAAGGCCATCAAACAGCTGGTGGATTGGACTGAAGACAGGGAACTTGCGTTTGTTGATGCGAAAACAGCTCTGGCAAACGCAACAATGCTGGCACACCCGTCACCTAAGGCTCCGATTGCCATCACCACAGACGCTTCGGACTACGCGGTGGGCGCGGTGCACGAGCAGTGGGTGAAAGGGGCGTGGCAACCGCTGGCCTTCTTCAGTCGACAGTTGCGGCCTAATGAGCGGAAATACAGCACATTCGATCGGGAGCTCCTCGGCCTCTTTCTGGCCATTCGGCATTTCCGGTTCCTGCTGGAGGCTCGGCCGTTCACTGCGTTTGTGGATCACAAACCACTGACGTTTGCCATGAGTAAGAGCACCGAACCATGGTCTGCACGCCAGCAGCGCCAGCTCTCCTTCATATCAGAGTTTACCACGGATCTGCAGCATTTAGCGGGCAAGGAAAACCTGGTCGCAGACTGTCTCTCCAGGGCTGTCACCGGGGCTGTCCAGTTAGGCTTGGACTATAACAAGATGGCAGAGGATCAAGTTACAGACCCGGGCGTCCAGGAGTTGAGGACGGCAGTCACGGGACTGCGGTTGGAGGAGGTCCCGTTTGGCGAAACTGACGTTACGCTCCTGTGCGACGTCTCCACAGGCCAGCCGCGGCCAGTTGTTCCCGATGAATGGAGACAGCAGGTTTTCAATGCTATTCATGGACTGTCCCACCCGGGCAAGAGGGCGTCTCAGAAGTTGATCTCAGCAAAATTTGTCTGGCACGGGCTGAAAAAGGATATACGGAAGTGGGCCGGGACTTGTGTGGTGTGCCAGCGCTCCAAGGTGCACCGTCACATAAAGGCCCCGTTAGCACAGTTCTCGGTGCCAGAAAGGAGGTTCGATCATGTGAATGTGGACTTGGTTGGACCTTTGCCCCCATCCCGTGGGTTCACACATCTCCTCACGATGGTAGACCGAACCACTCGTTGGCCAGAAGCTGCTCTCCGTGCTAGCCTCAAAGACAGCAGTTGGGTGGACAGGCTCCCGTGGGTCATGTTGGGGCTCAGGACAGCCCCCAAAGATGAACAACCTGGTTCAGGAACAGATTGTGGTTTGGGGTACAATGACTACGGAACTGGCGTTACTTGAGTACAGACATCACATGACAAATAAATCAACTTCTCATATCACATGGAGCACGAACAAGGCTCCTGACCCCCCCCCCCACCCGCCCCATGTGAGTTTTTGCTGTCTCCATACTTCCTCGTCCCAATTTTGTGGATTACATACAAATGACTTTTGTGGGATGAATTACAGCACATTCACTGATTCATTGACAGCAGGTATAGATATGAGAACAGCCTTCCGTAGGAGTTGAATTAAAAAGCAGCTCCAGAGAGTTAGTAGTTCATCTCCTCACCATCCCCACATGGAGGTCATCTGCTTGGTTATTTCAGTCCTCTCCTCCCTCACGCCTCACTCCGACATTCCAACCTCAACTCCTGCTGTCTGGGAATTCTCCGCTGTTATTATTAGTCTGTAATGTTTTCTCTCTGTCTCTCATGTCATTCTTTTCTCCATTTTTTCCCATCTTTCCATTTCTGCTTTCGATCTCTCAGTCTCTGCTTTCTCTGTGTCCATTTCTTTTTTGTCACTCTCACAATGTCACTGAGCACCAAACTGTGACAAACTTAATTCAACGATTACAATAACGATTACAATAGATGTTCATTTGACACATTGGATTCAATTCCTTTACTGGATTAGATTACATTAAATTAGATTACATTCAACTTTATTCATGTCCAGGGTGAAATCAGGCCACTAAAACACAGGAAAGTGAAGTAGATGAAAACCTAGAAATATGCAGAAATATGTCTCCTCAACATCATTGATGGAACCCTGACACTTATGTCGTTTTTAGAATGCAAGCCTTCTGGACACAGTGTTGGAGGCGGGGCTTCATTCACGCATGTGAAAGTTGCGGCATGGCACATGAAGACTTTCAAGTTCCAAATGAACCACATCTCCGATGGATGCATGGATGGATGGATGGATGGATGGATGGATGGATGGAAGGATTGATGGATGAATGCATGGATGGATGGATGGATGGATGGATAGATGGATGGATGGATGGATGGATGCATGGATGGATGGATGGATGGATGGATTGATGGATTGATGAATGGATGGATGGATGGATGGATGGAAGGGTTGATGGATGGAAGGATTGATGGATGGATGGAAGGATTGATGGATGGAAGGTTGGATGAATGCATGGATGGATGGATGCATGCATGGCTGGATGGATGGATGGATGGATGGATGCATGGATGGATGGATGCATGGATGGATGGAAGGATTGATGGATTGATGAATGGATGGATGGATGGATGGATGGAAGGATTGATGGATGGATGGATGGATGGATGCATGGATGGATGGATGGATGGATGGATGGATGGATGCATGGATGGATGGATGGATGGATGGATGGATGGATGGATGGATGGATGGATGCATGGATGGATGGATGGATGGATGGATGGATGCATGGATGGATGGATGGATGGATGGATGGATGGATGCATGGATGGATGGATGGATGGATGGATGGAAGGATTGCTGGATTGATGGATTGATGGATTGATGAATGGATGGAAGGCTTGATGGATGGATGGATGCATGGATGGATGGATGGATGCATGGATGGATGGATGGATGGATGGATGCATGGATGGATGGATGGATGGATGCATGGATGGGTGGAAGGATTGATGGATTGATGAATGGATGGATGAATGGATGGAAGGATTGATGGATGGAAGGATTGATGAATGGATGGATAGATGGAAGGATTAATGGATGGATGGCAGGTTTGATGGATGGATGGATGCATGGATGGATGGATGGATGGGTGAATGGATGGATGCATGGATGGATGCATGGATGGATGGATGGATGGATGCATGGATGGATGGATGGATAGATGCATGGATGGATGGATGGATGGATGGATGGAAGGATTGCTGGATTTGTGCCTTTCGGGTGGAAACCATGGAAATGGAGGGGGGATGGACCGGTCAAGCTCCCAAACATGGAAATGGGCGGGGCATGGCCCAAATGGGGCGTTTTCTGCCTTTCGGGTCCAAAGCCTTGGAAAACATGGAAACAGATCAGGTATCGCCATATGATGCCACAAACATGTCAGAATGTTCCTGAAAAAAACAAAAAAACTTCCCAAAGGGCTACAGACTTCTCCTTTGGCATGCTGACTCGAGTCATCGGAGGGCGTGTGTGGTGCAAAATTCAGGCAGTTTCAACCTTCTTTACCCGAATTATGGTCAATTTTTACACATTGCACCAATTGCAATTAACTTGGACATACGACCTCTAGATTTGGATAATGTAACCTACACGACCCTCTCTTAATTTACAAAAAGAATGTATTCCGCTGTCTTGCTTTAAAGTATTTTTAATGAATTAAAAGACTGTTAATCATGTGTACATGTTGCTGTTTCTGTTGGGTGCAATAAAAACACTTGTAACTGGCTTATCATTCCATAATTGACATTTGATGGACACAAGAGGACCCTCTTCAAGGTCCAATTGGATTCAAGTCATTAGCATGCTGCCAGCAGGAGATAGCTTTCCAGAGGATCTGCAGATTTGCTGCTCCATGTGCTCATTCAAGTCATCAAGGGGAGTGTCTCGTTCAATTACAACAGTTCCAACCCTTTTCTGAGAAGTTATGACATTCAATACTTTCCATTCAAATGTAGTCGGAATGTCCCTTTTTGGAAAATGGGCCTTTTCGGATTTAGAATAAAGGTCAGTTTTCACTCTTTGGGGTCGGCAGGAGATTTTTTCCGGCCCCTAAAAACACGAATAAATGACATTTTTTTACATGTAATTGACAATTCTTGGACAAAATTGAACACTCTACTGGGATTGATTGGTTTTGTAGCATTAGCACGTTGCTAACAGAAGATAGCTTTCCAGAGGGTCTGCAGGTTCTATTGCACCATTTTCCCATTCACGTCATCAAGGGGAATGTTGTCATGCAATCTCCCATCAAATTCAACCATGTTGTGAGAAGTTATAACTTGTTGAAGGATGGGACGTTTGGGTAATCACTTTCCATTAATTTTATCCTTCAAAATGCCCCATTCAAATGTAGGCCAACTGCCCCTCTTCCCGCACAGGCATGCTAAGTGCTAGGGAGTCCCATCCAACTTGAATGTGCCTCATTGGGGCCTGTCTACAACATATTAAAAAAGCAGGGCTCTGACATCTTGAGAAATAAAAGATGGTCTGATCTCATCAAGAGTACGACAGGGTGTACAGCTTAGTTTGATACAGACAAAAATCTGTTCTTGATAATCTAGCGGGATTTTTTTCATGTGGTCTTATTGTAGGCCTTGTCCACAATGTGTGTGAACATTCTGGGGGTTCTAGGACCCATATTTGAGAAATTATGGCCATTCTTGCATATGCCAAAAAATAAGTGAATAAGGCCCCAATTAAGCCCAATTAAGCCCTTTGTGGCTGTTTTTGGGAACCTTAACTTGCAGCTATGAGGCCCAGATTATAGGTGTGTAATGGTGACGAGCCCCTCTTTGAAGCAGAAAAGGATTTAAAACCCTACCCCTTTTTAAAGTACAAAAAGTTTGAGAAAAGACTGGTAAAATCTGGATTTTGACCAGTTTTTAATATTGGTCAATTTTCAAACACTTGTAAATGGCCTTCTTTGATGAAATTCACATATGATGGACAAAATAGGACCCTCTTCAAGGTTCAATTGGATTCAAGTCGTTAGCATGCTGCTACTGGAAGTTAGCTTTCCCAAGGGTCTACAGATATCTCGCTTTAGATCCTGCATCATCTTATCACAGGTGACTGCTTTATGCAAAAATCCAGCAGTTTCAACCTTTCACTACGATTTAATGGCCCGTTTCTCACTTGCCAAAACAGGCCGAAAGATGAGGTCATATGCCTCAATTTTGACCTTTGGGGCTGTGTTTGGGGACCTTATCTTGCAGCTACGACCGCTAAATTTGGGGGAATTCATATTCACAAGCCTATCTTTAAAGAGGAAAAGGAATCAAATCTCTACTTTGAATTAAAGTGTACATTTTGAGAGAAAATAGTGTTGAAGGCCATATCATCCTTATGACTCAGAACGGGACATTTCACCTACACTTGACTGGGATCTGGTTTTGTCCAAAAATCCCAACCCAATCGGCCCTTCTGTTCCCATTCCCCCCAAACAATATCTAGAGTAGGCTCTGGGCTAGAAGCCTGAAACTTATGATGGGGCATACCTGGGAACAGCCAAATAGGTGTGCAAAGTTTCAAGCAAATCGGATGACTTTGATTTTTGGGCAAATTCAATGACATTGCCTCACTTTGCCTGAGACACCAACATTTCACAATTTGAGGGGCTAGCCCCACCAAACTGGGTGTGTGTGTTCATATCAAGCCACAGACTGTGTGTACCAAATTTGGTGGCTGTAGCACATTTAGATCAAATTGCACCATATATGGTGAAGAAAAAGGGCCGTTCCGACTACATTTGATGGGGCTCTCATGTAGGCCGCATGTCCCACAAATCCAAGCCGGAATGGCATAAAGTGTCCCTACAGGCTTTAGGGAACCCCGGGACGATTAGTGCCATTCGGGTTGGGATTTTTGGCAGAAACGAGAGCCCCATCAAATGTAGTTGGAATGACACTTTTCCAGTTATAAGGGTATTTGTCTTTGTAAAAGGGCCGTTCCGACTACATTTGATGGGGCTCTCATGTAGGCCGCATGTCCCACAATTAGTGCCATTTGGGAGCTTATCCTTATGTCTCAGAAAGGGACATTTCACCTACAATTGACTGGGGTCTTGTTTAGTCCAAAAATCCCAACCCGATCGGCCCTTCTGTTCCCAGACCTCCCAAACAATATCTAGAGTAGGCTCTGGGCTAGAAGCCTGAAACTTATGATGGGGCATACCTGGGAACAGCCAAACAGGTGTGCAAAGTTTCAAGCAAATCAGATGACTTTGATTTTTGGGCAAATTCAATGACATTGCCTCACTTTGCCTGAGATACCAAAATTTCACAATTTGAGGGGCTAGCTCCACCAAACTTGGTGTGTGTGTTCATATGAAGCCACCGACTGTGTGTACCACATTTGGTGGCTGTAGCACATTTAGATCAAATTGCACCATATATGGTGACGAAAAAGGGCCGTTCCGACTACATATGATAGGGCTCTCATATAGGCCGCATGTCCCACAAATCCAAGCCCGAATGGCATAAAGTGTCCCTACAGGCTTTGGGGAACCCCGGGACGATTAGTGCCATTCGGGTTGGGATTTTTGGCAGAAACGAGAGCCCTATCAAATGTAGTTGGAATGACACTTTTCCAGATATTAGGGTATTTAGAGTAGGCTTTGGGCTAGGAGGTTGATGGCTGGAGGGAGGGAGGGATGGCGGGAGGGATGGAGGGAGGGATGGATGCACAGATCGATGAACGAATGGATGGGTGGGTGGATGGATAGATGAATAGAAGAATTGATGGATGAATGAATGGGATCCATGGATGGATGGATGACATATTTAACAACAATGTAAGAAAGTAAGCCACTGAATGGGCCACAGATGAAAACTATTTCTCGTCTCTGATTATGGGGACCTCGTTGTCCTTTAGAAATAGAGCATAACTCTGTCTTACTTACCCTCCATCCGTCCATGGAGAAGGAACCTCTCGTTCTGCCTGCATGCCCTCTTGTGCAGCTGACCATCATCCAAAGCAGTGGCATCTTTCCAATGCCACTATTCTTCTAATTTTAACACTTGAAGTAATCCTTGTACTGAAGGTTAACAAAACAGTCACAACTGTAAGTACTTTGTGTCCCTATGAGGGCATTTTCATCTCACAAAGTAGTGAAAACACATTTGCACACACAAGTAAGGCAGCAAAGCAAAGTGAACATTCCTCATCACCAGCAGTTCCCAAGGAGTGGATGTTAAATGTGTTTTCTTATGCATTATGTATGTGTATGCACTATTCCCTGGCATGTTCCTGTGTGTGTGTGTGTGTGTTTGAATGACTATTCTTAGCTCCTGCTGTGCTGTAACTGTCTCTCTGGGAAACAGGCATATCCTCCTTAGCCCCCTGCTCCTCCCAGGGGTCGCAGAGGTCAGAGTTGAGGTGTCAGCGAGGTCGTTTCCGTGACAATAATTCTCCTCCCGCTCAAACACCAGCTACTATGTTTCACACTGCGAGCATCGTACAAACACTCGCCACTGACTCCGCGAGCGTACATCCATCTGTCTCTGTTCGTACTTTCGCTCTGTATTTGACGTCTTCCAGCTTCTGTCTCTCCCTCTGTCTTCTGTCTCTGTCACTCATTCACCTTTTGTTCACGGAAGAGAAGACAGGTTCTCCGTTGGGTGACATTAAAGTATCGCATTATCATTCGGACATTAGTCAAACTGATGTCGGCGCTGTTTCAGTTCCTAACATGCAACGTTGAGAGGGAACATGAGAATCAGCACATCTCAGCTGAAGTCCTGGCGTGGCCTCCTGCTTAGCTGATCTTCTGTTAGTAGGTATAACTCAATGGAGAGTAAATGTTCGAGGGCTTGCTCTCTATATTCTAGATAAATGACTGTCTGCTGCATCATCTGCTTGAATTTGTTAATGTCGTGACCTGGATCTTGATCAACCCAGTCGCCAGGACAGAAGTGTTGGCATTGTATTTTTCTGTGATTGAATTTGGACGAGTTTGCATTTGGTCAGAGAAAGTGAAGTAGTAGAATGCAGGAAGCTATTTAAGAGGCTAGGGAGCGTCCACCACCATGTTGTCAGTCCCATTCACATAATATTATAATATCGAGACAATAGGACTGCAAGGACAGACATCGATGGTTTGGAAACTGCAGAGAGTTGAAGAGGATCATTGGTGAGGACCGGATACAGGCTTATCCGCTGAAGTCAATCAGTCCAGGTGAGATGACTCCAGTACTGTCCAGAGAGCCTTGTCTCATCCCCCGTTCTTCCGGCCGGTCTGCCCTCCTCACATGTGAGACCATCAAGACCTGAAGGGGGTCTGAGGGTTAAGGGTTAAGCACAGAGCAAAACAGTCGGACAGAAAGAACGGCCCACTGCTGAACACTTCTAACAGTGTGTTGGTCCCTCAGCACACAACACCAACAGGAAGGGAACTGAGGCTCCACCATGCAAACTTCAGACAAAATGAAACCAAAGTGCCGACATCCAGAACAGCAACATTACCAAGATCTAAGGCTGTCCATATCAATACACCAGAGTCTTCCCCAGCCTCATACTGTATCTCTGATTACAACTACCAACCCTCGTCTTCAGACAGCTACCAACGGGCCATTTGATTCATTCTATAAATGATATGATGCAGCTCTGTTTTTGGTCTTTCCCTAAATATGTGGCTCTGAAGCTGCTCCTGCTGCTCCCACACAACCTGAAACTCAAACATCTCCAACATCTCCAACCTCCTGATGGGAAGAAGTCCAATGGAACGCCTAATTGAGAATTTTGGGGCAAATTCACTTATATCCACTTCACAAAGGCGCAGTTTTCTGACGTCACACATCCATGGAAACACACATTATCAATGGTAAACAATGAACTGAAAGGCAGGGTTAAGTTATATTTTACATTCATTGAAATAACACCGGATCTGCATGTAGAGAGCTGCTTACGGTAAACGATCTCTGAAAGTTATTAGTATTTGCTTTACTTTAGCTATCATGCCGATTAAAAGCAGCAGAAAATGTAACTGCATTTTTAAAATGGGTTTTACACAATTCCAATACATCGCTTTCATTCTGAATGCCAGGTACATATTCTGTGTCTTTCTTCCCAAAAGATAACGACTCTTGTTTCTGCCCACTTTTCAAAGTATGACGCTCGAGGTACCCTCGAGTGTCATGGACAGCGGGTCAGTTCCCACTTGTTGCATGCATGGTGTCTGAAGGTTCACAGGACAGTACAGCCTCCGCCTGCTGCATGCATGAAGTAGGTTCATTTGTGTTTTAGGCTTACTGATGCAACAAGAGTACTTGGTGAGGTTTAGGGAAAGATGGAGGTTTGGGTTCAAATAAGTATGATTGTTACATAACTGTTGTTGGTGAAGTGCATAAGCAACGGAGCTAAAGTAAGGTGAGTCAACATGGCTTCACAAGAGACACGACTGCGTCTTCGTGGTTGAAAGTCCTGTTTGTTCGACCCGTCCATCCTCCCAATGCCGAACTTCTCCATCTTATATAAAACTATGCTACTGTACACCACTGACGCAGATGGTTTATTGGAGTAATAACAATCCTGATCATGTAATGGCGCCTGGATTATGACTGTTCATGCTACCTGCATGGCTTTCTTTACTTATTATAGATTACATCGGGACATTTATGATACAACACTTGCATGCAAAAACTCTTAATAGGTCTAAATATAAGGCTGGTTATTTAAGGCTGAGAGTCCGTGTAGCGTAGCAACCAGCACTTCATATAAAAACCACCGCTCCCATCACCTTTCTGAAACGAAGAGATGTTGAACCATAAGCGCTTGAAACGGTTGCACAAAAAAACAGCTATAGCTGCAATACAGCAGCTATAGCTGCATGATAACCTAAATACACACAACTAAGAGTTGGAGCGCTATGAAGAAGACGCTAGGTGGAGCGTTAGCGTTTCTTCTCTGGGCCTGATGCGCTCTCTCCACAGGGACGATGAAGAGCAGCCACTGGCACTTCATCCACCCTCAGTCCTACGTCTGTCTTCCTTCTACTTGTTGAGCCTCAATGTGTGCATCTTCGTGTGTGTATGTGTACGAATGGCAACATCCTCTACAAGTTTTATGGCTTGGGAACCGGACTGTACCCTCTACCACACACACACACACACACACACACACACACAGCCTCCCATTCATTCCGTCGCTGTCTTGCGTTCCTTCGCCTCCTTCCATTTGTCCTCCCTCCCTCCTCTCTGTGGCGTGCGATCCAGCCATCCATCCATCCTGTCCTCCTCCACAGGGATCCCTCCTCCCCCAGCCCCCCTCGTCTTCCTCCCTTCCCCTCCGGCCGACCCTTTGACCTGAACCACACAGACAAACATGTATGCAGCAAAAGCAACATTCATACTCTGGTGATTAAGGTGAAGCTCTACCCCGGATTGACCAACAGTAGCATGTCTGAGGTTGGCTCTGTACAGGTATATTATCTTTTTAGTAGTTGAGTTCAAAGATCATGAATATATGAAGGATGTGAAATCCAAAGAGAGGAAAAGTAAGAACCACACGGAGACTCTAAGTGAAACTTTGGACCTTTTGAGCAACAATTGTCCCTGAGAAAGGAAAGCTGCTCCCTTATAAGACAATGTGTCTGGCTGTCTACGCGGGACCTTCCCCTCAGAGTGGAATCCAAGAAATTGGCTCCTCGCTTCGTGGGCCCTTTCCCTGTTTCTCGAATCATCAATCCTGCTGCTGTCCGTCTTCGCCTGCCATCGTCCATGAGAAATCATCCCACCTTTCATGTCTGCAGGATTAAACCCGTCAAGGAGAGCCCCCTTCGGAACATAGCAGTGGCGGGCCGTGCATTTCATACCTGGGCCTTCACTGTTGTCCTGCAGCTGAAACACAGCGACGGTTATTTTTTGTTTTGTGTAAAAATGAAACTCAACACCTATAAATACACTAACTGCAGAGTGCAGACATGAATACGCCGAGTGTCTCCTCTCTGCTCTGACTGCAGCTGGGACTGCTGCACGAGGCTGCTGTGAGAGTAACCTGTGAGTGCTTTGGGGCTCACGGCAGCACCGCTGCTCGTTCACCACAGTGCAGAACGTGCTTTAACGTCAGAGTCACAACACCAGAACAAGTCGCTAGATTTGTCACTAGTAGCTTTTGACAAAAAAAGTCTCCATGAGGGTTTGGAAAGTCACCAGATTTAGCGAGAGAGTCGCCAAGTTGGCAACACTGGCACTGACTAAATATGTCCCCAGAGCAACATTGGATGTAACAATGGTTCCTATCACATATTAAAGCAAACAAAAATCCATCTTCAGAAAAACAAGTTGTACAAATAACAAGATATAAACAAGCATCTTAAAGCTACTACAGATGTAAAAACAAACCAGTGAAGACAGTCGAGTCTCCCTAGTTGTATTTCTTGAATACGTTTTAATGCGTTTGAGGGATAAAAATGTCCGCTCCACAGAGGCAGCAGATTTTGGGATTGTCACCGACCAACACGTCAGGCTAGCCCACTGACCAATCACGTACTTGTAGGCTAGCTAGCAGCTCTGACACGTCAAAGAATACGCCCAACATGTCAAACTAAAGATCTGATTTGTTGAAGAATATGACAATCAACAATATCGTCCCCGTTCACTTAAAGTGCACTGGATGCACTTGTGAGTCTGCAGGCCTCTGGCTCTGTTCTACCTAGAGACACAGAGGTGAGATCTGATTGGATAAAAGCTCTACTTAAAACAAGCTGCACTGGAAGCAGAGCAACTGAGGAAGACAGGAGCTGTGCAGTGAGAACATAAGATAATGGGGAAAATATTTGTATCAATTATAATACATGTGTAAGATTATTAAATTATAAAATAGCTATAACTTTGTGATTCTGTGTATGCCAGCAGAGAAGGCCTTCAAGGCCTGACGGCCCACCACTGGAACATACAGTCGTCTCTCCGTAACGACTCACACTCAGCCAGGCAGCAGCCCAACGCATCACTTTAACTCAAACGCATTTCAAGTCTGATTTCAACTCAATTTAGCAAGATTTTGAATTTGTTTTAACTATTTTCTTTATTATATTCAGCTGATG
This sequence comes from Melanostigma gelatinosum, assembly GCF_949748355.1. Lineage (NCBI taxonomy): Eukaryota > Metazoa > Chordata > Actinopteri > Perciformes > Zoarcidae > Melanostigma > Melanostigma gelatinosum. Next base: position 5,668,579 of record NC_136646.1, read on the forward strand.
AACACATTATAAAAACAAAAGAGTAAAAAAGTGTTTGCTTTCTTCAGCTTTCTCTTTAATGGTGATCATGTGCACATATGGTGAACTTGTCTCCGTGTTTATGCATGTGCGCACATGCTCATATAACATGTGAGTGTGTGTTTGTGTGTGTGCAGATGCAGATGCATGTAATACTGATATTGTGGGGACATTAATGTCTTTAAACATTCATATTTTGGGGACCCGCCTTCCTTTTTGTAGACAAAACCCCGAGTGTAAGGGTTAGGTTGAGTCAATAGAGCGGTTATGGTTCAGGTAGGTCTGGATGAGTCAATGTAATATCCTCTAAAGTGTGTGTGTGTGTTTTAATAGGATTCTGAGGTGTCATGGTGTTACTGGTATTAACGGGAATAATTGAGTTGCTCAACAGACCGAGGACCAATGAGCGCTCTTTGTGTCACCCTGCAGAGAGAGAGAGAGAGAGAGAGAGAGAGAGAGACCATCCTCCACACACACACACACACACACCGCTGATACATCAGGGTTAAAGTGGCCCATCTCCCTTCTTGGAAAAGGTCACAGTTAAACACTTCATCTGGCTCTCGCGCATTAACACAGACCCAACACATCTGTTCTCTCTCTGCACTTTACGTCTCTCGCTGCATGTCATCCTCTGACGACAGCTTCTTTACAAAAAGGGCTTGTAATTACACCAACCATCTGTGTGTGCGTGCGTGCGTGTGTGTGTGGGTGGAACCCTGGGGTGGCAAACGTGTGCGTTGCGCAAAATATACACGGTGGAAAGGCTAAACGAGATGGATTCAAATGAGCAGGGGAAAATAAGTGCAGGAGGAAGGGAGGGAGGTGTGGAGGCAGGGATGGAGAGAAAGAAGGAGGGAGTCGGAGAAGGAGGATAAGGAAGGAGGGGGGATGAGCTCGGCTGTATCCTCGTCTCATTTTCAATCTCGACCTAATTAATTGGGCTGAATTAATCTCACAGTGAGCACACACACACACACACACGCGGTGATTTTGTAACCCAAGGGTAACACGTGTGCTTGCCTACACACATGCACACGCTTCTCCATCTGAAACACAAAGACAACCATGTGAATGAGCACACACACACACACACACACACCCTGCTGCGTGCCCAGTGGCAGGCGGCACAGTCGGACATGAAATACTGTCCAATAGCATCATCCATCTGCTTTCCTTACACCTCCCTCCCCTTTCTCCCTTCATCCCTCCATCATTACTCCCTCATCTCCTCCCTCTCTGTTTTTCTCGCCCAGTCCTTCACGACTAGCACGTTGCTTCCCTGCGTTCCCTTCCTATCTCCTCTTCTCTCTCTCTTTGTGAAGTTACAGTGAAACACTTTCCTCTTCAGGCTCTGCATTGTGAGGAACACGGACAGAGGAGTGAGGACGGATGCGTTAAAGGTGCTGCTGAGATGGAATGCAAAGCCTGCACCATACGCCTTGTTTCCATAACAACAGATTGATTTCACCTCACCTGTTGCATCCTTCAGCCGGCGGGTCACAGTAACAGACACTGGGCTTGTGCAGTTCATCGGATGGCTGTTTGGGTCCAGCGACCTTTGTTCGGCGCGTTGATTCGATTTAATGAGTGAAAAGCAGAAGACAAAGGAAACGTCACAGCACTTTTTAATGAACTGCAAATAACAATACAAACATTAAAATATGATATTATATGGCATCGAAAACGTTACAAACAGTGGTATCATGAACTGTAGGGTGAGATAATGAAATGGAACAATGTGTGTTCATAAGCAGCTTTGGACAACAAATACCGGAGGAACGATTTATATAAATTTACAGATTAGCCCAAAGTGATGTACGTTTCTGCTTCAACCGCTTCACAAATGAACCTTTTGATACCGAAAGGCTTCTGCTGCTCAGGTTTACTTCGCAAACGTCTCGTCATCGGGTGAGCTGGACCCCGACAGGCCGATGACTGCGCAACCGCCAGCGATCCCGTGACTCACATCGCTGCTTCGTGCACACCGAGGCTGCGTGCACGCACCGAGCGCCACTTCAGCACTCAAAGCGCTCCAGACAGAAGTGTGTGACAGACGTTGAGTTACATTCTTCATTGTAGTCTGTGGTGGAGAGATCTCTTCTTCGCTCCATGAAAACCCTGGATGAGTTATTCTTTCTGGGTTCGGGTCAGACGTGTGGGCTGAAGCTTGGCTCCCGTTGAACAGCTGAGTTCACAGCAAGCTGTGTGTGTGTTGGTGATCGTGTCATCTGACCGCGACAGAAAATGAAAATGATTCCTGCATATGAGTTCCATCTGTCACAATGACACATAAACAGATAGCTGGAGAATCAAACTGAAGTCAGATGTTTGTGTACTTATACATTAGAAATACATCTTTCTCTAATAATTGTATGAAGCTGCTCACGTGCTCACCTGTTCAGTAACGTGTAGCATGTGTAGCACCGTGTGGGTTTACGGTCGGCCTCGGAGTTTGGACAATTGTGGGAAATTTATTTAATAAAATCTATTCAAGCAAATGTACATGTCCTAACATTAGAACCGGTGTCTATTCATGAGTGAACGCTGTGAACGATAACATGAGGTTGAAATATTACCAGTGTCAAACCAAAGCTGTTTTTTTGTTTTTTTTAAAGCTGATGGCGAAAGACGTTTCTGTTTCAGCCACAGACTGCACGTAAGAAGTGGACGTATCATCGACACGTCACCCATTGCTTTGTGGACTGCCGGCGAGTCTGTGTGACTCTAAATGGAGCATAATGTACGAAATGAACATCATGCTGTATTGAAGAAGACTTGAAACTAGAGATTGAGACATAAACTCATGTTTACAATGTTTACTGAGGTAATAAATCAAGAGAGAAGTAGAGTCATTTTCTATAGACTTCTATACAACCAGAGGAGTCGCCCCCTGGTGGACACTAGAGAGAATGCAGCTTTAACACATGAAGCATCGGCTTCACTCAGCAGAACCGGAGGTTGCCGCCTGTTTCAACACAGTGTGAATGAACAACAAGATCACTTTCAGATGGAAGACTTGTCTCGCACAGATGAACAACACTATGCACCTGCACTATCCGGGCTGTTCTCATTTAGCATTCGTAGCTAAGCTACCAAAAAGAACGCGGTCTAATTTGTAGATATCGCACGAAATCATTTCATATGTTATCCATTGAATCATGACTGAGGAAGTACAAAGACCACAAAAGCCCACGCAGGGTGGGATGTGTCCAATAAACAGCAGCTGTTCCCCGTGTGGCAGGAGACGTCTACGTTGATGCGTTTGTCTCTTAACTTGGGTACTTCAATAACGACACTTTTGTCTTTATTTTAACCCAAAAAAAGATCTTTTCCTTGACTTAAGTACTTTTGTTGCCTGAACCTAACTATGTTGTTTCCTGTGAGGATGGACAGGTTTTTTTTTTAAAACATTGTATGCAAAAATTGACACGTGTTGCTGACTTTCTGAGGAAAAATGCACAAAACAAAGGAGGAGGAACTTTTTGTAAGATATCATACATCATATTGTATGAGAATATGTTTCGTCCTGTGGAGAAATGACTCACTTGCTTCTCTTGATCAGATCTTTGTCAATCCAAGAGGGAGCTCACGATCTCATCGCTGCACAGACTCGCTGCCTCTTTCCACTGCGCACAATTAGTCTTCATCTGTACAGCCTCAATATTTATCAGGGAGGATATTTTTATTGAAAATATAAACATAAAAAGGTGAATGGAAATACGCTTGAGAAGAGAAGGGTAAATATGTTGCCTAATAGATGTTAGGATGAAACCTCCCCGGCAGATTACTTACATTAAGACAAGAGCTTTTTGTATTACAAGTTTTCTGAAGTGTTATGTTACATTATGCAAATGAGACATCATCTAAAGTAACGTTTGCTGAATTTAGGAGAAATCTACAAATCAATAAGACAAAGTAGTAAAATAAATATGTGAGTTTTGTGGGTTTTCTCTGTCACCTGACAAAAGAGCAAAACAGTCCAAAGTCACAAAATTCTGATCAATTTTGTGACTTTTGACGATTAATATTTTTTGTCTGGCCTAATGACAGTGAGACAATGGAATTCAGCCATTGTGTAATTTATTGTTTACACTCTGTCATGTCTACATGTCCACCAGAATAGAGTTCATTTAAACAATCCCATCGAGGGTTTCATCGCTTTACAGTCTCAACCGGACAGAAACAATATAGTTGTTGTTACATTACTACATTACTTATGAACTATTGTGTGGTCTGTTGAAGTGCTCTGTCCATCAGGACGGACGAGAGGCCTGAAGCTTGATGATGGACTCACATCACACACTCCCTACAGAAGAGACCAGAAGACAGACCTCCGCCTGCGTCCTGCTCCCTGACGCCATCTGGTGGCTGGAAAACCATCACGAAGACTCGTCACCATCTGCTGTGACTTCTGACCTCTGTCCACTTCACAGTTGGTTTCTAAGTGACACGGGAATTTAAGATGATTCTGTCTGATTTTGTTTGATGTGTCAGTGTGCGTTAGACACTGTAAAGGAAACATGAAAACACACACACACACTCACACTCTCACACACTCACACACACACTCACACACACACTCACACACTCACACACACTCTCACACACACTCTCACACACACTCTCACACACACACACACACACTCTCACACACACTCACACACTCTCACACACACTCTCACACACACTCTCACACACACTCTCACACACACTCTCACACACACACGCTCACACACGCTCACACACACACACGCTCACACACACACACACTCACACACTCACACACGCTCACACACACTCACTCACACACACACTCACACACACACACACCCGCACTCACACGCAATGTTAAATCTGTACATTTGCAAACAGACCTTTTGACATATTTACACACAAACACACCTCACATCCTCAGGTGCACGTTCGTTTGGTTGACACATGGTGATGATGCATGCAGCTTCGGTCTACGGAGAGTTGTAAGGGACAAAATGAAATGTATCAATGCATAGTTTTACATTTAACCCAGTTTTGTTGGATGCAGTTTAAAGATGTGTGTATTTCCTTGGAGCAAAATACACTATGGATAAATAAAAGTCCACCATAACTGACACAATTGTTGATTTATTTGATCATTTATTACATCATTTGTTGTGTATTTGTATGTTGTATTGTGTCCAGTTGTCATGGTGGTGTGTGCATGTGAGTGGAATCTTCAGCATGTCCTCATTGTAATCATATGTTGTAGAATTACAATTTACATATATATATATATATAAAATGTTTAAATATTATTATTTCACACATTTTTTCATGACACTGGTTTCAGGTTCTCGTTCCGTTCACAACCACATTAAGGAGTAAATAGTGTGAATGCTTTGGTTCTTCTTGTCCTAGAGGGGGCGCTCTTCTCCCAGATAACGTCAGCTTATCAGCCGGCCGGCTCTCAGAGTGACGTGGACAATAACACGGAGTAACACGGACACGTCAATCATGCATTTTATTCTAAGGGCCTTTCAATGTATTTCCTAATATTTCTCATGGAATATTGCTGGAATGAACTGTTTCTTTTGGAACTCGTTCAAAGTGCTGCGACTGTAAAGTGAAATTGAGATCGAGGTAAATGTGTTGAGATTTACAGAATAATCTGCTCAACTCGATCAGATATTGAGTTATTATCGGAGACTTTATTCCTTCTGTTTATGAAGACACATTCCTCGGTTTCACATGCTCATCTGATCTGAATGAAGGACTTTCCATGTTATCAATTTGAAATACATAATTGGACATGGACCAAGAGAAACGTGTGTTAAAGGAAACATTGTTGCATAATGGCAGGAAAGGAAGAAATAAGGAACTTGTTAAATAAGTATACGAACATATCCGCCAGACAACAGAAATACAACCCGAGATTAGATACCGTATGGAATGTATAAAGAGAACTTCTGGATCTGCAGGATCTACTTTACTCAGATCCTTTCAGCTTAACATACAGGAAGACGTTGTCTCCGTAGGACAGTCTGTTAGATCTTATGTGTTGCAGGACTTCTGCACAATATTAATGTTTGCAGTCTTTATGGGAAACACAATCTCTCTGCACGTCTGTCTTAACATTCGTTGTTTCTTTGTAAACTCAAGGTGATCGCAAGGATTTCATAGATATTGAGGTAAAGTAATAATACTGATGAAACACTGAATGAACAAATAATTACATTTTTTTTAAAAGCATACAAAATCAACATTATTACAAATGCTGAATCTATATCAATTGTATTTTTCATATTTCATTCATAAAGTTAACTGATTACCGTAATTCTATTTGCTGTCAATTTTCTTTCATAAAGCCATAAATGCATTGTTAGCCCTCATCACAGATTTAATTAGTGTTGGTCTGAAAGTCGTCAGCTTTAAATGTTTATCCTTAACCCTAACCCCTTGAGAACAAACACACAGCAAGCAAACCTGTGCCAAATATACAGTGTAGATATAGATATAGAGATATATATACTGTATATATATTTATATATGTATATATATATTAGTGCTGGGCAAGTTAACGCGTTATTTTCGCGTTAACGCATTAATTAATTAACGCAGACAATTATTTTATCGCACGTTAACACATTTTCTTAATTTATTATTTATTATAATTTATTTCATTTTATTTTATTTTTAAATTTTTTTAATTGAAAGACAAGAGACAATACATCGACATAACAACAAGAGGATGACAAGAACAGTGGGATAAAAGCCAGCAAACATCCTATAGTCAGTGTGTGTGTGTGTGTGTGTGTGTGTGTGCATTATTGAACTTTTCCATAACAATGTGATTAATTAATTAATCTCAAAAAATCCATGCGATTAATGGCGATTAAATATTTGAATCGTTGCCCAGCACTAATGTAGATATGAATAACGTCACTGCCCTGGCTTTGAGTACATTCAACAGAACTAACATTACCTGTAATTCAGTGGGATATATATTATATATCATAATATTTTTATAATTCTTATCGGTGAACTTATTCTTTCCCTCTGGTGTTTTTATGAGTTGATTGTACAGACACCAGAGGAACTTTCTTGTACCTCTGCTGTCTGTATTTCATTTGCTGCTTTCCTCAGAGCTCAGAGCGTAATGAACAGATGCTAAGCGTCTGCTAAATGACAGTAATGTAATGTAATGTAGAGGGTTCAATCATTCCTGTTTTCAGGTGAGAATTTTGAATCACCACAATATTCACCTTTTTTAAGAATATATTGAAGAAACTCAAAATGCAATTCAGCAACAAGCCCCGGCTGCCTCAATGTTTGAAGACTGTTAAACGATTGTTTGCACTAACTCAGTTCGTCCAGCAGGAGGCGCTGCTCTGGCGGACAGCGCGTCCTTCCACAGGACAGTGACCCGGCCTTCAACTCAACACCTCTGCTCAGGCACAGCGACCCGGCCTTCAACCATGACCTACGACCCCAGCCGGGGTTCAGCCTGGGGTCGGCTCTCCCACGCACAGCACACGGGTTCAGAGAGCGGTCAGCAGCCTCCACAACCATTCAGCCGCTGATTCCATCATGCACTTTATCAAACGCAATGAAACCGGACAACTCCAAGTGAGCTCTATGACATCAAGCTGCTTTCCTTGGCTCCTGATCAACTTCATAGAAACGATTAGAAACGATACGATTAGAACAGATACGATTAGACTCGACTCGACTCGACTCGACTAGATTAGATTAGATTAGATTAGATAAGATTAGATTAGATCAGATCCGATTAGATTAGAGCCCAAAAAGTACCACCAAGCAGCGACCTGCGGTGCTGAAAAATAAATAAAGTGACAAAATCGAGTCAATCCCCATGAACCCCCATGTCAAAACTTTACAGCATAAATAAACATGTTTACAGTCTGGTACAAAAAATGTTGAGCAAAATGAATATGCTTAAATCATATTAAAGTTTAAAGTTATACATAATTAAGGGCGTGGCCGCTTTGAGTGACAGGTGGGTGCTGTTACACAACCCACCTATGTGCCTCGGTTTTGGTTCGGTCCGGAGGACGGCTGTGTCGACGGCCGGAGCCGCCGACCTCCAGCTTCACAGCGGCTGTGACCTCACGGTGACGACGTCTATGTTTTATGTAGTCGAGGATTATTACACACAGTCTCGGTTTGTTCTCATCTATCAACCTTAAAGCTGCACTAACAATATCTTTATCGTAACAAACACATGTTTCGCCTCTTTAAGCTCATTGTTTTGGTTTTACATCCGACAAACACTACTCTCATCGACCTTGTCCATGTTGCTTCTTCGGTGTCTTTCAGCTCGTTCTTTAAGGCCAACAGCTGTACTGGATGGTTCACTCTCACTGCGCTCATCCACCTGTCTCCAGCAGCTGCTGTTTTATTGAAACGCTCCGATAGCATTCTAGCTGTTGTAGTCCTGCAAAATCCAAGACTGACTCTCATTTTAGCTGTATTTTGATCTGTCTCTTCAGCTGCTAGATGCTGCACTATGTACACCAGCTCGTCTCTAACTGTGTCCATCCGCTGGTTGCTGCTCAGCAGGTAGCATGCATCGGAGTATCAGTGATTTTTCACCCCAAAACAGATGCCTGCTGCTGCTATGAGTGAACCAAAACTTTACTTTGAAGTAATGGGCCAGAAAACCAAAACACTGAGCTGAAAGATTCTAAAGTGCTCTTTAGAACTAACGGGACTTCAAAGGCTCCATCTAGCGGTGAGGTTGCAGATTGCAACCGACTGAAACACCCCCCGTGTGCCAAGCGTGTAGGAGAACTACGGTGACTGATGCAAAAACAGTAAAAAACACAAATGGCCCGATCTAGAGCAGGTGCACCACGGCGAACTCCGTACAGAGATGTAAAGGGCTCCTTCTAAGCTGACGGAAACACAATGATTCTTATCTTCAGGGGATTATACACTCATGAAAACACAGGTACTAATATATCAATCCTCCTAAATGCTACACACTGTTCCTTTAAGTGCCTCAGTACGCTACGCCATGACAGTGAGCCAGAATGAACAACCAGAGCTGAAACTGAAGTTTTCATTATGATATTCCTCCTGTGACATGACAACATGAAGGAGGCCTGTTATATATAGTGCACATTACAAAAGACAGAAAAGACATGAATGCATATTGAGGATGCGTGCAATATCCCCTTCCACACGATCCCATTCATACAGTCTGCGAAAACGAAAAGCGCCGGCAGCCATCTTGGGCGGGGCGCTGCAGGCGCTTGGCTGCAGGCGCTTGGCTGCAGGCGCTTGGCTGCAGGCGCTTGGCTGCAGGCGCTTGGCTGCAGGCGCTTGGCTGCAGGCGCTGATCTCACTTCTGTCTATTGATGAACCCTTCAGAAGTGACTCTGACAAAGAAAGTCCATCTCGTCATCACTTCCTGCCCTGCGGGGTCGTGGCGGGGTCGGTCTGGGGTCGAACGCAGGTCGCTGCAACGCGAGGTCAAAGGTCACCTCATCCTCTGTTGTACTGAACTGGTTAGATGGTCATTTATAGTCATTGTTTGCTGAGAGGACATCATGTTCCTATTCGATAAAAGGCTCGTTAAGGAAATAAGTCACAACAAATAGCCAGCCTGGCTGTTGCCATCATGACGACAATGTAGAAAATATAGAAAATATAGAAATACACGTGTGCACGCAGCACAGACAAAATGTATAAATGTATAATGTATATTGTCATTCTTCTTTATTTTGAAATGACTGCTATGTGTCAGGTTTGCTACTTCATGTATTTGTGATTAATGTAAATACAATAAAACCTGTAGATATTACGTCAAACATGTTTTCTATCGTGTCAAATGTGACGTGCACATGTGATTACACACACGCACAAATACAGTTTGTAGATCACATGTGGAAAAAGAACTTCAAACTAAATGTTTGCAGTTCACGTGTGTGTTTTTGTGTGTTTTAATGTGTTTACATCATTCATAATAACTTGTGCTTGTTGCTTACGTGGAAAAAGCAACATGAAATACACACGTGTTCTCAGTTCACATGTGTATTTCATGTTTCATGTGCTTTCACACATACAGCTTCCTGATACGGGAGGACAGTAAAGGAATCATTTTATTCTCTCTCGCCGTTTTGATTCCCCGGAGCTTCTCTCCTGTCTGTGCTGAACATTCACCTTTTCTATTTGCTGCTAAAGCTCATAATTCTATCTGGACCAGAGAACATAATGCTTCAACAGGATCTAGCAACGGTCTCGGTTCCTCCAGGATGTATGAGGCAAAAGAAAGGAGCAGCATGTAGCATCAGGTTCAGGAGACAGCGTGGTTCAAGGTTCATCAAGGTTCAAACAATGAATTGCAGCATATCTGCTGACTAACTGACTTGCATTGTGTCCTGTTTGGGGTCATCAAAGGGTCAGTCTGGGTTCAAATCCAGGTCAGAGCACGAAGAGACCCAAAGTTCATTTTGTCTTATATCTTATCGACACAATTCTAGTTGAACTGGTTTCCGGCGGTCTGCTCAGTCAAAGACAGCAGCACATGACAGCTGGCTGTGGAAACGCGTTGTCTTTCTACCGTTCGGCTCCGACATGTCACAGAGTTCACTCAACATGGGATTGCACCAATGAACTGGCATCCAAAGGCTTCCCATTGGACAGCCGACTTGGCCCATTGGTGTGTGTTGTCAGTGTTATGGTTGTTGGAGTGAGAGCTTCTTCCATTCAAACTCACTGAGTCACAGACTTTCCATACAGATTCATCCCATTGATGCGTTTAACCCTAACCCTACGCTGCGTTGTCCTGTCTTTATGATTGTGGTGCCTCTGAGTTATGAGTGAGAGGCTGACTGTGACATCTGCATCTCATCAATACGAGACATAACTTGATGACAGATGTTTCTGCTTTGACAGATGTTTTTGGTGAGGTGACCAAAACTGAGCTCAAAGGGAAGTGAATGGGTAAGTAGCTGGCAAGTCAGCCATAGCTTATGAAGATGTGATAATATATCAATGGTGTGTTAACAGCTTGTTTACGTAACTGTCCCTAAGTGGCCAAAGGAATCAGTTAATGGAGCATGAAACGGTGAAACGGACCTAATGTACCAGCCCGTTCTCAGTCCCCAGCAGTGGTGTGCTTTAGGGTATACACAGGTCTACGGGGTGGACCCTCGTCTATGTCCAGCGGCTCACAATAGACCATGTCCATGTGTCCTTGGCCATGACACTTGCCCCTTTGCGTCCGTAGATGTGCCTACGGTGTGTGAATGTGAATGTTAGTTCGTTCTGATGGGCACCTTCATCAGTGTATGAATGGGTGAATGACATGATGTGTGAAAAGCGCTTTGAGTGGTCGGAAAGACTAGAAAAGTGCTACGCAAGTTCAGTCCATTTACCCATCAGCCAAAAGCCATTGGAATATTTAGGACTTCCTTCCTGGAAATACAGATATTAAGCGCTAACTAGAAAATGCATTTCCTGCTGAAAATGCGTTGGAATGCTGAAAGCTGAAATGAATCTCAAAAACATTGCTGAAAATAGATATCCAATTTTTTAAAAATTGCAAAAAGCTTAATAATTCAAAAAGTTGAAAGATTACAAATATGAAGTCATATCACCCCTGATATTCGAATGGTTTCTGTAGCTTAAAAGAATTTGAGCGGTAGTGATATTTGTTGTAGTAGTAGTAGAAGTTGTAGTATAAGTAATATTAGTAGTATCAGTATTAGTAGCATTTGAATAAGTACTAGCTGTAGCAGGAGTGATATTTGTAGTAGCAGTAGCAGTAGAAGTTGTAGTCGAAGTATTAGTAATTAGAAGAAGTAGTAAAAGTAGTAGTTTCAGTAGTCGTAGCAATAGCTGTAGTAGTGGTCGTAGTATTTTATATAACAGTAGTAGTAGTATAATAAGTAGTAGTAGTAGTAATAGTAAAGTCAGTTTTTGAAGTAGCAGTAGTAGTAGTACAAGTAGCAGTCGTACTAATAGCTGTAGTAGTATTAGTACTGGTTATTAGTACTGGTAGTAGCAGGAATAGCAGTATTAGCAGTTGTGGTATCAGTAATAATAGTAGTGGTAGTGGTAGTAATAGCAGTAGTGGTAGTAATAATATTTATGGTAGCAGTAATAGCAGTAGCAGTAGTAGTAATAGTAGCAACCGCAAAACTTGAAGTAGTAGTAGTAATACCAGAAATATTAGCAGTAGTAGTAGTTGTCGCAGTATTAGTAAGAGCATTTTTTTTTAACAAAAAAGCCTAATTTTGAGCTTGTTTAAATACAGTTAATCCATGGGGCTTTTATTTTGAAAGGGTGGTGCTGGGTGGGGGAGAGGAGACATAATCATAATGTCTGACACACATAAACAGAGGTTATTAAATGCCTGGCTTCATCACAAGCATTTCAATTAGAATTCACTCTTTGGGGCTTTTATTTTGAAATGGGGTGTGTGTGTGTGTGGGGGGGGGTCTTCTAAAAGTCTCTAAGACCTGAATGACTGTATGAGAGAGAGACAGACAGGGTGAGAGAGAGAAGAAAGAATTTGAGAGAGAGAGAGAGAGAGAGAGAGAGAGAGAGAGAGAGAGAGAGAGAGAGTCTCTGATATCTCTGGCAAACTTTCTCATTTGGAGATTGTCCGATGTTTTATCGTTTACAGCTTACATGACTGTTGTCCTGCTCTGCCATGTCTTTCCTCGTCTCTACCTCTTGTGTCGCGGTGTGTGTAAATGTCACTCGAATCAGGAAACTTATCAGAATACTCATGTCTGATTGGCCGAGATGCAACACGTAACAGCTGCAACAAATCATGTGTGTGCGGCTTTTATTTTAAAATGGGGTGGGTGTGTGTGTGTGTGGGGGGGGGGGGTGGAGGAGGGGGGAAAGACCTCTGAAGATCCCTAAGACCTGAATGACTGTATGAGAGACACAGAGAGAGAGAGGGAGAGGAGTGTATGTGCGCGTGTGTCTGTGAGTCTGTGTGTTTATCAACATCACTAATTGGCTCAATCGCAAACACCTGTGTGCCTGAAGCCATTTGAAAATATTCTCCATAGAGATCCCATTGAAAATAAAAAGGTTAATAATTCAACAAGTTTAAAGGTTAGAAATATGAAAAGTCATAGCAGACCTCTGGTGAAAGAGCTGAACATTTTAATAGTTGAATGGTTTCTGTAGCTTAAAAAATGAAGGAGGAGAAGCGGTGCGACGGAAGAAATAGAAGAAGTTGAATAAAGATTTGAAGAACAATAGTTGGAATGCTTAACAGCATTCCAACAACTAGAAAAAGCATTTCCTGCTGAAAATGCATTGGAATGCTGAAAACTGAAATTAATCGCAAAAACGTTGCTGAAAATAGATATCCAATTCAAAAACAAATTGCAAAAAGCTTAATAATTCAAAAAGCTTGAAGATTACAAATATGAAAAGTCATATCACACCTCTCCGGAGAGAACTGAACATTTTGATATTTGAACAGTTTCTGTGGCTTAAAAAAATTCATCAGTGGTGATATTTGTAGTAGTATAAGTTTTAGTAGAAGTATTATTAGTAGAAGTATTAGTAGCATTAGAATAAGTACTAGCAGTAGTAGTAGTGATATTTGTAGTAGTAGTAGAAGTTGTAGTTGTAGTAGAAGTATTATTAGTAGTAGAAGTATTAGTAATTAGAAGTAGTAGAAGATGTAGTATCAGCAGTCATAGTAACAGCTGTAGTATTGGTCATAGTATTTAATATCACAGTAGTAGTAGTAGTAGTAATAGTAATGGCAGTAGAAGATGTAGCAGTAGTAGTAGTACTAGTAGCAGTCGTACTAATAGCTGGAGTAGTATTCCTACTTTTAGTAGCATGAATAGCAGTAGTAGTAGTAGCAGTTGTCGTATAAGTAATAGTAGTAGTGGTAGTCATTGCAGTAGTGGTAGTAATAATATTGATGGTAGCAGTAGTAGCAGTAGTAGTAATAGTAGCAACAGCAAAAGTTATAGTAGAAGTAGTAGTAGCAGTCGTAGTAATACTATATTAGCAGCAGCAGTAGTAGTTGTCGCAGTATTAGAAAGAGCATTCATTTTTTTTAACAAAAAAGCCTAATTTTGAGCTTGTTTAAATACAGTTAATCCATGGGGCTTTTATTTTGAAAGGGTGGTGATGGGTGGGGGGAGAGGAGACATAATCATAATGTCTGACACACATAAAAAGGTTATTAAATGCCTGGCTTCATCACAAGCATTTCAATTAGAATTCACTCTTTGGGGCTTTTATTTTGAAATGGGGTGTGTGTGTGGGGGGGGGGGGTCCTCTAAAAGTCTCCAAGTCCTGAATGACTGTATGAGAGAGACATAGACAGAGAGAGAGAAAGCGAGAAGAAATAATTGGTGTGAGAGAGAGAGAGAAGAAAGAATTCGTGAGAGAGAGGCAGAGAGAGAGAGAGAGCGAGAGAGCGAGAGAGGCAGAGAGAGAGAGCGAGAGAGAGGCTCTGATATCTCTGGCAAACTTTCTCATTTGGAGATTGTACTGTGTTTTATCTTTTACAGCTTACATGACTGTTGTCCTGCTCTGCCATGTCTTTCCTCACCTCTCCCTCTTGTGTCACAGTGTGTGTAAATGTCACTCGAATCAGGAAACTTATCAGAATCCTCATATCTGATTGGCCGAGCTGCAACACGTAACAGCTGCAACAAATCATGTGTGTGCAGCTTTTATTTTAAAATGGGGTGTGTGTGTGTGCTGGAGGAGGGGGGAAAGACCTCTGAAGATCCCTAAGACCTGAATGACTGTATGAGAGACACAGAGAGAGAGAGGGAGAGGAGTGTATGTGCGCGTGTCTGTGAGTCTGTGTGTTTATCAACATCACTAATTGGCTCAATCGCAAACACCTGTGTGCCTGAAGCCATTTGAAAATATTCTCCATAGAGATCCCATTGAAAATAAAAAGCTTAATAATTCAAAACGTTTAAAGGTTAGAAATATGAAAAGTCATAGCAGACCTCTGGTGAAAGAGCTGAACATTTTAATAGTTGAACGGTTTCTGTAGCTTAAAAAATGAAGGAGGAGAAGAGGTGCGATGGAAGAAATAGAAGTTGAACTAGAAAATGCATTTCCTGCTGAAAATGCGTTAGAATGCTGAAAGCTGAAATGAATCTCAAAAACATTGCTGAAAATAGATATCCAATTAAAAAAAAATTGCAAAAAGCTGAAAAATTCAAAAAGTTGAAAGATTACAAATATGAAGTTATATCACCCCTCTCCTGAAAGAGCTGAACATTTTGATATTCGAACGGTTTCTGTAGCTTAAAAGAATTCCAGCAGTAGTGATATTTGTTGTAGTAGTAGTAGAAGTATTATTCGCAGTATAAGTATGAGTAGCATTTGAATAAGTACTAGTTGTAGCAGTGGTGATATTTGTAGTAGCAGTAGTAGTAGAAGTTGTCGTCGAAGTATTTGTAATTAGAAGAAGTAGTAGAAGTAGTCGTATCAGCAGTCGTACTAATAGCTGTAGTAGTATTAGTACTGGTTATTAGTACTGGTAGTAGCAGGAATAGCAGTATTAGCAGTTGTGGTATCAGTAATAATAGTAGTGGTAGTGATAGCAGTAGTGGTAGTAATAATATTCATGGTAGCAGTAATAGCAGTAGCAGTAGTAGTAATAGTAGCAACAGCAAAAGTTGAAGTAGTAGTAGTAATACCAGAAATATTAGCAGTAGTAGTAGTTGTCGAAGTATTAGTAAGAGCATTTTTTTAACAAAAAAGCCTAATTTTGAGCTTGTTTAAATACAGTTAATCCATGGGGCTTTTATTTTGAAAGGGTGGTGCTGGGTGGGGGAGAGGAGACAATCATAATGTCTGACACACAAACAGAGGTTATTAAATGCCTGGCTTCATCACAAGCATTTCAATTTGAATTCACTCTTTGGGGCTTTTATTTTGAAATGGGGTGTGTGTGTGTGTGTGGGGGGGGGGTCTTCTAAAAGTCTCTAAGACCTGAATGACTGTATGAGAGAGAGACAGACAGGGTGAGAGAGAGAAGAAAGAATTTGAGAGAGAGAGAGAGAGAGAGAGAGAGAGAGAGAGAGAGAGAGTCTCTGATATCTCTGGCAAACTTTCTCATTTGGAGATTGTCCGATGTTTTATCGTTTACAGCTTACATGACTGTTGTCCTGCTCTGCCATGTCTTTCCTCGTCTCTCCCTCTTGTGTCGCGGTGTGTGTAAATGTCACTCGAATCAGGAAACTTATCAGAATCCTCATATCTGATTGGCCGAGATGCAACACGTAACAGCTGCAACAAATCATGTGTGTGCAGCTTTTATTTTAAAATGGGGTGTGTGTGTGTGTGCTGGAGGAGGGGGGAAAGACCTCTGAATATCCCTAAGACCTGAATGACTGTATGAGAGACACAGAGAGAGAGAGGGAGAGGAGTGTATGTGCGCGTGTCTGTGAGTCTGTGTGTTTATCAACATCACTAATTGGCTCAATCGCAAACACCTGTGTGCCTGAAGCCATTTGAAAATATTCTCCATAGAGATCCCATTGAAAATAAAAAGCTTAATAATTCAAAAAGTTTAAAGGTTAGAAATATGAAAAGTCATAGCAGACCTCTGGTGAAAGAGCTGAACATTTTAATAGTTGAACGGTTTCTGTAGCTTAAAAAATGAAGGAGGAGAAGAGGTGCGATGGAAGAAATAGAAGTTGAACTAGAAAATGCATTTCCTGCTGAAAATGCGTTGGAATGCTGAAAGCTGAAATGAATCTCAAAAACATTGCTGAAAATAGATATCCAATTTTAAAAAAATTGCAAAAAGCTGAAAAATTCAAAAAGTTGAAAGATTACAAATATGAAGTTATATCACCCCTCTCCTGAAAGAGCTGAACATTTTGATATTCGAACGGTTTCTGTAGCTTAAAAGAATTCCAGCAGTAGTGATATTTGTTGTAGTAGTAGTAGAAGTATTATTCGCAGTATAAGTATGAGTAGCATTTGAATAAGTACTAGTTGTAGCAGTGGTGATATTTGTAGTAGCAGTAGTAGTAGAAGTTGTCGTCGAAGTATTTGTAATTAGAAGAAGTAGTAGAAGTAGTCGTATCAGCAGTCGTACTAATAGCTGTAGTAGTATTAGTACTGGTTATTAGTACTGGTAGTAGCAGGAATAGCAGTATTAGCAGTTGTGGTATCAGTAATAATAGTAGTGGTAGTGATAGCAGTAGTGGTAGTAATAATATTCATGGTAGCAGTAATAGCAGTAGCAGTAGTAGTAATAGTAGCAACAGCAAAAGTTGAAGTAGTAGTAGTAATACCAAAAATATTAGCAGTAGTAGTAGTTGTCGCAGTATTAGTAAGAGCATTTTTTTAACAAAAAAGCCTAATTTTGAGCTTGTTTAAATACAGTTAATCCATGGGGCTTTTATTTTGAAAGGGTGGTGCTGGGTGGGGGAGAGGAGACAATCATAATGTCTGACACACAAACAGAGGTTATTAAATGCCTGGCTTCATCACAAGCATTTCAATTAGAATTCACTCTTTGGGGCTTTTATTTTGAAATGGGGTGTGTGTGTGTGTGGGGGGGGGGTCTTCTAAAAGTCTCTAAGACCTGAATGACTGTATGAGAGAGAGACAGACAGGGTGAGAGAGAGAAGAAAGAATTTGAGTGAGAGAGAGAGAGAGAGAGAGAGAGAGAGAGAGAGAGTCTCTGATATCTCTGGCAAACTTTCTCATTTGGAGATTGTCCGATGTTTTATCGTTTACAGCTTACATGACTGTTGTCCTGCTCTGCCATGTCTTTCCTCGTCTCTCCCTCTTGTGTCGCGGTGTGTGTAAATGTCACTCGAATCAGGAAACTTATCAGAATCCTCATATCTGATTGGCCGAGATGCAACACGTAACAGCTGCAACAAATCATGTGTGTGCAGCTTTTATTTTAAAATGGGGTGTGTGTGTGTGTGCTGGAGGAGGGGGGAAAGACCTCTGAATATCCCTAAGACCTGAATGACTGTATGAGAGACACAGAGAGAGAGAGGGAGAGGAGTGTATGTGCGCGTGTCTGTGAGTCTGTGTGTTTATCAACATCACTAATTGGCTCAATCGCAAACACCTGTGTGCCTGAAGCCATTTGAAAATATTCTCCATAGAGATCCCATTGAAAATAAAAAGCTTAATAATTCAAAAAGTTTAAAGGTTAGAAATATGAAAAGTCATAGCAGACCTCTGGTGAAAGAGCTGAACATTTTAATAGTTGAACGGTTTCTGTAGCTTAAAAAATGAAGGAGGAGAAGAGGTGCGATGGAAGAAATAGAAGTTGAACTAGAAAATGCATTTCCTGCTGAAAATGCGTTGGAATGCTGAAAGCTGAAATGAATCTCAAAAACATTGCTGAAAATAGATATCCAATTTTAAAAAAATTGCAAAAAGCTGAAAAATTCAAAAAGTTGAAAGATTACAAATATGAAGTTATATCACCCCTCTCCTGAAAGAGCTGAACATTTTGATATTCGAACGGTTTCTGTAGCTTAAAAGAATTCCAGCAGTAGTGATATTTGTTGTAGTAGTAGTAGAAGTATTATTCGCAGTATAAGTATGAGTAGCATTTGAATAAGTACTAGTTGTAGCAGTGGTGATATTTGTAGTAGCAGTAGTAGTAGAAGTTGTCGTCGAAGTATTTGTAATTAGAAGAAGTAGTAGAAGTAGTCGTATCAGCAGTCGTACTAATAGCTGTAGTAGTATTAGTACTGGTTATTAGTACTGGTAGTAGCAGGAATAGCAGTATTAGCAGTTGTGGTATCAGTAATAATAGTAGTGGTAGTGATAGCAGTAGTGGTAGTAATAATATTCATGGTAGCAGTAATAGCAGTAGCAGTAGTAGTAATAGTAGCAACAGCAAAAGTTGAAGTAGTAGTAGTAATACCAGAAATATTAGCAGTAGTAGTAGTTGTCGCAGTATTAGTAAGAGCATTTTTTTAACAAAAAAGCCTAATTTTGAGCTTGTTTAAATACAGTTAATCCATGGGGCTTTTATTTTGAAAGGGTGGTGCTGGGTGGGGGAGAGGAGACATAATCATAATGTCTGACACACAAACAGAGGTTATTAAATGCCTGGCTTCATCACAAGCATTTCAATTAGAATTCACTCTTTGGGGCTTTTATTTTGAAATGGGGTGTGTGTGTGTGGGGGGGGGGGGTCTTCTAAAAGTCTCTAAGACCTGAATGACTGTATGAGAGAGAGACAGACAGGGTGAGAGAGAGAAGAAAGAATTTGAGAGAGAGAGAGAGAGAGAGAGAGAGAGAGAGAGAGAGAGTCTCTGATATCTCTGGCAAACTTTCTCATTTGGAGATTGTCCGATGTTTTATCGTTTACAGCTTACATGACTATTGTCCTGCTCTGCCATGTCTTTCCTCGTCTCTCCCTCTTGTGTCGCGGTGTGTGTAAATGTCACTCGAATCAGGAAACTTATCAGAATACTCATGTCTGATTGGCCGAGATGCAACACGTAACAGCTGCAACAAATCATGTGTGTGCGGCTTTTATTTTAAAATGGGGTGGGTGTGTGTGTGTGTGGGGGGGGGGGTGGAGGAGGGGGGAAAGACCTCTGAAGATCCCTAAGACCTGAATGACTGTATGAGAGACACAGAGAGAGAGAGGGAGAGGAGTGTATGTGCGCGTGTCTGTGAGTCTGTGTGTTTATCAACATCACTAATTGGCTCAATCGCAAACACCTGTGTGCCTGAAGCCATTTGAAAATATTCTCCATAGAGATCCCATTGAAAATAAAAAGCTTAATAATTCAACAAGTTTAAAGGTTAGAAATATGAAAAGTCATAGCACCCCTCTGGTGAAAGAGCTGAACATTTTAATAGTTGAATGGTTTCTGTAGCTTAAAAAATGAAGGAGGAGAAGCGGTGCGACGGAAGAAATAGAAGAAGTTGAATAAAGATTTGAAGAACAATAGTTGGAATGCTTAACAGCATTCCAACAACTAGAAAAAGCATTTCCTGCTGAAAATGCATTGGAATGCTGAAAACTGAAATTAATCGCAAAAACGTTGCTGAAAATAGATATCCAATTCAAAAACAAATTGCAAAAAGCTTAATAATTCAAAAAGCTTGAAGATTACAAATATGAAAAGTCATATCACACCTCTCCGGAGAGAACTGAACATTTTGATATTTGAACAGTTTCTGTGGCTTAAAAAAATTCATCAGTGGTGATATTTGTAGTAGTATAAGTTTTAGTAGAAGTATTATTAGTAGAAGTATTAGTAGCATTAGAATAAGTACTAGCAGTAGTAGTAGTGATATTTGTAGTAGTAGTAGAAGTTGTAGTTGTAGTAGAAGTATTATTAGTAGTAGAAGTATTAGTAATTAGAAGTAGTAGAAGATGTAGTATCAGCAGTCATAGTAACAGCTGTAGTATTGGTCATAGTATTTAATATCACAGTAGTAGTAGTAGTAGTAATAGTAATGGCAGTAGAAGATGTAGCAGTAGTAGTAGTACTAGTAGCAGTCGTACTAATAGCTGGAGTAGTATTCCTACTTTTAGTAGCATGAATAGCAGTAGTAGTAGTAGCAGTTGTCGTATAAGTAATAGTAGTAGTGGTAGTCATTGCAGTAGTGGTAGTAATAATATTGATGGTAGCAGTAGTAGCAGTAGTAGTAATAGTAGCAACAGCAAAAGTTATAGTAGAAGTAGTAGTAGCAGTCGTAGTAATACTATATTAGCAGCAGCAGTAGTAGTTGTCGCAGTATTAGAAAGAGCATTCATTTTTTTTAACAAAAAAGCCTAATTTTGAGCTTGTTTAAATACAGTTAATCCATGGGGCTTTTATTTTGAAAGGGTGGTGATGGGTGGGGGGAGAGGAGACATAATCATAATGTCTGACACACATAAAAAGGTTATTAAATGCCTGGCTTCATCACAAGCATTTCAATTAGAATTCACTCTTTGGGGCTTTTATTTTGAAATGGGGTGTGTGTGTGGGGGGGGGGGGTCCTCTAAAAGTCTCCAAGTCCTGAATGACTGTATGAGAGAGACATAGACAGAGAGAGAGAAAGCGAGAAGAAATAATTGGTGTGAGAGAGAGAGAGAAGAAAGAATTCGTGAGAGAGAGGCAGAGAGAGAGAGAGCGAGAGAGCGAGAGAGGCAGAGAGAGGCAGAGAGAGAGAGCGAGAGAGAGGCTCTGATATCTCTGGCAAACTTTCTCATTTGGAGATTGTACTGTGTTTTATCTTTTACAGCTTACATGACTGTTGTCCTGCTCTGCCATGTCTTTCCTCACCTCTCCCTCTTGTGTCACAGTGTGTGTAAATGTCACTCGAATCAGGAAACTTATCAGAATCCTCATATCTGATTGGCCGAGCTGCAACACGTAACAGCTGCAACAAATCATGTGTGTGCAGCTTTTATTTTAAAATGGGGTGTGTGTGTGTGCTGGAGGAGGGGGGAAAGACCTCTGAAGATCCCTAAGACCTGAATGACTGTATGAGAGACACAGAGAGAGAGAGGGAGAGGAGGGTATGTGCGCGTGTCTGTGAGTCTGTGTGTTTATCAACATCACTAATTGGCTCAATCGCAAACACCTGTGTGCCTGAAGCCATTTGAAAATATTCTCCATAGAGATCCCATTGAAAATAAAAAGCTTAATAATTCAAAACGTTTAAAGGTTAGAAATATGAAAAGTCATAGCAGACCTCTGGTGAAAGAGCTGAACATTTTAATAGTTGAACGGTTTCTGTAGCTTAAAAAATGAAGGAGGAGAAGAGGTGCGATGGAAGAAATAGAAGTTGAACTAGAAAATGCATTTCCTGCTGAAAATGCGTTGGAATGCTGAAAGCTGAAATGAATCTCAAAAACATTGCTGAAAATAGATATCCAATTTAAAAAAAATTGCAAAAAGCTGAAAAATTCAAAAAGTTGAAAGATTACAAATATGAAGTTATATCACCCCTCTCCTGAAAGAGCTGCACATTTTGATATTCGAACGGTTTCTGTAGCTTAAAAGAATTCCAGCAGTAGTGATATTTGTTGTAGTAGTAGTAGAAGTATTATTCGCAGTATAAGTATGAGTAGCATTTGAATAAGTACTAGTTGTAGCAGTGGTGATATTTGTAGTAGCAGTAGTAGTAGAAGTTGTCGTCGAAGTATTTGTAATTAGAAGAAGTAGTAGAAGTAGTCGTATCAGCAGTCGTACTAATAGCTGTAGTAGTATTAGTACTGGTTATTAGTACTGGTAGTAGCAGGAATAGCAGTATTAGCAGTTGTGGTATCAGTAATAATAGTAGTGGTAGTGATAGCAGTAGTGGTAGTAATAATATTCATGGTAGCAGTAATAGCAGTAGCAGTAGTAGTAATAGTAGCAACAGCAAAAGTTGTAGTAGTAGTGGTAATACTAGAAATATTAGCAGTAGTAGTAGTTGTCGCAGTATTAGTAAGAGCATTCATTATTTCAACAAAAAAGCCTAATTTTGAGCGAAACGTTTAAATACAGTTAATCCATGAGGCTTTTATTTTGAAAGGGTGGGACTGGGTGGGGGAGGGAGGGGGAGAGGAGACATAATCATCATGTTTCACACATAAACAGAGGTTATTAAATGACAGGCTTCATCACAAGCAGTTCAGTTAGAATTTACTCTCTGGGGCTTTTATTTTGAAATGGGGTGTGGGGTGTGGGGGAGAAGGGGAGAGGAGACAGAATCATAATGTTAGATAAACACAAACCGGTTATTAAATGACAGGCTCATCACAAGCATTTGTGTCAAACACCTGTGTGCCTGAAGCCATTTCATGGAGATAAAACAGGGAAACACCTCTCAAACAAATCATCAAAACTCCCATAACCGTAGCTCCTATTGCTCCGATATTAATAATAAGAACAGATCCTGTAAAAATGGTGTCTGTAGTGTAAAAAATGTGGCTTAACTGGCGATCTAGAAATGGGGTACCGTGTTCTGTTAACATTGGTCTCTATGGAGCAGAAAGTTGGTTTTCCTCTCAATTAATGGCTTCCGTGTCAAATGTGGAAATCGGTGGGATTCCACAGTCATTTTTCTACGACAAGGACAATATTAGCTACTTCTACATCCAGAAATTATGCATGAAGAGTGAAGATTGTGGACACAGTGGCAAAACACAAATGTTTTTTTCACAAGAATCTCAAGCTGCTCTTCACTCTAGCGGTGACATCACGCACTCTAAGCTGCGCAATACACACCCATTATAAAGTCAGAAAAGGGCTGAAAAATCATAAAAGTTAAATTGCTGCAGTTCAAAAAGTTTGAAAGATATCGGCAAGCTGAATTATGCGGCAATAGTTCAGGGTTTTCTCAACATTTGAAAGTTGCAATGGTGTCTGTAGCTGAAAGTATGAGGAAGTTGAAGGATTTGAAAGTTGAAGAAGTTTAAGAGGATTTGGAAATATTCTCCATAGACATCCCATTCAAAAATAAAGTTGCTAAAAGCTTAATAATTCAAAAAGTTTAAAGTTTATAAATATAAAAAGTCATAGCAGACATGAGCTGAAGGAGCTGAACATTTTGATAGTTGAACAGTTTCTGTAGCTTAAAAAATGAAGAAGAAGAAGCGTTGCGACGAAAAATGGGGGGGACGGAAGAAATTGTGGAATAAAGAAACAGGATAACAATAGTTGGAATGCTTAACAGCATTCCAACTATTAGCAAATGTTAGCATGCCAACACATTCAACTGAGATGGTGAACTTGGTAAACATTGTACCTGCTCGACATCAGCATCGTCACTGAGAGCATGTCACCTGGAACGCTGAGAGTCATTACTTTACATGCCGGGCTTCATGCTCACTGCTTTGAACACACTTTGTTGGTTTCAGTGTCAACGACGGCAGCTGCAGAACTACAAGTGG
>NC_136646.1:5694929-5963103 GCF_949748355.1 Melanostigma gelatinosum
CGTAATCACGTGTGCCTGGGCAGCACGTGATGTGAGGCGATCGTTTGAACGGGGTTTCCCCAGGGGCAGAGATAAGAAAGAGAGAGCAAAGGTGGGGGTTATGAATCAAACGTCTGCGTGCGGTCCGCGTTGTAGTGAGAATGGGGATCGCTGGCCGTATCGTACACAACGTGCCGTTGTCGGTAGAACTGCCAGCAGTTATGTACGATAGCCGAGATTCCACACTTCACTCACAGAGCTGATTTAATGAGGAGAGAATATTACACGAAGTGTAATAAAACAAATGAAAAGAAATCAAATAAATCCCAAGCAAACAGTCATAGTTAATACACCAATACAGCGGAGCTTCTCTCGTCCGCGAGGAGTTGCGCAATATCTCGATATCACGCGACAGTAACTTACACACACAAAAACACGGGAATATCAACATATAAATGAATGACCTGAATTAAACTTACGTTAATTTAAGCTAAGCTATGCCCAGATGCCAAGAATCTTACTTGTCGATGCTTCGTTGCAACGTGGAAGTGTTGGTGGCAAAGTTGTCCTTTTTCCTCGAGAGGAAGGGGGGGGGGGCTGCTTCTCAGCGCGGCGTTTGAGCTGGCGCTGTTTCGGTCCGTCGTGGCGCAGCTCGCTCTGGAGCAAACGCAGACGTGATCTATCCTCGCTGCAGGGAGGGTGATCTAACTTCGGCTGACGGCGCGGTCCGTGCGTCTTACCGGGAATCGTCGGTGAAGGAGGGAGGCTTGCCGTCTTTCCTTCGCCGGAATGTGTGCACCAAAAGAAAAAGAAACAAAAAGCAGAGAACGGATCGCTGAAGCAGATTCGTTATCGCGGGCGGAGTGGGCCTTTACTCGGCGTGGAACACGGCTGTTTCGTCCAGCGAAATGGCTTGTGACCTGACAGGGTTTGAGGAGGGGAGAAGGGCCGTGGCTTCCTCGTGGCCGGCGTCGCGCTGGCGGGGAAAGCTGGATTCTCTGTGTCCTGGACGGGGGTCCGAGGGAAGAGAGAGTTGTGTGCTCCCTGTCTCAACCGAGGTCGAAGGGGAAAAGCATTGAGGTGGGGGCTGCAGACAGTTTTGTAGAAAAGTGGTTGAACAACAGGGGTCCTGGGTTCTCTTGGCCTTCGGCCAATGAGATTGCAGCGGTTACCATGGTTTTTTTTGGGGGGGGGGGGAATTCACACCCGAGTGTGAAATTCCTTTGCTCTTATCAAACTACAAATCAGGATGAAACCTTTGCTTGAAACAGTGAAGGCCTGATTCTCTTTGTCCACAGCACATATTGAAGCCATTTGGTCAGACCCCAACATCCCCCCTTTGTTCTGAAGAGCGAGGTGTTGGCTTCGGTCTTTAGAGCAAACCAAGGGCTGGCACGTGCATCCATGTGGTGGGGAAACCTGAAGAGGTGAGACAGTCCAAGTGTTCCTGTGACCAAAAGCAGTGGTTAAAACAGGCAGTGTTCATTGTTCATAGAGTTCAAGGTTCATAGTGGTCAAGTTCATGGTGTTCAAGTTCAGAGTTCATTGGCATCTGGGCAGATGACTAAGGTGGCATCTGGGCAGATGACTTTAACTACTTCTACCTACATCTACTATCATACACAATTCAAATCATAGGTGAGCAAAACATTATTCCCAAATAATTCAATCGCTATTATGATGTTTGTGATCATCTAGCATTGTGGCATAGTGTCAAAGAAAGTAACAACCCAAATAAACAAAACAAAACACAAAAGAGAGAGAAGGAAAGAATAGAAAGACAAGAAGCAGGTGAGGGGCAAACAGTGGTTACTGGTTCAACTCCTAGACAGGACTGGAGTCCGTCGGCAGAGCAGTCGTAGGTTGGCTACGTGGTGTTATGAATAGGAGGGAATCCAGTTAGTCTGTCGCTTCTGGATCTATTAGTACATGATATGTGCGTCTATCTCTCTCTAATCGGTAGATTTAGAGCGAGTCCTGTGTCTAAGTTTTAGAATCTATCGATATTGGAGTTGCGTTGCCAAGGTTATAGGCCAGAGGTACCTGTGAGGGTTGCATAACAGTAGTGGTAGCAGATTTACAGATTTCGTTAGCACGGCTAGTGTGACTAGCTAGGCTGGTCTTTCGCTGCTCCAGCTGTTGACAGCTGAGCCTTCTCGGATGAGGTCCTGGGTTAAATCTGACTGCTACGGCAGAGGTTATGTCTTCTTTGGTTACTTCTGATAGAGTCTATAAAGCATGCAAAGAGTTGTTTATGAGAGTGGAGCATCAGTTTACAGTCGCAATGGTTTTTCAGGTCATGCAACTGTTCTGGTTCAAGTTGGACGTGTTAGCGGTTAGTGCATGTCTACAGGGTGAGTTGAAGCATGCAGTTAAACGTTAGTTGTCAATAGTAAGCTGCCATTCTGCCGGTTGGTTTCGGCACTGGCGAGGTTAGAGTGTACTTCCTGTGAAGTGCATCTCTCTAAGTTTCTGTTGTCAGAGAGCCCACCCCCCTCGCGCTGTTCAAGTGGCGAGGGCGGATATCCCACGTTACCGCCAGCACTCAGGGAAACGTCACGAACAGTTTCACTCTGGAGTGTGTCATGACGGGCTGGTGATATCTCCCTCCCCCCACCCTCCTAATTAGAGCTGGAGACAGGTCCGGCGCACAGGTCAAGTTCAGTTACCTATGGCACTGGCGGCTTGATAGGCCCGGGCGATGACTCGGCTGAAAGAAGGCGGTGGCTTCGTTGAACAAGCTGGAGGTGGCTCATGCTGACAGAGCAGGAGAACAAGGCTTAGTTGACGAAAGGTCTTACGAGCTAGGGTGCTCGAAGGGCCTCTAAGGTTGTGGCACCCTAGAGGTGTATGCGAAAAGGTTGGGGGAACACATGAGGCTCGTTTCTGACCCGGAGTCGGGTAGAGCAAGAGTGTTATGACCCCCCAGTAAGACTGAAGAATATGTATAGATATATACATAACGGGCATTGCCTTTGCGAACAAGGTCGCCCAAGAAGGTTGAAGAACGAGGTGCGAAAATGGGAGTGGTCGTTTCCGGACGTGTGCAGAGTTCTCTTCCCCCCCCCTACCACGTCGACTTGGCAGCAGGGGGAAAGGTCACTTGGCTTAGTCAGGTGGGCTGCGAGTCAGCGTTACCTGATGGGTTGCCCTTGAGGGCGTCTTTCACCCCCCTGGTTCCGTTGGTCTTTCGACCGCCAGGGTCGTTTGTTCCTCGGGGGTGACCAGGGCTCGCTAGGCCAAGGCCTCTCGTCGTCTTCCGACGCTAGGTCGGAGTCGCTCGACTGTTGGATGCCTAAGACTATGGCGGTGTCTTCGTACCGATTTGTCGGCCGTCCGCGTGTCTCCCATGCAAGTTGAGCGTACTTCCTCATCTCTGGCATGGTGAGGTTACTCGTTCTGCAGTGCATGGTAACATCGTATCTCACGTTGTCGTGGAGATTGTGCAGGAATAGCGACTTGAAGGCATGGTCTTCTTCTAGACCTGGGGCGTTGCGTCCTTGAAAGTACGCAGATCTCAATCGGCTGAAGTAGTCTCTCGGAGACTCTAGCCTTTCCTGGGAAATGGCAAAGGCGCCGAGGGTGGCAGAAGCTGGGTCGGTGTACAGGGAGTACTCCTCCCTAAGGGCGTGACAAAGGGATGAATAGCAGTCGCGGATGCTCGGCTGGAGCGTTTCCACGAAAGCGTGGACGCTTCGCGCAGTGGTTTTCCACACTAGCTTTAGCTTTTAGCGCGATGAGGGGCGCGATAGGTCGAGGAGGCAGCGATCGATCTCCCTTAGGTAGTCATCGATGCTCGAGTCGTGATTATCGGGGTTGAAGCGCTCTACGTCTTTCACCAGAGACTCAATCTGTCGAGTACGCAGGCCTCCAAGGTTGATGGGGCCTGAGCCGTCCGAGTCGTCTGAGTCTCCATACTCGCGATGGTGGTAACGACTATCATCCTCCCTCCCTGAGGGGGATGGGGTCAGTTCTTGCCGCGCGCGTGAACTGCGTGGAGGATTGCGTTCGCCTGAGGTGGTTTTTAAGCCACCTGGGCCGCCTAGGACCTGGTATTGGTCCTCTCTCCTCCTGGTTGGGGATGTCGCTTTCATGAAATGCAAGGTGGTTCGGGTCTCGGGGAATGAGGGAGCCGAGACCAAGAAATGACTGGGCTGAAAGGCTCGATAGGGGGTAGCAGTACCTACCGGGGTTGCTGGAACACCTTGAAGCGCTTATAGTTTGTCATCACTCTCTGATGCTTTAGAGAGTGCTAGGTTGACCTCTCTGAGGTCACTGCGCAGGCTACTATTTTCTGACTGTAGGGCTCTACAGTCACGTGACAACTCCTGAACCTCTGTTCGGAGTGTCCAGATCTCGCGTTGCTGCTCGTCGCTCTGTGCCCGGGTTCGGGCAGCTTGCAGCTGCATTTTCTGATGGTAGATGAGCAGTATTTCGCCGATTACGTTCTGAATCAGGCGCTCTCTGTTACCTGCTGGGTTATTTACATAAGCCACCAGCTGCTCTAATTGCTCGTCGCATAGGACAGCAGTGTATTTTGCAAAGTACTCTCTTTCCTTTGCTGTGAGTCCGAGGACATCAGCCACCGCATCTCGTAATGCGGTGTCTTCTGAAGCTACAGCTCCAGGAATGGGGGATTTCTCGTCGCTCATTCTCTCTAATGAGCGCGACTCCCAGTGGTTGTTAATTCCCTAGTGTTAGAACGGAAACTGTTAGTGTTACGGTTCTCAGTGAAATGTCTAGTTCTGTAACTTAGGATTTCTACTGTTCGATGTTAATTACTGTTAGTGTTACGGTTCATGCAGGCACACAGTGAAATGTCTAGCTCTGTGACTTACGTTTCTACTGTTGCTGCTCTGAGGTATCACTACTGCTTTGCAGCCAGAGGTGCGAAAATGCTAATGTGGTTTAGCACTTTGGGCCTGTGACAGCTGTGTGTAACTTCTTTGGAGGGATTTAAGAAAACAAGGTATAAGAAAACAAGGTATTACAAATAAAACGATCAAATCTACTACACAGCTGGCTGTTAGTTTAAGAAATGAAACGAATAATTAAACCTGGAAAGGAAACGAAATAAAATTTCGAGAAGGGAATTAAAGATCAAGATTAAAAATCAAAATTTAATATCAAAAATGTAATTACAATAAGAAAATATTGTCGAAACGACAGTGTTCCACGCTGAGCCCACTCCGCCCGCGATAACGAATCCGCTTCAGCCATCTGTTCTCTGTTTTTTTGCTTCTTTTTCTTTTTTGTGCACACTCCGGCAGGAAGACGCCTAATCCTCTCCTGACCGATGATTACCGGTAAGACGCACGGACCACGCCGTCAGCCGAAGTTAGATCATCCCCCCCTGCAGCGAGGATTGATCACGTCTGCGTTTCGCTCCAGAGCGAGCTCACGCCAACGGACCGTAGCTGCACCAGCAAACGCCGTGCGACACACAGCGCCCGCTGCAAAGCCGCGCCGACCCGCAAGCTCCCCCTGTGCCCCTTCCCGACGAGGAAAACGGACCACTTTGCTCACGAACACACTTCAACGTTGCAACGACGCATCGACAAGTAAGATTCTTGGCATCTGGGCATAGCTTAACTTAAATTAACGTAAGTTTAATTCAGGTCATTCATTTATATGTTGATATTCCCGTGTTTTTGTGTGTTTAAGTTACTGTCGCGTGATATTGAGATATTGCGCAATCATTACGGACGAGAGAAGCTCCGCTGTATTGGTGTATTAACTATGACTGTTTGCTTGGGATTTATTTGATTTCTTTTCATTTGTTTTATTACACTTCGTGTAATATTCTCTCCTCATTAAATCAGCTCTGTGAGTGAAGTGTGGAATCTCGGCTATCGTACATAACTGCTGGCAGTTCTACCGACAACGGCACGTTGTGTACGATACGGCCAACTTCCCCATTCTCACTACAACGCGGACCGCACGCAGAAGTTTGATTCATGACCCCCACCCTTGCTCTCTTTCTTATCTCTGCCCCTGGGGAAACCCCGTTCAAACGATCGCCTCACAACACATGTGTGCATCGGCACACGTGATTACGTACAGCAGTCTCACTGCCATTTTGGCCCGCGTCACTCGACTCCGCCATCTTTGTAGTTTTTAACTGTAGTATCTTAAGGCCCCTCCCCTTTTGGCGCGCGTCACTCGACGCCGCCATCTTTGTAGTCTTTAGCGGTAGCTGTAAGACTCCCCTTCCTTTTCACCCACAGACCCACACACACACACACACACATACACACACACACACACACACAGAGACATACACCCTCATCCATTTTATTCATTCTTTAGTTTAGGCATATAAAATTGTATGATAACGTTTGTTGGTTGCAATATTAATTGATCTGATCATTTATTATTTTGATTTAATAAACTCTGTTATACTTTAAGGAGCAGTCGTCTGTGATTACTTGTGCATATGTATTTGATAAGACTGTATGTAGTAGCCTGTGCTCGAACTTAAAACCTTCACTGTCACTGAATGTATAGTCATACGCAGACTATTGACATTATGAGTGACTACTAATTATGAGACTTAGTTTTATCGTTTGGTTATTGGTCCCTGTTCGCAGGGTGGTGCCCCGTTTTTATTAATAATCATTAATAATTGTTACATACATTAATAATTCTATTGATGTCAAGAATTCAGTTTCTTAAATGCTGATAACCCAAACACGCTCCTTTAGTTCCCAACAGTCCAATCTTCTTCAAATTTGAGGCAGTTGTTCACTGATAGTGTAGTTACAGCCCTATACTGCCCTTTACCTGTACAGATACAGCCACCGGCAGTTATTTACACTGAAAGATACTTTTTTTTATTTTACTGACTCCAAAGGCCCACTGCTCTGTTTCTGTATGACCTGCAGGTGTTCTGACACTTTTGATGCATATAGTCAGAGTGGTTCAGAAGCTACAGTCATTTTAGGCGGTTTTGCTCCAAAATAGGGGTGGAGTTCAACAGGTAACAATATAGTTATTGAATACAAATCAAACCAAGAGTGAGATCAATTCGTTAAACTAATAGTGTTAATATTTGAATGGGCCCCGGGACATTTTGTACTTGAAAAGTTAGGCCCCGAGGTCAAAAAGGTTAAGAACCCCTGATGTCGAGGCATCAGTATTACATCGAGACTGTTTCATAACCAGGTAAACATTCATCACAGCCTTTTACTTGCAGAGAATATTTTCTCCATTGTGTTATTTCTGCTTTCAGTCTCGTGGCTTCCCTCTGAACATTACTTCTCTCTGTTGAAACCTTGACTGTTTGAGGGCAAACACAACGGACACTCCACTGCGCCCTCTGCTGCCAGAACATGACACTACAGCAGTGTTCAGCACGCGCCATAACCACTTCATCAAATCAAATGCAGATCTGTATGTCTTTTCATCTTCCACTGGGGAGCACGACGGACAATAAATCCCCATACTTTCCTCTGGAGTCAAATATATATATATCAAATATATATTTTTTCCTTTACAAAGTAATCATATTGTATTTCATTGACCAAATGATGTTCATGCATTTACACACCATTTAAAGAGGCGCTCTATCACCGCGTTAACACTTGGTTGGGGTTCTTTATGGTGGTAGAATCCCCGCTGATCCTCTGGTGCCGTTACATGTCTGTGAACAGTACCAGCACTTATTCAGTGTTCACCGCGAGCCTCACACACGCATTCCCTTACACACGCATTCCCTTCTGCAGTCAGTTTGACTTCATGGCATTTCACTTCCTGTTGTGTTCAGCATCCAAAAGCAGCAGCTACTCACTGAAGACGAGTCCCTGACTACGTGCACAGGCTGGTTATTGATCAGATCCCCGTCTCTCCCTGCACCCTGAGGAGCTCCTTACACGGAGGTGATCAAGCCTTTCACCTCTCAGAGATCACACACTGTGAATCTGCGTGAGATCAGGTTTTTAAAAATCACTTTTTAAGAATTGCTTTTCGGTGATTTAATGTATATTTTATGACATTTTAGTTCCGTTTACTCTCCGTGTTTCTATGTGTTTAGTTTTGGGGCATTACCTCATTCTCTGTGTTTTTAATGTGTTCTGTTTTTATTGTAAAACACTTTGTGATGTAAATCAAGTTTCTTATAATTATTATTTGTATTATAGCAGTAGGCTATGATGTATTACAGCAGCAGTGACAGCAGTGTGTCTAACAGTGTTCACTTTAATGAGGATTATCCTGCGCAGTTGAATCACCATAGAACAGAAGTGAACTCGCTCCCAAGCCCCATCTGATGGTTAATAGCAGTACTGCAGCCACAGGGCACAGTGTGAACATTACCTGGTAACATCTAATAGCGTGACAATAGTGAGGTATTATTTTATTTATTTATTTTCAATGTATTATTATATTTCTTTTTATTATATATAAAATGGAGATAATATCATACTGACCATAATAATCAAATATCATAAAATAATTATATTGACCAGTGTTATAGAAACATGCTATAACATGCTTTACTTTTACTACTTTACTACGAACCATACTGTTCACCCCTCATTGTTCATAAAGGGAGGCTACAGCAGTGATCATGCTCACCTCAGAGCACCAGTGGTTTAGTGATGCATCTGCACAGAGAGGAGGGGCTCATGGACAGATGAACAGATGAAAAAAGAAAAGGAAATAAAAAAGGTAAAAATCACAGCAGCAGAGGCTGACATATCCTGACTCTCAGTCCCAAGTGTGGGTCAAGATCCAAACTCTGCTGGATCCTACATTTCCCACCATGCAAGAAGATGCATCGCCCAACTAGATGCCCCCTGCTTCCAAACACCATTACACTCCTCATGAGTATACTGAACGCATGTGTATCATCAGAGAGCACTTCAGACATATGAAATGAATACTGCGACTATGGACTCATGAGTAACACTCACATAACCTCATGGACTCATGTGTAACACTCACATAACCTCATGGACTCATAAGTAACACTCACATAACCCCATGGACTCATGAGTAACACTCACATAACCAAATGGACTCATAAGTAACACTCACATAACCTCATGGACTGATCAGTAACACTCACATAACCTCATGGACTCATCAGTAACACTCACATAACCTCATGGACTCATCAGTAACACTCACATAACCTCATGGACTCATCAGTAACACTCACATAACCTCATGGACTCATCAGTAACACTAACATAACCTCATGGACTCATAAGTAACACTCACATAACCTCATGGACTCATGAGTAACACTCATATAACCTCATGGACTCATCAGTAACACTCACATAACCTCATGGACTCATCAGTAACACTCACATAACCTCATGGACTCATAAGTAACACTCACATAACCTCATGGACTCATGAGTAACACTCATATAACCTCATGGACTCATCAGTAACACTCACATAACCTCATGGACTCATGAGTAACACTGACATAACCTCATGGACTCATCAGTAACACTCACATAACCTCATGGACTCATCAGTAACACTCACATAACCTCATGGACTCATAAGTAACACTCACATAACCTCATGGACTCAGAAGTAACACTCACATCACATCATGGACTCATAAGTAACACTCACATAACCTCATGGACTCATAATTAACACTCACATAACCTCATGGACTCATGAGTAACACTCACATAACCTCATGGACTCATGAGTAACACTCACATGACCTCATGGACTCATAAGTAACACTCACATAACCTCATGGACTCATGAGTAACACTCACATAACCTCATGGACTCATGAGTTACACTCACATTACCTCATGGACTCATGAGTAACACTCACATAACCTCATGGACTCATAAGTAACACTCACATAACCTCATGGACTCATAAGTAACACTCACATCACCTCATGGACTCATAAGTAACACTGACATAACCTCATGGACTCATAAGTAACACTCACATAACCTCATGGACTCATGAGTAACACTCACATAACCTCATGAGTAACACTCACATAACCTCATGAGTAACACTCACATAACCTCATGGACTCATGAGTTACACTCACATGACCTCATGGACTCATGAGTAACACTGACATAACCTCATGGACTCATAAGTAACACTCACATAACCTCATGGACTCATAAGTAACACTCACATAACCTCATGGACTCATAAGTAACACTGACATAACCTCATGGACTCATAAGTAACACTCACATAACCTCATGGACTCATGAGTAACACTCACATAACCTCATGGACTCATAAGTAACACTCACATAACCTCATGGACTCATAAGTAACACTCACATAACCTCATGGACTCATAAGTAACACTCACATAACCTCATGGACTCATAAGTAACACTGACATAACATCATGAGTAACACTCACATAACCTCATGGACTCATAATTAACACTCACATAACCTCATGGACTCATGAGTAACACTCACATAACCTCATGGACTCATGAGTAACACTCACATGACCTCATGGACTCATAAGTAACACTCACATAACCTCATGGACTCATGAGTAACACTCACATAACCTCATGGACTCATAAGTTACACTCACATGACCTCATGGACTCATGAGTAACACTGACATAACCTCATGGACTCATAAGTAACACTCACATAACCTCAAGGACTCATAAGTAACACTCACATAACCTCATGGACTCATGAGTAACACTCACATAACCTCATGGACTCATGTGTAACACTCACATAACCTCATGGACTCATAAGTAACACTCACATAACCTCATGGACTCATAAGTAACACTCACATAACCTCATGGACTCATAAGTAACACTCACATAACCTCATAGACTCATGAGTAACACTCACATAACCTCATGGACTCATAAGTAACACTGACATAACCTCATGGACTCATAAGTAACACTCACATAACCTCATGGACTCATAAGTAACACTCACATAACCTCATGGACTCATAAGTAACACTCACATCACCTCATGGACTCATAAGTAACACTGACATAACCTCATGGACTCATAAGTAACACTCACATAACCTCATGGACTCATGAGTAACACTCACATAACCTCATGGACTCATAAGTAACACTCACATAACCTCATGGACTCATAAGTAACAATCACATAACCTCATGGACTCATGAGTTACACTCACATAACCTCATGGACTCATAAGTAACACTCATATAACCTCATGGACTCATAAGCAACATTTACATAACCTCATGGACTCATAAGTAACACTCGCATAACCTCATGGACTCATAAGTAACACTCACATAACCTCATGGACTCATAATTAACACTCACATAACCTCATGGACCCATGAGTAACACTCACATAACC
Source organism: Melanostigma gelatinosum (assembly GCF_949748355.1). NCBI lineage: Eukaryota > Metazoa > Chordata > Actinopteri > Perciformes > Zoarcidae > Melanostigma > Melanostigma gelatinosum. The sequence continues at coordinate 5,706,252 of NC_136646.1, forward strand.
TCATAGACTCATGAGTAACACTCACATGACCTCATGGACTCATAAGTAAGACTCAAATAACCTCATGAGTAACACTCACATAACCTCATGGACTCATAAGTAACACTCACATAACCTCATGGACTCATAAGTAACACTCACATAACCTCATGGACTCATAAGTAACACTGACATAACCTCATAGACTCATAAGTAACACTCACATAACCTCATGGACTCATGAGTAACACTCACATAACCTCATGGACTCATAAGTAACACTCACATAACCTCATGGACTCATGAGTAACACTCACATAACCTCATGGACTCATAAGTAACACTCACATAACCTCATGGACTCATAAGTAACACTCACGTAACCTCATGGACTCATGAGTAACACTCACATAACCTCATGGACTCATAAGTAACACTCACATAACCTCATGGACTCATAAGTAACACTCACATAACCTCATGGACTCATAAGTAACACTCACATAACCTCATGGACTCATAAGTAACACTCACATAACCTCATGGACTCATAAGTAACACTGACATAACCTCATGGACTCATAAGTAACACTCACATAACCTCATGGACTCATAAGTAACACTGACATAACCTCATGGACTCATAAGTAACACTCACATAACCTCATGGACTCATAGGTAGCACTCACATAACCTCATGGACTCATGAGTAACACTCACATAACCTCATGGACTCATGAGTAACACTCACATAACCTCATGGACTCATGAGTAACACTCACATAACCTCATGGACTCATAAGTAACACTCACATAACCTCATGGACTCATAAGTAACACTCACATAACCTCATGGACTCATGAGTAACACTCACATAACCTCATGGACTCATGAGTAACACTCACATAACCTCATGGACTCATAAGTAACACTCACATAACCTCATGGACTCATAAGTAACACTCACATAACCTCATGGACTCATGAGTAACACTCACATAACCTCATGGACTCATGAGTAACACTCACATAACCTCATGGACTCATAAGTAACACACACATAACCTCATGGACTCATGAGTAACACTCACATAACCTCATGGACTCATAAGTAACACTCACATAACCTCATGGACTCATAAGTAACACTCACATAACCTCATGGACTCATAAGTAACACTGACATAACCTCATGGACTCATGAGTAACACTCACATAACCTCATGGACTCATGAGTAACACTCACATAACCTCATGGACTCATAAGTAACACTCACGTAACCTCATGGACTCATGAGTAACACTCACATAACCTCATGGACTCATAAGTAACACTCACATAACCTCATGGACTCATAAGTAACACTCACATAACCTCATGGACTCATAAGTAACACTCACATAACCTCATGGACTCATAAGTAACACTGACATAACCTCATGGACTCATAAGTAACACTCACATAACCTCATGGACTCATAAGTAACACTGACATAACCTCATGGACTCATAAGTAACACTCACATAACCTCATGGACTCATAGGTAACACTCCCATAACCTCATGGACTCATGAGTAACACTCACATAACCTCATGGACTCATGAGTAACACTCACATAACCTCATGGACTCATAAGTAACACTCACATAACCTCATGGACTCATAAGTAACACTCACATAACCTCATGGACTCATAAGTAACACTCACATAACCTCATGGACTCATAAGTAACACTCACATAACCTCATGGACTCATAAGTAACACTGACATAACCTCATGGACTCATAAGTAACACTCACATAACCTCATGGACTCATGAGTAACACTCACATAACCTCATGGACTCATAAGTAACACTCACATAACCTCATGGACTCATGAGTAACACTCACATAACCTCATGGACTTATAAGTAACACTCACATAACCTCATGGACTCATAAGTAACACTCACATAACCTCATGGACTCATGAGTTACACTCACATAACCTCATGGACTCATAAGTAACACTCACATAACCTCATGGACTCATAAGCAACACTTACATAACCTCATGGACTCATAAGTAACACTCGCATAACCTCATGGACTCATAAGTAACACTCACATAACCTCATGGACTCATAATTAAAACTCACATAACCTCATGGACTCATTAGTAACACTCACATAACCTCATAGACTCATGAGTAACACTCACATGACCTCATGGACTCATAAGTAAGACTCACATAACCTCATGAGTAACACTCACATAACCTCATGGACTCATAAGTAACACTCACATAACCTCATGGACTCATAAGTAACACCAACATAACCTCATGGACTCATAAGTAACACTGACATAAGCTCATGGACTCATGAGTAACACTCACATAACCTCATGGACTCATAAGTAACACTCACATAACCTCATGGACTCATGAGTAACACTCACATAACCTCATGGACTCATGAGTTACACTCACATAACCTCATGGACTCATAAGTAACACTCACATAACCTCATGGACTCATAAGCAACACTTACATAACCTCATGGACTCATAAGTAACACTCGCATAACCTCATGGACTCATAAGTAACACTCACATAACCTCATGGACTCATAAGTAACAATCACATAACCTCATGGACTCATGAGTTACACTCACATAACCTCATGGACTCATAAGTAACACTCATATAACCTCATGGACTCATAAGCAACATTTACATAACCTCATGGACTCATAAGTAACACTCGCATAACCTCATGGACTCATAAGTAACACTCACATAACCTCATGGACTCATGAGTAACACTCGCATAACCTCATAGACTCATGAGTAACACTCACATGACCTCATGGACTCATAAGTAAGACTCACATAACCTCATGAGTAACACTCACATAACCTCATAAACTCATAAGTAACACTCACATAACCTCATGGACTCATAAGTAACACTCACATAACCTCATGGACTCATAAGTAACACTCACATAACCTCATGGACTCATAAGTAACACTGACATAACCTCATGGACTCATAAGTAACACACATAACCTCATGGACTCATCAGTAACACTCACATAACCTCATGGACTCATAAGTAACACAAACATAACCTCATGGACTCATGAGTAACACTCACATAACCTCATGGTCTCATAAGTAACACTCACATAACCTCATGGACTCATAAGTAACACTCACGTAACCTCATGGACTCATGAGTAACACTCACATAACCTCATGGACTCATAAGTAACACTCACATAACCTCATGGACTCATAAGTAACACTCACATAACCTCATGGACTCATAAGTAACACTGACATAACCTCATGGACTCATAAGTAACACTCACATAACCTCATGGACTCATAAGTAAAACTGACATAACCTCATGGACTCATAAGTAACACTCACATAACCTCATGGACTCATAAGTAACATTGACATAACCTCATGGACTCATAAGTAACACTCACATAACTTCATGGACTCATAGGTAACACTCACATAACCTCATGGACTCATGAGTAACACTCACATAACCTCATGGACTCATGAGTAACACTCACATAACCTCATGGACCCATGAGTAACACTCACATAACCTCATGGACTCATAAGTAACACTCACATAACCTCATGGACTCATAAGTAACACTCACATAACCTCATGGACTCATAAGTAACACTCACATAACCTCATGGACTCATAAGTAACACTGACATAACCTCATGGACTCATAAGTAACACTCACATAACCTCATGGACTCATGAGTAACACTCACATAACCTCATGGACTCATAAGTAACACTCACATAACCTCATGGACTCATAAGTAACAATCACATAACCTCATGGACTCATGAGTTACACTCACATAACCTCATGGACTCATAAGTAACACTCATATAACCTCATGGACTCATAAGCAACATTTACATAACCTCATGGACTCATAAGTAACACTCGCATAACCTCATGGACTCATAAGTAACACTCACATAACCTCATGGACTCATAATTAACACTCACATAACCTCATGGACTCATGAGTAACACTCACATAACCTCATAGACTCATGAGTAACACTCACATGACCTCATGGACTCATAAGTAAGACTCACATAACCTCATGAGTAACACTCACATAACCTCATAAACTCATAAGTAACACTCACATAACCTCATGGACTCATAAGTAACACTCACATAACCTCATGGACTCATAAGTAACACTGACATAACCTCATGGACTCATAAGTAACACACATAACCTCATGGACTCATGAGTAACACTCACATAACCTCATGGACTCCTAAGTAACACAAACATAACCTCATGGACTCATGAGTAACACTCACATAACCTCATGGTCTCATAAGTAACACTCACATAACCTCATGGACTCATAAGTAACACTCACGTAACCTCATGGACTCATGAGTAACACTCACATAACCTCATGGACTCATAAGTAACACTCACATAACCTCATGGACTCATAAGTAACACTCACATAACCTCATGGACTCATAAGTAACACTCACATAACCTCATGGACTCATAAGTAACACTCACATAACCTCATGGACTCATAAGTAACACTGACATAACCTCATGGACTCATAAGTAACACTCACATAACCTCATGGACTCATAAGTAACATTGACATAACCTCATGGACTCATAAGTAACACTCACATAACTTCATGGACTCATAGGTAACACTCACATAACCTCATGGACTCATGAGTAACACTCACATAACCTCATGGACTCATGAGTAACACTCACATAACCTCATGGACTCATGAGTAACACTCACATAACCTCATGGACTCATAAGTAACACTCACATAACCTCATGGACTCATAAGTAACACTCACATAACCTCATGGACTCATAAGTAACACTGACATAACCTCATGGACTCATAAGTAACACTCACATAACCTCATGGACTCATGAGTAACACTCACATAACCTCATGGACTCATAAGTAACACTCACATAACCTCATGGACTCATGAGTAACACTCACATAACCTCATGGACTTATAAGTAACACTCACATAACCTCATGGACTCATAAGTAACACTCACATAACCTCATGGACTCATGAGTTACACTCACATAACCTCATGGACTCATAAGTAACACTCACATAACCTCATGGACTCATAAGTAACACTCACGTAACCTCATGGACTCATGAGTAACACTCACGTAACCTCATGGACTCATAAGTAACACTCACATAACCTCATGGACTCATAAGTAACACTCACATAACCTCATGGACTCATAAGTAACACTCACATAACCTCATGGACTCATAAGTAACACTCACATAACCTCATGGACTCATAAGTAACACTCACATAACCTCATGGACTCATAAGTAACACTCACATAACCTCATGGACTCATAAGTAACACTGACATAACCTCATGGACTCATAAGTAACACTCACATAACCTCATGGACTCATAGGTAACACTCACATAACCTCATGGACTCATGAGTAACACTCACATAACCTCATGGACTCATGAGTAACACTCACATAACCTCATGGACTCATGAGTAACACTCACATAACCTCATGGACTCATGAGTAACACTCACATAACCTCATGGACTCATAAGTAACACTCACATAACCTCATGGACTCATAAGTAACACTCACATAACCTCATGGACTCATGAGTAACACTCACATAACCTCATGGACTTATAAGTAACACTCACATAACCTCATGGACTCATAAGTAACACTCACATAACCTCATGGACTCATGAGTTACACTCACATAACCTCATGGACTCATAAGTAACACTCACATAACCTCATGGACTCATAAGCAACACTTACATAACCTCATGGACTCATAAGTAACACTCGCATAACCTCATGGACTCATAAGTAACACTCACATAACCTCATGGACTCATAATTAACACTCACATAACCTCATGGACTCATTAGTAACACTCACATAACCTCATAGACTCATGAGTAACACTCACATGACCTCATGGACTCATAAGTAACACTCACATGACCTCATAGACTCATGAGTAACACTCACATGACCTCATGGACTCATAAGTAACACTCACATGACCTCATGGACTCATAAGTAAGACTCACATAACCTCATGAGTAACACTCACATAACCTCATGGACTCATAAGTAACACTCACATAACCTCATGGACTCATAAGTAACACCGACATAACCTCATGGACTCATAAGTAACACTGACATAACCTCATGGACTCATAAGTAACACTCAAATAACCTCATGGACTCATGAGTAACACTCACATAACCTCATGGACTCATGAGTAACACTCACATAACCTCATGGACTCATGAGTAACACTCACATAACCTCATGGACTGATGAGTAACACTCACATAACCTCATGGACTCATGAGTAACACTCACATAACCTCATGGACTCATGAGTAACACTCACATAACCTCATGGACTCATAAGTAACACTCACATAACCTCATGGACTCATAAGTAACACTCACATAACCTCATGGACTCATAAGTAACACTGACATAACCTCATGGACTCATAAGTAACACTCACATAACCTCATGGACTCATGAGTAACACTCACATAACCTCATGGACTCATAAGTAACACTCACATAATCTCATGGACTCATGAGTAACACTCACATAACCTCATGGACTTATAAGTAACACTCACATAACCTCATGGACTCATAAGTAACACTCACATAACCTCATGGACTCATGAGTTACACTCACATAACCTCATGGACTCATAAGTAACACTCACATAACCTCATGGACTCATAAGTAACACTCACGTAACCTCATGGACTCATGAGTAACACTCACGTAACCTCATGGACTCATAAGTAACACTCACATAACCTCATGGACTCATAAGTAACACTCACATAACCTCATGGACTCATAAGTAACACTCACATAACCTCATGGACTCATAAGTATCACTCACATAACCTCATGGACTCATAAGTAACACTGACATAACCTCATGGACTCATAAGTAACACTCACATAACCTCATGGACTCATAAGTAACACTGACATAACCTCATGGACTCATAAGTAACACTCACATAACCTCATGGACTCATAGGTAACACTCACATAACCTCATGGACTCATGAGTAACACTCACATAACCTCATGGACTCATGAGTAACACTCACATAACCTCATGGACTCATAAGTAACACTCACATAACCTCATGGACTCATAAGTAACACTCACATAACCTCATGGACTCATAAGTAACACTCACATAACCTCATGGACTCATAAGTAACACTCACATAACCTCATGGACTCATAAGTAACACTGACATAACCTCATGGACTCATAAGTAACACTCACATAACCTCATGGACTCATGAGTAACACTCACATAACCTCATGGACTCATAAGTAACACTCACATAACCTCATGGACTCATGAGTAACACTCACATAACCTCATGGACTTATAAGTAACACTCACATAACCTCATGGACTCATAAGTAACACTCACATAACCTCATGGACTCATGAGTTACACTCACATAACCTCATGGACTCATAAGTAACACTCACATAACCTCATGGACTCATAAGCAACACTTACATAACCTCATGGACTCATAAGTAACACTCGCATAACCTCATGGACTCATAAGTAACACTCACATAACCTCATGGACTCATAATTAACACTCACATAACCTCATAGACTCATGAGTAACACTCACATGACCTCATGGACTCATAAGTAAGACTCACATAACCTCATGAGTAACACTCACATAACCTCATGGACTCATAAGTAACACTCACATAACCTCATGGACTCATAAGTAACACCAACATAACCTCATGGACTCATAAGTAACACTGACATAACCTCATGGACTCATAAGTAACACTCAAATAACCTCATGGACTCATGAGTAACACTCACATAACCTCATGGACTCATAAGTAACACTCACATAACCTCATGGACTCATGAGTAACACTCACATAACCTCATGGACTCATGAGTTACACTCACATAACCTCATGGACTCATAAGTAACACTCACATAACCTCATGGACTCATAAGCAACACTTACATAACCTCATGGACTCATAAGTAACACTCGCATAACCTCATGGACTCATAAGTAACACTCACATAACCTCATGGACTCATAAGTAACACTCACATAACCTCATGGACTCATAAGTAACAATCACATAACCTCATGGACTCATGAGTTACACTCACATAACCTCATGGACTCATAAGTAACACTCATATAACCTCATGGACTCATAAGCAACATTTACATAACCTCATGGACTCATAAGTAACACTCGCATAACCTCATGGACTCATAAGTAACACTCACATAACCTCATGGACTCATAATTAACACTCACATAACCTCATGGACTCATGAGTAACACTCACATAACCTCATAGACTCATGAGTAACACTCACATGACCTCATGGACTCATAAGTAAGACTCACATAACCTCATGAGTAACACTCACATAACCTCATAAACTCATAAGTAACACTCACATAACCTCATGGACTCATAAGTAACACTCACATAACCTCATGGACTCATAAGTAACACTCACGTAACTTCATGGACTCATGAGTAACACTCACATAACCTCATGGACTCATAAGTAACACTCACATAGCTCATGGACTCATAAGTAACACTCACATAACCTCATGGACTCATAAGTAACACTCACATAACCTCATGGACTCATAAGTAACACTCACATAACCTCATGGACTCATAAGTAACACTGACATAACCTCATGGACTCATAAGTAACACTCACATAACCTCATGGACTCATAAGTAACACTGACATAACCTCATGGACTCATAAGTAACACTCACATAACCTCATGGACTCATAGGTAACACTCACATAACCTCATGGACTCATGAGTAACACTCACATAACCTCATGGACTCATGAGTAACACTCACATAACCTCATGGACTCATAAGTAACACTCACATAACCTCATGGACTCATAAGTAACACTGACATAACCTCATGGACTCATAAGTAACACTCACATAACCTCATGGACTCATGAGTAACACTCACATAACCTCATGGACTCATAAGTAACACTCACATAACCTCATGGACTCATGAGTAACACTCACATAACCTCATGGACTTATAAGTAACACTCACATAACCTCATGGACTCATAAGTAACACTCACATAACCTCATGGACTCATGAGTTACACTCACATAACCTCAAGGACTCATAAGTAACACTCACATAACCTCATGGACTCATAAGTAACACTCACGTAACCTCATGGACTCATGAGTAACACTCACGTAACCTCATGGACTCATAAGTAACACTCACATAACAGTATGGACTCATAAGTAACACTCACATAACCTCCTGGACTCATAAGTAACACTCACATAACCTCATGGACTCATAAGTAACACTCACATAACCTCATGGACTCATAAGTAACACTGACATAACCTCATGGACTCATAAGTAACACTCACATAACCTCATGGACTCATAAGTAACACTGACATAACCTCATGGACTCATAAGTAACACTCACATAACCTCATGGACTCATAGGTAACACTCACATAACCTCATGGACTCATGAGTAACACTCACATAACCTCATGGACTCATGAGTAACACTCACATAACCTCATGGACTCATGAGTAACACTCACATAACCTCATGGACTCATGAGTAACACTCACATAACCTCATGGACTCATAAGTAACACTCACATAACCTCATGGACTCATAAGTAACACTCACATAACCTCATGGACTCATAAGTAACACTCACATAACCTAATGGACTCATAAGTAACACTCACATAACCTCATGGACTCATAAGTAACACTGACATAACCTCATGGACTCATAAGTAACACTCACATAACCTCATGGACTCATGAGTAACACTCACATAACCTCATGGACTCATGAGTAACACTCACATAACCTCATGGACTCATGAGTAACACTCACATAACCTCATGGACTCATGAGTAACACTCACATAACCTCATGGACTCATGAGTAACACTCACATAACCTCATGGACTCATGAGTAACACTCACATAACCTCATGGACTCATAAGTAACACTCACATAACCTCATGGACTCATAAGTAACACTCACATAACCTCATGGACTCATAAGTAACACTGACATAACCTCATGGACTCATAAGTAACACTCACATAACCTCATGGACTCATGAGTAACACTCACATAACCTCATGGACTCATAAGTAACACTCACATAATCTCATGGACTCATGAGTAACACTCACATAACCTCATGGACTCATAAGTAACACTCACATAACCTCATGGACTCATGAGTTACACTAACATAACCTCATGGACTCATAAGTAACACTCACATAACCTCATGGACTCATAAGTAACACTCACGTAACCTCATGGACTCATGAGTAACACTCACGTAACCTCATGGACTCATAAGTAACACTCACATAACCTCATGGACTCATAAGTAACACTCACATAACCTCATGGACTCATAAGTAACACTCACATAACCTCATGGACTCATAAGTAACACTCACATAACCTCATGGACTCATAAGTAACACTGACATAACCTCATGGACTCATAAGTAACACTCACATAACCTCATGGACTCATAAGTAACACTGACATAACCTCATGGACTCATAAGTAACACTCACATAACCTCATGGACTCATAGGTAACACTCACATAACCTCATGGACTCATGAGTAACACTCACATAACCTCATGGACTCATGAGTAACACTCACATAACCTCATGGACTTATAAGTAACACTCACATAACCTCATGGACTCATAAGTAACACTCACATAACCTCATGGACTCATGAGTTACACTCACATAACCTCATGGACTCAAAAGTAACACTCACATAACCTCATGGACTCATAAGCAACACTTACATAACCTCATGGACTCATAAGTAACACTCGCATAACCTCATGGACTCATAAGTAACACTCGCATAACCTCATGGACTCATAATTAACACTCACATAACCTCATGGACTCATTAGTAACACTCACATAACCTCATAGACTCATGAGTAACACTCACATGACCTCATGGACTCATAAGTAAGACTCACATAACCTCATGAGTAACACTCACATAACCTCATGGACTCATAAGTAACACTCACATAACCTCATGGACTCATAAGTAACACCAACATAACCTCATGGACTCATAAGTAACACTGACATAACCTCATGGACTCATAAGTAACACCAACATAACCTCATGGACTCATAAGTAACACTGACATAACCTCATGGACTCATAAGTAACACTCAAATAACCTCATGGACTCATGAGTAACACTCACATAACCTCATGGACTCATAAGTAACACTCACATAACCTCATGGACTCATGAGTAACACTCACATAACCTCATGGACTCATGAGTTACACTCACATAACCTCATGGACTCATAAGTAACACTCACATAACCTCATGGACTCATAAGCAACACTTACATAACCTCATGGACTCATAAGTAACACTCGCATAACCTCATGGACTCATAAGTAACACTCACATAACCTCATGGACTCATAAGTAACACTCACATAACCTCATGGACTCATAAGTAACAATCACATAACCTCATGGACTCATGAGTTACACTCACATAACCTCATGGACTCATAAGTAACACTCATATAACCTCATGGACTCATAAGCAACATTTACATAACCTCATGGACTCATAAGTAACACTCGCATAACCTCATGGACTCATAAGTAACACTCACATAACCTCATGGACTCATAATTAACACTCACATAACCTCATGGACTCATGAGTAACACTCACATAACCTCATAGACTCATGAGTAACACTCACATGACCTCATGGACTCATAAGTAAGACTCACATAACCTCATGAGTAACACTCACATAACCTCATAAACTCATAAGTAACACTCACATAACCTCATGGACTCATAAGTAACACTCACATAACCTCATGGACTCATAAGTAACACTCACATAACCTCATGGACTCATGAGTAACACTCACATAACCTCATGGACTCATAAGTAACACTCACATAACCTCATGGACTCATGAGTAACACTCACATAACCTCATGGTCTCATAAGTAACACTCACATAACCTCATGGACTCATAAGTAACACTCACATAACTTCATGGACTCATGAGTAACACTCACATAACCTCATGGACTCATAAGTAACACTCACATAACCTCATGGACTCATAAGTAACACTCACATAACCTCATGGACTCATAAGTAACACTCACATAACCTCATGGACTCATAAGTAACACTCACATAACCTCATGGACTCATAAGTAACACTGACATAACCTCATGGACTCATAAGTAACACTCACATAACCTCATGGACTCATAAGTAACACTGACATAACCTCATGGACTCATAAGTAACACTCACATAACCTCATGGACTCATAGGTAACACTCACATAACCTCATGGACTCATGAGTAACACTCACATAACCTCATGGACTCATGAGTAACACTCACATAACCTCATGGACTCATGAGTAACACTCACATAACCTCATGGACTCATGAGTAACACTCACATAACATCATGGACTCATAAGTAACACTCACATAACCTCATGGACTCATAAGTAACACTCACATAACCTCATGGACTCATAAGTAACACTCACATAACCTCATGGACTCATAAGTAACACTGACATAACCTCATGGACTCATAAGTAACACTCACATAACCTCATGGACTCATGAGTAACACTCACATAACCTCATGGACTCATAAGTAACACTCACATAACCTCATGGACTCATGAGTAACACTGACATAACCTCATGGACTTATAAGTAACACTCACATAACCTCATGGACTCATAAGTAACACTCACATAACCTCATGGACTCATGAGTTACACTCACATAACCTCATGGACTCATAAGTAACACTCACATAACCTCATTGACTCATAAGTAACACTCACGTAACCTCATGGACTCATGAGTAACACTCACGTAACCTCATGGACTCATAAGTAACACTCACATAACAGTATGGACTCATAAGTAACACTCACATAACCTCCTGGACTCATAAGTAACACTCACATAACCTCATGGACTCATAAGTAACACTCACATAACCTCATGGACTCATAAGTAACACTGACATAACCTCATGGACTCATAAGTAACACTCACATAACCTCATGGACTCATAAGTAACACTGACATAACCACATGGACTCATAAGTAACACTCACATAACCTCATGGACTCATAGGTAACACTCACATAACCTCATGGACTCATGAGTAACACTCACATAACCTCATGGACTCATGAGTAACACTCACATAACCTCATGGACTCATGAGTAACACTCACATAACCTCATGGACTCATGAGTAACACTCACATAACCTCATGGACTCATAAGTAACACTCACATAACCTCATGGACTCATAAGTAACACTCACATAACCTCATGGACTCATAAGTAACACTCACATAACCTCATGGACTCATAAGTAACACTCACATAACCTCATGGACTCATAAGTAACACTGACATAACCTCATGGACTCATAAGTAACACTCACATAACCTCATGGACTCATGAGTAACACTCACATAACCTCATGGACTCATAAGTAACACTCACATAACCTCATGGACTCATGAGTAACACTCACATAACCTCATGGACTTATAAGTAACACTCACATAACCTCATGGACTCATAAGTAACACTCACATAACCTCATGGACTCATGAGTTACACTCACATAACCTCATGGACTCATAAGTAACACTCACATAACCTCATGGACTCATAAGCAACACTTAGATAACCTCATGGACTCATAAGTAACACTCGCATAACCTCATGGACTCATAAGTAACACTCACATAACCTCATGGACTCATAATTAACACTCACATAACCTCATGGACTCATTAGTAACACTCACATAACCTCATAGACTCATGAGTAACACTCACATGACCTCATGGACTCATAAGTAACACTCACATGACCTCATGGACTCATAAGTAACACTCACATAACCTCATGAGTAACACTCACATAACCTCATGGACTCATAAGTAACACTCACATAACCTCATGGACTCATAAGTAACACCAACATAACCTCATGGACTCATAAGTAACACTGACATAACCTCATGGACTCATAGGTAACACTCAAATAACCTCATGGACTCATGAGTAACACTCACATAACCTCATGGACTCATAAGTAACACTCACATAACCTCATGGACTCATGAGTAACACTCACATAACCTCATGGACTCATGAGTTACACTCACATAACCTCATGGACTCATAAGTAACACTCACATAACCTCATGGACTCATGAGTAACACTCACATAACCTCATGGTCTCATAAGTAACACTCACATAACCTCATGGACTCATAAGTAACACTCACGTAACTTCATGGACTCATGAGTAACACTCACATAACCTCATGGACTCATAAGTAACACTCACATAACCTCATGGACTCATAAGTAACACTCACATAACCTCATGGACTCATAAGTAACACTCACATAACCTCATGGACTCATGAGTAACACTCACATAACCTCATGGACTCATAAGTAACACTCACATAACCTCATGGACTCATAAGTAACACTCACATAACCTCATGGACTCATAAGTAACACTCACATAACCTCATGGACTCATAATTAACACTCACATAACCTCATGGACTCATGGGTAACACTCACATTACCTCATGGACTCATGAGTAACACTCACATGACCTCATGGACTCATAAGTAAGACTCACATAACCTCATGGACTCATGAGTAACACTCACATAACCTCATGGACTCATAAGTAACACTCACATAACCTCATGGACTCATAAGTAACACTCACATAACCTCATGGACTCATGAGTTACACTCACATAACCTCATGGACTCATGAGTAACACTCACATAACCTCATGGACTCATGAGTAACACTCACATAACCTCATGGACTCATAAGTAACACTCACATAACCTCATGGACTCATAAGTAACACTCACATAACCTCATGGACTCATAAGTAACACTCACATAACCTCATGGACTCATAAGTAACACTGACATAACCTCATGGACTCATAAGTAACACTCACATAACCTCATGGACTCATGAGTAACACTCACATAACCTCATGGACTCATAAGTAACACTCACATAACCTCATGGACTCATGAGTAACACTCACATAACCTCATGGACTTATAAGTAACACTCACATAACCTCATGGACTCATAAGTAACACTCACATAACCTCATGGACTCATGAGTTACACTCACATAACCTCATGGACTCATAAGTAACACTCACATAACCTCATGGACTCATAAGCAACACTTACATAACCTCATGGACTCATAAGTAACACTCGCATAACCTCATGGACTCATAAGTAACACTCACATAACCTCATGGACTCATAATTAACACTCACATAACCTCATGGACTCATTAGTAACACTCACATGACCTCATGGACTCATAAGTAACACTCACATGACCTCATGGACTCATAAGTAAGACTCACATAACCTCATGAGTAACACTCACATAACCTCATAGACTCATAAGTAACACTCACATAACCTCATGGACTCATAAGTAACACCAACATAACCTCATGGACTCATAAGTAACACTGACATAACCTCATGGACTCATAAGTAACACTCAAATAACCTCATGGACTCATGAGTAACACTCACATAACCTCATGGACTCATAAGTAACACTCACATAACCTCATGGACTCATGAGTTACACTCACATAACCTCATGGACTCATGAGTTACACTCACATAACCTCATGGACTCATAAGTAACACTCACATAACCTCATGGACTCATGAGTAACACTCACATAACCTCATGGTCTCATAAGTAACACTCACATAACCTCATGGACTCATAAGTAACACTCACGTAACTTCATGGACTCATGAGTAACACTCACATAACCTCATGGACTCATAAGTAACACTCACATAACCTCATGGACTCATAAGTAACACTCACATAACCTCATGGACTCATAAGTAACACTCACATAACCTCATGGACTCATGAGTAACACTCACATAACCTCATGGACTCATAAGTAACACTCACATAACCTCATGGACTCATAAGTAACACTCACATAACCTCATGGACTCATAAGTAACACTCACATAACCTCATGGACTCATAATTAACACTCACATAAGCTCATGGACTCATGGGTAACACTCACATTACCTCATGGACTCATGAGTAACACTCACATGACCTCATGGACTCATAAGTAAGACTCACATAACCTCATGGACTCATGAGTAACACTCACATAACCTCATGGACTCATAAGTAACACTCACATAACCTCATGGACTCATAAGTAACACTCACATAACCTCATGGACTCATGAGTTACACTCACATAACCTCATGGACTCATGAGTAACACTCACATAACCTCATGGACTCATGAGTAACACTCACATAACCTCATGGACTCATAAGTAACACTCACATAACCTCATGGACTCATAAGTAACACTCACATAACCTCATGGACTCATAAGTAACACTCACATAACCTCATGGACTCATAAGTAACACTCACATAACCTCATGGACTCATAAGTAACACTTACATAACCTCATGGACTCATTAGTAACACTCACATAACCTCATGGACTCATCAGTAACACTCACATAACCTCATGGGCTCATCAGTAACACTCACATAACCTCATGAGTAACACTCACAAAACCTCATGGACTCATCAGTAACACTCACATAACCTCATGAGTAACACTCACAAAACCTCATGGACTCATCAGTAACACTCACATAACCTCATGAGTAACACTCACAAAACCTCATGAACTCATAAATAACACTCACATAACCTCATGGACTCATAAGTAACACTCACATAACCTTATGGACTCATGAGTAACACTCATATAACCTCATGGACTCATAAGTAACACTCACATAACCTTATGGACTCATGAGTAACACTCATATAACCTCATGGACTCATCAGTAACACTCACATAACCTCATGGACTCATCAGTAACACTCACATAACCTCATGGACTCATAAGTAACACTCACATAACCTCATGGACTCATGAGTAACACTCATATAACCTCATGGACTCATCAGTAACATTCACATAACCTCATGGACTCATCAGTAACACTCACATAACCTCATGGACTCATGAGTAACACTCACATAACCTCATGGACTCATAAGTAACACTCACATAACCTCATGGACTCATAAGTAACACTCACATAACCTCATGGACTCATGAGTTACACTCACATAACCTCATGGACTCATGAGTAACACTCACATAACCTCATGGACTCATGAGTAACACTCACATAACCTCATGGACTCATAAGTAACACTCACATAACCTCATGGACTCATAAGTAACACTCACATAACCTCATGGACTCATAAGTAACACTCACATAACCTCATGGACTCATAAGTAACACTCACATAACCTCATGGACTCATAAGTAACACTCACATAACCTCATGGACTCATAAGTAACACTTACATAACCTCATGGACTCATTAGTAACACTCACATAACCTCATGGACTCATCAGTAACACTCACATAACCTCATGGACTCATCAGTAACACTCACATAACCTCATGAGTAACACTCACAAAACCTCATGGACTCATCAGTAACATTCACATAACCTCATGAGTAACACTCACAAAACCTCATGGACTCATCAGTAACACTCACATAACCTCATGAGTAACACTCACAAAACCTCATGAACCCTCTTGTAACACTCACATAACCTCATGGACTCATGAGTAACACTCACATAACCTCATGGACTCATGAGTAACACTCACATAACCTCATGGACTCATGAGTAACACTCATATAACCTCATGGACTCATCAGTAACACTCACATAACCTCATGGACTCATAGGTAACACTCACATAACCTCATGGACTCATAAATAACACTCACATAACCTCGTGGACTCATAAGTAACACTCACATAACCTCATGGACTCAGAAGTAACACTCACATCACCTCATGGACTCATAAGTAACACTCACATAACCTCATGGACTCATAAGTAACACTCACATAACCTCATGGACTCATAAGTAACACTCACATAACCTCATGGACTCATAAGTAACACTTACATAACCTCATGGACTCATTAGTAACACTCACATAACCTCATGGACTCATCAGTAACACTCACATAACCTCATGGACTCATCAGTAACACTCACATAACCTCATGAGTAACACTCACAAAACCTCATGGACTCATCAGTAACACTCACAAAACCTCATGGACTCATCAGTAACACTCACATAACCTCATGAGTAACACTCACAAAACCTCATGAACTCATAAGTAACACTCACATAACCTCATGGACTCATGAGTAACACTCACATAACCTCATGGACTCATGAGTAACACTCACATAACCTCATGGACTCATGAGTAACACTCATATAACCTCATGGACTCATCAGTAACACTCACATAACCTCATGGACTCATAGGTAACACTCACATAACCTCATGGACTCATAAATAACACTCACATAACCTGATGGACTCATAAGTAACACTCACATAACCTGATGGACTCATGAGTAACACTCATATAACCTCATGGACTCATAAGTAACACTCACATAACCTTATGGACTCATGAGTAACACTCATATAACCTCATGGACTCATCAGTAACACTCACATAACGTCATGGACTCATCAGTAACACTCACATAACCTCATGGACTCATAAGTAACACTCACATAACCTCATGGACTCATGAGTAACACTCATATAACCTCATGGACTCATCAGTAACACTCACATAACCTCATGGACTCATCAGTAACACTCACATAACCTCATGGACTCATAAGTAACACTCACATAACCTCATGGACTCAGAAGTAACACTCACATCACCTCATGGACTCATGAGTAACACTCACATAACCTCATGGACTCATACGTAACACTCACATAACCTCATGGACTCATAGTTAACACTCACATAACCTCATGGACTCATAAGTAACACTCACATAACCTCATGGACTCATAAGCAACACTTACATAACCTCATGGACTCATGAGTAACACTCACATAACCTCATGGACTCATAAGTAACACTCACATAACCTCATGGACTCATGAGTAACACTCATATAACCAAAGTTATCAGTAGAGTTATCAGTAGTCATCAGTAACACTCACATAACCTCATGGACTCATAGGTAACACTCACATAACCTCATGGACTCATAAATAACACTCACATAACCTCATGGACTCATAGGTAACACTCACATAACCTCTTGGACTCATGAGTAACACTCACATAACCTCATGGACTCATGAGTAACACTCACATAACCTCATGGACTCATAAGTAACACTCACATAACCTCATGGACTCATAAGTAACACTCATATAACCTCATGGACTCATAAGTAACACTCACATAACCTCATGGACTCATAAGTAACACTCACATCACCTCATGGACTCATAAGTAACACTGACATAACCTCATGGACTTATAAGTAACACTCACATGACCTCATGGACTCATAAGTAAGACTCACATAACCTCATGAGTAACACTCACATAACCTCATGGACTCATAAGTAACACTCACATAACCTCATGGACTCATAAGTAACACTCACATAACCTCATGGACTCATAAGTAACACTCACATAACCTCATGGACTCATAAGTAACACTCACATAACCTCATGGACACATAAGTAACACTCACATAACCTCATGGACTCATAAGTAACACTTACATAACCTCATGGACTCATTAGTAACACTCACATAACCTCATGGACTCATCAGTAACACTCACATAACCTCATGGACTCATCAGTAACACTCACATAACCTCATGAGTAACACTCACAAAACCTCATGGACTCATCAGTAACACTCACATAACCTCATGAGTAACACTCACAAAACCTCATGGACTCATCAGTAACACTCACATAACCTCATGAGTAACACTCACAAAACCTCATGGACTCATCAGTAACACTCACATAACCTCATGAGTAACACTCACAAAACCTCATGAACTCATAAGTAACACTCACATAACCTCATGGACTCATGAGTAACACTCACATAACCTCATGGACTCATGAGTAACACTCACATAACCTCATGGACTCATGAGTAACACTCATATAACCTCATGGACTCATCAGTAACACTCACATAACCTCATGGACTCATAGGTAACACTCACATAACCTCATGGACTCATAAATAACACTCACATAACCTGATGGACTCATAAGTAACACTCACATAACCTTATGGACTCATGAGTAACACTCATATAACCTAATGGACTCATAAGTAACACTCACATAACCTTATGGACTCATGAGTAACACTCATATAACCTCATGGACTCATCAGTAACACTCACATAACGTCATGGACTCATCAGTAACACTCACATAACCTCATGGACTCATAAGTAACACTCACATAACCTCATGGACTCATGGGTAACACTCATATAACCTCATGGACTCATCAGTAACACTCACATAACCTCATGGACTCATCAGTAACACTCACATAACCTCATGGACTCATAAGTAACACTCACATAACCTCATGGACTCAGAAGTAACACTCACATCACCTCATGGACTCATCAGTAACACTCACATAACCTCATGGACTCATGAGTAACACTCACATAACCTCATGGACTCATAAGTAACACTCACATAACCTCATGGACTCATAGTTAACACTCACATAACCTCATGGACTCATAAGTAACACTCACATAACCTCATGGACTCATAAGCAACACTTACATAACCTCATGGACTCATGAGTAACACTCACATAACCTCATGGACTCATAAGTAACACTCACATAACCTCATGGACTCATGAGTAACACTCATATAACCAAAATTATCAGTAGAGTTATCAGTAGTCATCAGTAACACTCACATAACCTCATGGACTCATAGGTAACACTCACATAACCTCATGGACTCATAAATAACACTCACATAACCTCATGGACTCATAGGTAACACTCACATAACCTCTTGGACTCATGAGTAACACTCACATAACCTCATGGACTCATGAGTAACACTCACATAACCTCATGGACTCATAAGTAACACTCACATAACCTCATGGACTCATAAGTAACACTCACATAACCTCATGGACTCATAAGTAACACTCACATAACCTCATGGACTCATAAGTAACACTCACATCACCTCATGGACTCATAAGTAACACTGACATAACCTCATGGACTCATAAGTAACACTCACATGACCTCATGGACTCATAAGTAAGACTCACATAACCTCATGAGTAACACTCACATAACCTCATGGACTCATAAGTAACACTCACATAACCTCATGGACTCATAAGTAACACTCACATAACCTCATGGACTCATAAGTAACACTGACATAACCTCATGGACTCATGAGTAACACTCACATAACCTCATGGACTCATAAGTAACACTCACATAACCTCATGGACTCATGAGTAACACTCACATAACCTCATGGACTCATAAGTAACACTCACATCACCTCATGGACTCATAAGTAACACTGACATAACCTCATGGACTCATAAGTAACACTCACATAACCTCATGGACTCATGAGTAACACTCACATAACCTCATGGACTAATAAGTAACACTCACATAACCTCATGGACTCATAAGTAACAATCACATAACCTCATGGACTCATATGTAACACTGACATAACCTCATGGACTCATAAGTAACACTCACATAACCTCATGGACTCATGAGTAACACTCACATAACCTCATGGACTCATAAGTAACACTCATATAACCTCATGGACTCATGAGTAACACTCACATAACCTCATGGACTCATAAGTAACACTCACATAACCTCATGGACTCATAAGTAACACTCACGTAACCTCATGGACTCATGAGTAACACTCACATAACCTCATGGACTCATAAGTAACACTCACATAACCTCATGGACTCATAAGTAACACTCACATAACCTCATGGACTCATAAGTAACACTCACATAACCTCATGGACTCATAAGTAACACTCACATAACCTCATGGACTCATAAGTAACACTCACATAACCTCATGGACTCATAAGTAACACTGACATAACCTCATGGACTCATAAGTAACACTCACATAACCTCATGGACTCATAAGTAACACTGACATAACCTCATGGACTCATAAGTAACACTCACATAACCTCATGGACTCATAGGTAACACTCACATAACCTCATGGACTCATGAGTAACACTCACATAACCTCATGGACTCATGAGTAACACTCACATAACCTCATGGACTCATGAGTAACACTCACATAACCTCATGGACTCATAAGTAACACTCACATAACCTCATGGACTCATAAGTAACACTCACATAACCTCATGGACTCATAAGTAACACTCGCATAACCTCATGGACTCATAAGTAACACTCGCATAACCTCATGGACTCATAATTAACACTCACATAACCTCATGGACTCATTAGTAACACTCACATAACCTCATAGACTCATGAGTAACACTCACATGACCTCATGGACTCATAAGTAAGACTCACATAACCTCATGAGTAACACTCACATAACCTCATGGACTCATAAGTAACACTCACATAACCTCATGGACTCATGAGTAACACTCACATAACCTCATGGACTCATAAGTAACACTGACATAACCTCATGGACTCATAAGTAACACTCAAATAACCTCATGGACTCATGAGTAACACTCACATAACCTCATGGACTCATAAGTAACACTCACATAACCTCATGGACTCATGAGTAACACTCACATAACCTCATGGACTCATGAGTTACACTCACATAACCTCATGGACTCATGAGTAACACTCACATAACCTCATGGACTCATAAGCAACACTTACATAACCTCATGGACTCATAAGTAACACTCGCATAACCTCATGGGCTCATAAGTAACACTCACATAACCTCATGGACTCATAAGTAACACTCACATAACCTCATGAGTAACACTCACATAACCTCATGGACTCATAAGTAACACTCACATAACCTCATGGACTCATAAGTAACACTCACATAACCTCATGGACTCATAAGTAACACTGACATAACCTCATGGACTCATAAGTAACACTCACATAACCTCATGGACTCATAAGTAACACTGACATAACCTCATGGACTCATAAGTAACTCTCAAATAACCTCATGGACTCATGAGTAACACTCACATAACCTCATGGACTCATGAGTAACACTCACATAACCTCATGGACTCATAAGTAACACTCACATAACCTCATGGACTCATAAGTAACACTCACATAACCTCATGGACTCATGAGTAACACTCACATAACCTCATGGACTCATACGTAACACTCACATAACCTCATGGACTCATAAGTAACACTCACATAACCTCATGGACTCATAAGTAACACTCACATAACCTCATGGACTCATAAGTAACACTCACATCACCTCATGGACTAATAAGTAACACTGACATAACCTCATGGACTCATAAGTAACACTCACATACCCTCATGGACTCATGAGTAACACTCACATAACCTCATGGACTCATAAGTAACACTCACATAACCTCATGGACTCATAAGTAACACTCACATAACCTCATGGACTCATAAGTAACACTTACATAACCTCATGGACTCATAATTAACACTCACATAATCTCATGGACTCATGAGTAACACTCACATAACCTCATGGACTCATGAGTAACACTCACATGACCTCATGGACTCATAAGTAAGACTCACATAACCTCATGAGTAACACTCACATAACCTCATGGACTCATAAGTAACACTCACATAACCTCATGGACTCATAAGTAACACTGACATAACCTCATGGACTCATAAGTAACACTCACATAACCTCGTGGACTCATAAGTAACACTCACATAACCTCATGGACTCATAAGTAACACTGACATAACCTCATGGACTCATAAGTAACACTGACATAACCTCATGGACTCATAAGTAACACTGACATAACCTCATGGACTCATGAGTAACACTCACATAACCTCATGGACTCATAAGTAACACTCACATAACCTCATGGACTCATGAGTAACACTCACATAACCTCATGGACTCATAAGTAACACTCACATCACCTCATGGACTCATAAGTAACACTCACATAACCTCATGGACTCATGAGTAACACTCACATAACCTCATGGACTCATGAGTAACACTCACATAACCTCATGGACTCATAAGTAACACTGACATAACCTCATGGACTCATAAGTAACACTCACATAACCTCATGTACTCATAAGTAACACTCACATAACCTCATGGACTCATAAGTAACACTCACATCACCTCATGGACTCATAAGTAACACTGACATAACCTCATGGACTCATAAGTAACACTCACATAACCTCATGGACTCATGAGTAACACTCACATAACCTCATGGACTCATAGGTAACACTCACATAACCTCATGGACTCATAAGTAACACTCACATAACCTCATGGACTCATGAGTTACACTCACATAACCTCATGGACTCATAAGTAACACTCACATAACCTCATGGACTCATCAGTAACACTCACATAACCTCATGGACTCATAAGTAACACTCACATAACCTCATGGACTCATGAGTAACACTCACATAACCTCATGGACTCATGAGTAACACTCATATAACCTCATGGACTCATCAGTAACACTCAAATAACCTCATGGACTCATAAGTAACACTCACATAACCTCATGGACTCATGAGTAACACTCACATAACCTCATGGACTCATCAGTAACACTCACATAACCTCATGGACTCATCAGTAACACTCACATAACCTCATGGACTCAGAAGTAACACTCACATCACCTCATGGACTCATCAGTAACACTCACATAACCTCATGGACTCATAAGTAACACTCACATAACCTCATGGACTCATAAGTAACACTCACATAACCTCATGGACTCATAAGCAACACTTACATAACCTCATGGACTCATGAGTAACACTCACATGACCTCATGGACTCATAAGGAAGACTCACATAACCTCATGAGTAACACTCACATAACCTCATGGACTCATAAGTAACACTCACATAACCTCATGGACTCATAAGTAACACTCACATAACCTCATGGACTCATAAGTAACACTGACATAACCTCATGGACTCATATGTAACACTCACATAACCTGATGGACTCATGAGTAACACTCACATAACCTCATGGACTCATAAGTAACACTCACATAACCTCATGGACTCATGAGCAATGTTCCCTCTAAGCTGCGCGCTTGGGCAATCGCGCACTGCTCGCACATTCTCAGCGCACAAGAAAATCTATGCAGCGCATAAAATAAAATTCAACATAAACGTATTAATTAATATCTAATATTAGTCCTAATCTTATCTAATCAATTAAACCAATAATAATAATAATAATAATTTTGTTTTCTGTACTATTTTGCAACGTAACTCAGTGAGTGACAGGTGTCCAGCCAATGATACGATTCGGTTCACTTACGCTAGGCAGCCAATCATAGCATTGACACTATTGCCCTGCCCATTCGCGCCGTGCAGGTTAGCTAGCTAACAACAGTGCTTAGATGTGAGGAGCTAAAGGAGATCTCACAGCTTGTGGATATTTGTGCTACATTTCAAGCTTCCAGTGCAGATTGTGAAAGAGGATTCAGTTTAATGAATCGTATCAAAACAGCATCCAGAAATCGTCTTGAAGTGGCACATTTGGACCAGCTGATGCGCATAAAGTCAAAGCAAGAAGCAGACGAAGCCATCAACCTGGACAAAGTGTACAACCATTGGAGAAGTGAGAAGGACAGACGTGAAAAATAAGGTAAAATTTAAGTCAGATTTGTGCATATTCTAGAGACATTTATTAAGATTTTTTACTTATGGATATTAATCATTAAATTATGTTACTACTAGATAATTTATGGGTAGTAGAAATGATAATAAAAAACTGAGTAATTACATATTTTACAGACAGAGTTACAGGAATTTACACTGTATCACACAAGCTACAGCACACGTCATTGTGCAAAATGTGAATGTTTTAATGTGAACAAAATGTTATGTCTGAAAGGTGTATATGTATCATTTCTTCCAGAACAGGACCCTCACACAGGCTACAACAGGACCTCACACAGGCCAAAGCAAGACTCTTCCCATGGCCAAAGCAGGACTCTTCCCATGGCCAAGCAGGACTCTCACATAAAACATACTACACATCTCATGAACAACAAGATTTTTGTCTTTTTCCTTTAAAGTTTGTCAAATCACTTATATTAAAAGTAAACTAGTGAAAATTGCTGCTGTAATTTGATTATTTTAATAAGCCATGTAACTTGCTATGATCCAAGGTTTTGAACAGGTGTGATACTGGTGTGTGGCCACAGCGTGCACATCTGATGTTGCTCACAGTGGTCCTCAGTGTGCTCAGGGAGCTTGTGTGTATGCCCAGACACATGAAAAATTTGAGGGAACATTGCTCATGAGTAACACTCACATAACCTCATGGACTCATAAGTAACACTCACATAACCTCATGGACTCATAAGTAACACTCACATAACCTCATGGACTCATAAGTAACACTGACATAACCTCATGGACTCATGAGTAACACTGACATAACCTCATGGACTCATAAGTAACACTCACATAACCTCATGGACTCATGAGTAACACTCACATAACCTCATGGACTCATAAGTAACACTCACATCACCTCATGGACTAATAAGTAACACTGACATAACCTCATGGACTCATAAGTAACACTGACATAACCTCATGGACTCATAAGTAACACTCACATAACCTCATGGACTCATGAGTAACACTCACATAACCTCATGGACTCATAAGTAACACTCACATAACCTCATGGACTCATGAGTAACACTCACATAACCTCATGGACTCATAAGTAACACTCACATAACCTCATGGACTCATAAGTAACACTCACATAACCTCATGGACTCATAAGTAACACTCACATAACCTCATGGACTCATGAGTAACACTCACATAACCTCATGGACTCATGAGTAACACTCACATAACCTCATGGACTCATAAGTAACACTCACATAACCTCATGGACTCATAAGTAACACTCACATAACCTCATGGACTCATAAGTAACACTCACATAACCTCATGGACTCATAAGTAACACTGACATAACCTCATGGACTCATAAGTAACACTCACATAACCTCATGGACTCATAAGTAACACTCACATAACCTCATGGACTCATAGGTAACACTCACATAACCTCATGGACTCATGAGTAACACTCACATAACCTCATGGACTCATGAGTAACACTCACATAACCTCATGGACTCATAAGTAACACTCACATAACCTCATGGACTCATAAGTAACACTCACATAACCTCATGGACTCATAAGTAACACTCACATAACCTCATGGACTCATAAGTAACACTCACATAACCTCATGGACTCATAAGTAACACTCACATAACCTCATGGACTCATAAGTAACACTCACATAACCTCATGGACTCATGAGTAACACTCACATAACCTCATGGACTCATAAGTAACACTCACATAACCTCATGGACTCATAAGTAACACTCACATAACCTCATGGACTCATAAGTAACACTCACATAACCTCATGGACTCATAAGTAACACTCACATAACCTCATGGACTCATGAGTAACACTCACATAACCTCATGGACTCATGAGTTACACTCACATAACCTCATGGACTCATAAGTAACACTGACATAACCTCATGGACTCATAAGTAACACTCACATAACCTCATGGACTCATAAGTAACACTCACATAACCTCATGGACTCATAAGTAACACTCAAATAACCTCATGGACTCATAAGTAACACTCACATCACCTCATGGACTCATAAGTAACACTGACATAACCTCATGGACTCATAAGTAACACTCACATAACCTCATGGACTCATGAGTAACACTCACATAACCTCATGGACTCATAAGTAACACTCACATAACCTCATGGACTCATAAGTAACACTCACATAACCTCATGGACTCATGAGTTACACTCACATAACCTCATGGACTCATGAGTTACACTCACATAACCTCATGGACTCATAAGTAACACTCACAAAACCTCATAGACTCATGAGTAACACTCACATGACCTCATGGACTCATAAGTAAGACTCATAACCTCATGAGTAACACTCACATAACCTCATGGACTCATAAGTAACACTCACATAACCTCATGGACTCATAAGTAACACCAACATAACCTCATGGACTCATAAGTAACACTCACATAACCTCATGGACTCATAAGTAACACCAACATAACCTCATGGACTCATAAGTAACACTGACATAACCTCATGGACTCATAAGTAACACTCAAATAACCTCATGGACTCATGAGTAACACTCACATAACCTCATGGACTCATAGGTAACACTCACATAACCTCATGGACTCATGAGTAACACTCACATAACCTCATGGACTCATGAGTTACACTCACATAACCTCATGGACTCATAAGTAACACTCACATAACCTCATGACTCATAAGCAACACTTACATAACCTCATGGACTCATAAGTAACACTCGCATAACTTCATGGACTCATAAGTAACACTCACATAACCTCATGGACTCATAATTAACACTCACATAACCTCATGGACTCATTAGTAACACTCACATAACCTCATAGACTCATGAGTAACACTCACATGACCTCATGGACTCATAAGTAAGACTCACATAACCTCATGAGTAACACTCACATAACCTCATGGACTCATAAGTAACACTCACATAACCTCATGGACTCATAAGTAACACTCACATAACCTCATGGACTCATAAGTAACACTGACATAACCTCATGGACTCATAAGTAACACTCAAATAACCTCATGGACTCATGAGTAACACTCACATAACCTCATGGACTCATAAGTAACACTCACATAACCTCATGGACTCATGAGTAACACTCACATAACCTCATGGACTCATAAGTAACACTCACATAACCTCATGGACTCATAAGTAACACTCACATAACCTCATGGACTCATAAGTAACACTCACATAACCTCATGGACTCATGAGTAACACTCACATAACCTCATGGACTCATGAGTAACACTCACATAACCTCATGGACTCATAAGTAACACTCACATAACCTCATGGACTCATAAGTAACACTCACATCACCTCATGGACTCATAAGTAACACTCACATAACCTCATGGACTCATAAGTAACACTCACATAACCTCATGGACTCATAATTAACACTCACATAACCTCATGGACTCATGAGTAACACTCACATAACCTCATGGACTCATGAGTAACACTCACATGACCTCATGGACTCATAAGTAAGACTCACATAACCTCATGAGTAACACTCACATAACCTCATGGACTCATAAGTAACACTCACATAACCTCATGGACTCATAAGTAACACTCACATAACCTCATGGACTCATAAGTAACACTGACATAACCTCATGGACTCATAAGTAACACTCACATAACCTCATGGACTCATAAGTAACACTCACATAACCTCATGGACTCATAAGTAACACTGACATAACCTCATGGACTCATAAGTAACACTAACATAACCTCATGGACTCATAAGTAACACTGACATAACCTCATGGACTCATGAGTAACACTCACATAACCTCATGGACTCATAAGTAACACTCACATAACCTCATGGACTCATGAGTAACACTCACATAACCTCATGGACTCATAAGTAACACTCACATAACCTCATGGACTCATAAGTAACACTCACATAACCTCATGGACTCATAAGTAACACTCACATAACCTCATGGACTCATGAGTAACACTCACATAACCTCATGGACTCATGAGTAACACTCACATAACCTCATGGACTCATAAGTAACACTGACATAACCTCATGGACTCATAAGTAACACTCACATAACCTCATGGACTCATAAGTAACACTCACATCACCTCATGGACTCATAAGTAACACTGACATAACCTCATGGACTCATAGGTAACACTCACATAACCTCATGGACTCATGAGTAACACTCACATAACCTCATGGACTCATAGGTAACACTCACATAACCTCATGGACTCATAAGTAACACTCACATAACCTCATGGACTCATGAGTTACACTCACATAACCTCATGGACTCATAAGTAACACTCACATAACCTCATGGACTCATCAGTAACACTCACATAACCTCATGGACTCATAAGTAACACTCACATAACCTCATGGACTCATGAGTAACACTCACATAACCTCATGGACTCATGAGTAACACTCATATAACCTCATGGACTCATCAGTAACACTCACATAACCTCATGGACTCATGAGTAACACTCACATAACCTCATGGACTCAGAAGTAACACTCACATAACCTCATGGACTCAGAAGTAACACTCACATCACCTCATGGACTCATCAGTAACACTCACATAACCTCATGGACTCATAAGTAACACTCACATAACCTCATGGACTCATAAGTAACACTCACATGACCTCATGGACTCATAAGTAAGACTCACATAACCTCATGAGTAACACTCACATAACCTCATGGACTCATGAGTAACACTCACATAACCTCATGGACTCATGAGTTACACTGACATAACCTCATGGACTCATGAGTAACACTCACATAACCTCATGGACTCATTAGTAATACTCACATAACCTCATGGACTCATGAGTAACACTCACATAACCTCATGGACTCATAATTAACACTCACATAACCTCATGGACTCATGAGTAACACTCACATAACCTCATGGACTCATGAGTAACACTCACATGTCCTCATGGACTCATAAGTAAGACTCACATAACCTCATGAGTAACACTCACATAACCTCATGGACTCATGAGTAACACTCACATAACCTCATGGACTCATGAGTTACACTCACATGACCTCATGGACTCATAAGTAACACTCACATAACCTCATGGACTCATGAGTAACACTCACATAACCTCATGGACTCATTAGTAACACTCACATAACCTCATGGACTCATGAGTAACACTCACATAACCTCATGGACTCATAATTAACACTCACATAACCTCATGGACTCATGAGTAACACTCACATAACCTCATGGACTCATGAGTAACACTCACATGTCCTCATGGACTCATAAGTAAGACTCACATAACCTCATGATTAACACTCACATAACCTCATGGACTCATGAGTAACACTCACATAACCTCATGGACTCATAGGTAACACTCACATAACCTCATGGACTCATAAATAACACTCACATAACCTCATGGACTCATAAGTAACACTCACATAACCTCATGGACTCATGAGTAACACTCATATAACCTCAGGGACTCATCAGTAACACTCACATAACCTCATGGACTCATCAGTAACACTCACATAACCTCATGGACTCATAAGTAACACTCACATAACCTCATGGACTCATGAGTAACACTCATATAACCTCATGGACTCATCAGTAACACTCACATAACCTCATGGACTCATGAGTAACACTCACATAACCTCATGGACTCATAAGTAACACTCACATAACCTCATGGACTCATGAGTAACACTCATATAACCTCATGGACTCATCGGTAACACTCACATAACCTCATGGACTCATGAGTAACACTCACATAACCTCATGGACTCATCAGTAACACTCACATAACCTCATGGACTCATCAGTAACACTCACATAACCTCATGGACTCATAAGTAACACTCACATAACCTCATGGACTCATAAGTAACACTCACATAACCTCATGGACTCATAAGTAACACTCACATCACCTCATGGACTCATCAGTAACACTCACATAACCTCATGGACTCATGAGTAACACTCACATAACCTCATGGACTCATAAGTAACACTCACATAACCTCATGGACTCATAAGTAACACTCACATAACCTCATGGACTCATAAGTAACACTCACATAACCTCATGGACTCATAGGTAACACTCACATAACCTCATGGACTCATAAGCAACACTTACATAACCTCATGGACTCATAAGTAACACTCGCATAACCTCATGGACTCATAAGTAACACTCACATAACCTCATGGACTCATGAGTAACACTCACATAACCTCATGGACTCATAAGTAACACTCACATAACCTCATGGACTCATAAGTAACACTCACATAACCTCATGGACTCATGAGTTACACTCACATAACCTCATGGACTCATGAGTAACACTCACATAACCTCATGGACTCATGAGTAACACTCACATAACCTCATGGACTCATGAGTAACACTCATATAACCTCATGGACTCATCAGTAACACTCACATAACCTCATGGACTCATAGGTAACACTCACATAACCTCATGTACTCATGAGTAACACTCACATAACCTCATGGACTCATCAGTAACACTCACATCACCTCATGGACTCATGAGTAACACTTACATAACCTCATGGACTCATAAGTAACACTTGCATAACCTCATGGACTCATAAGTAACACTCACATAACCTCATGGACTCATAATTAACACTCACATAACCTCATGGACTCATGAGTAACACTCACATAACCTCATGGACTCATGAGTAACACTCACATGTCCTCATGGACTCATAAGTAAGACTCACATAACCTCATGAGTAACACTCACATAACCTCATGGACTCATGAGTAACACTCACATAACCTCATGGACTCATGAGTAACACTCACATAACCTCATGGACTCATAAGTAACACTCACATAACCTCATGGACTCATGAGTAACACTCACATAACCTCATGGACTCATGAGTAACACTCACATAACCTCATGGACTCATCAGTAACACTCACATCACCTCATGGACTCATGAGTAACACTTACATAACCTCATGGACTCATAAGTAACACTTGCATAACCTCATGGACTCATAAGTAACACTCACATAACCTCATGGACTCATAAGTAACACTCACATAACCTCATGGACTCATAAGTAACACTCACATAACCTCATGGACTCATAAGTAACACTCACATAACCTCATGGACTCATAAGTAACACTCACATAACCTCATGGACTCATGAGTAACACTCACATAACCTCATGGACTCATAAGTAACACTCACATAACCTCATGGACTCATGAGTAACACTCACATAACCTCATGGACTCATAAATAACACTCACATAACCTCATGGACTCATAAGTAACACCTACATAACCTCATGGACTCATAAGTAACACTCACATAACCTCATGGACTCATGAGTAACACTCACATAACCTCATGGACTCATGAGTAACACTCACATAACCTCATGGACTCATGAGTAACACTCACATAACCTCATGGACTCATAAGTAATACTCACATAACCTCATGGACTCATAAGTAACACTCACATAACCTCATGGACTCATCAGTAACACTCACATAACCTCATGGACTCATGAGTAACACTCACATAACCTCATGGACTCATGAATAACACTGACATAACCTCATGGACTCATAAGTAACACTCACATAACCTCATGGACTCATGAGTAACACTCACATAACCTCATGGACTCATGAATAACACTGACATAACCTCATGGACTCATAAGTAACACTCACATAACATCATGGACTCATCAGTAACACTCACATAACCTCATGGACTCATAGGTAATACTCACATAACCTCATGGACTCATAAGTAACACTCACATAACCTCATGGACTCATCAGTAACACTCACATAACCTCATGGACTCATGAGTAACACTCACATAACCTCATGGACTCATGAATAACACTGACATAACCTCATGGACTCATCAGTAACACTCACATAACCTCATGGACTCATGAGTAACATTCACATAACCTCATGGACTCATAAGTAACACTCACATAACCTCATGGACTCATTAGTAACACTCACATAACCTCATGGACTCATAAGTAACACTCACATAACCTCATGGACTCATATGTAACACTCACATAACCTCATGGACTCATGAGTAACACTCACATAACCTCATGGACTCATGAGTAACACTCACATAACCTCATGGACTCATGAGTAACACTCACATAACCTCATGGACTCATTAGTAACACTCACATAACCTCATGGACTCATAAGTAACACTCACATAACCTCATGGACTCATGAGTAACACTCACATAACCTCATGGACTCATAAGTAACACTCACATAACCTCATGGACTCATAAGTAACACTCACATCACCTCATGGACTCATCAGTAACACTCACATAACCTCATGGACTCATGAGTAACACTCACATAACCTCATGGACTCATAAGTAACACTCACATAACCTCATGGACTCATGAGTAACACTCACATAACCTCATGGACTCATTAGTAACACTCACATAACCTCATGGACTCATTAGTAACACTCACATAACCTCATGGACTCATTAGTAACACTCACATAACCTCAAGGACTCATTAGTAACACTCACATAACCTCATGGACTCATCAGTAACACTCACATAACCTCATGAGTAACACTCACAAAACCTCATGAACTCATAAGTAACACTCACATAACCTCATGGACTCATGAGTAACACTCACACAACCTCATGGACTCATGAGTAACACTCATATAACCTCATGGACTCACCAGTAACACTCACATAACCTCATGGACTCATAGGTAACACTCACATAACCTCATGGACTCATAAATAACACTCACATAACCTCATGGACTCATGAGTAACACTCACATAACCTCATGGACTCATTAGTAACACTCACATAACCTCATGGACTCATTAGTAACACTCACATAACCTCATGGACTCATTAGTAACACTCACATAACCTCAAGGACTCATTAGTAACACTCACATAACCTCATGGACTCATCAGTAACACTCACATAACCTCATGAGTAACACTCACAAAACCTCATGAACTCATAAGTAACACTCACATAACCTCATGGACTCATGAGTAACACTCACACAACCTCATGGACTCATGAGTAACACTCACATAACCTCATGGACTCATAAGTAACACTCACATAACCTCATGGACTCATGAGTAACACTCACATAACCTCATGGACTCATGAGTAACACTCACATAACCTCATGGACTCATGAGTAACACTCACATAACCTCATGGACTCATAAGTAATACTCACATAACCTCATGGACTCATAAGTAACACTCACATAACCTCATGGACTCATCAGTAACACTCACATAACCTCATGGACTCATGAGTAACACTCACATAACCTCATGGACTCATGAATAACACTGACATAACCTCATGGACTCATAAGTAACACTCACATAACCTCATGGACTCATGAGTAACACTCACATAACCTCATGGACTCATGAATAACACTGACATAACCTCATGGACTCATAAGTAACACTCACATAACATCATGGACTCATCAGTAACACTCACATAACCTCATGGACTCATAGGTAATACTCACATAACCTCATGGACTCATAAGTAACACTCACATAACCTCATGGACTCATCAGTAACACTCACATAACCTCATGGACTCATGAGTAACACTCACATAACCTCATGGACTCATGAATAACACTGACATAACCTCATGGACTCATCAGTAACACTCACATAACCTCATGGACTCATGAGTAACATTCACATAACCTCATGGACTCATAAGTAACACTCACATAACCTCATGGACTCATTAGTAACACTCACATAACCTCATGGACTCATAAGTAACACTCACATAACCTCATGGACTCATATGTAACACTCACATAACCTCATGGACTCATGAGTAACACTCACATAACCTCATGGACTCATGAGTAACACTCACATAACCTCATGGACTCATGAGTAACACTCACATAACCTCATGGACTCATTAGTAACACTCACATAACCTCATGGACTCATAAGTAACACTCACATAACCTCATGGACTCATGAGTAACACTCACATAACCTCATGGACTCATAAGTAACACTCACATAACCTCATGGACTCATAAGTAACACTCACATCACCTCATGGACTCATCAGTAACACTCACATAACCTCATGGACTCATGAGTAACACTCACATAACCTCATGGACTCATAAGTAACACTCACATCACCTCATGGACTCATCAGTAACACTCACATAACCTCATGGACTCATGAGTAACACTCACATAACCTCATGGACTCATAAGTAACACTCACATAACCTCATGGACTCATGAGTAACACTCACATAACCTCATGGACTCATTAGTAACACTCACATAACCTCATGGACTCATTAGTAACACTCACATAACCTCATGGACTCATTAGTAACACTCACATAACCTCAAGGACTCATTAGTAACACTCACATAACCTCATGGACTCATCAGTAACACTCACATAACCTCATGAGTAACACTCACAAAACCTCATGAACTCATAAGTAACACTCACATAACCTCATGGACTCATGATTAACACTCACACAACCTCATGGACTCATGAGTAACACTCATATAACCTCATGGACTCATCAGTAACACTCACATAACCTCATGGACTCATAGGTAACACTCACATAACCTCATGGACTCATAAATAACACTCACATAACCTCATGGACTCATGAGTAACACTCACATAACCTCATGGACTCATTAGTAACACTCACATAACCTCATGGACTCATAAGTAACACTCACATCACCTCATGGACTCATAAGTAACACTGACATAACCTCATGGACTCATAAGTAACACTCACATAACCTCATGGACTCATGAGTAACACTCACATAACCTCATGGACTCATAGGTAACACTCACATAACCTCATGGACTCATAAGTAACACTCACATAACCTCATGGACTCATGAGTTACACTCACATAACCTCATGGACTCATAAGTAACACTCACATAACCTCATGGACTCATCAGTAACACTCACATAACCTCATGGACTCATAAGTAACACTCACATAACCTCATGGACTCATGAGTAACACTCACATAACCTCATGGACTCATGAGTAACACTCATATAACCTCATGGACTCATCAGTAACACTCAAATAACCTCATGGACTCATAAGTAACACTCACATAACCTCATGGACTCATGAGTAACACTCACATAACCTCATGGACTCATCAGTAACACTCACATAACCTCATGGACTCATCAGTAACACTCACATAACCTCATGGACTCAGAAGTAACACTCACATCACCTCATGGACTCATCAGTAACACTCACATAACCTCATGGACTCATAAGTAACACTCACATAACCTCATGGACTCATAAGTAACACTCACATAACCTCATGGACTCATAAGCAACACTTACATAACCTCATGGACTCATGAGTAACACTCACATGACCTCATGGACTCATAAGGAAGACTCACATAACCTCATGAGTAACACTCACATAACCTCATGGACTCATAAGTAACACTCACATAACCTCATGGACTCATAAGTAACACTCACATAACCTCATGGACTCATAAGTAACACTGACATAACCTCATGGACTCATATGTAACACTCACATAACCTGATGGACTCATGAGTAACACTCACATAACCTCATGGACTCATAAGTAACACTCACATAACCTCATGGACTCATGAGCAATGTTCCCTCTAAGCTGCGCGCTTGGGCAATCGCGCACTGCTCGCACATTCTCAGCGCACAAGAAAATCTATGCAGCGCATAAAATAAAATTCAACATAAACGTATTAATTAATATCTAATATTAGTCCTAATCTTATCTAATCAATTAAACCAATAATAATAATAATAATAATTTTGTTTTCTGTACTATTTTGCAACGTAACTCAGTGAGTGACAGGTGTCCAGCCAATGATACGATTCGGTTCACTTACGCTAGGCAGCCAATCATAGCATTGACACTATTGCCCTGCCCATTCGCGCCGTGCAGGTTAGCTAGCTAACAACAGTGCTTAGATGTGAGGAGCTAAAGGAGATCTCACAGCTTGTGGATATTTGTGCTACATTTCAAGCTTCCAGTGCAGATTGTGAAAGAGGATTCAGTTTAATGAATCGTATCAAAACAGCATCCAGAAATCGTCTTGAAGTGGCACATTTGGACCAGCTGATGCGCATAAAGTCAAAGCAAGAAGCAGACGAAGCCATCAACCTGGACAAAGTGTACAACCATTGGAGAAGTGAGAAGGACAGACGTGAAAAATAAGGTAAAATTTAAGTCAGATTTGTGCATATTCTAGAGACATTTATTAAGATTTTTTACTTATGGATATTAATCATTAAATTATGTTACTACTAGATAATTTATGGGTAGTAGAAATGATAATAAAAAACTGAGTAATTACATATTTTACAGACAGAGTTACAGGAATTTACACTGTATCACACAAGCTACAGCACACGTCATTGTGCAAAATGTGAATGTTTTAATGTGAACAAAATGTTATGTCTGAAAGGTGTATATGTATCATTTCTTCCAGAACAGGACCCTCACACAGGCTACAACAGGACCTCACACAGGCCAAAGCAAGACTCTTCCCATGGCCAAAGCAGGACTCTTCCCATGGCCAAGCAGGACTCTCACATAAAACATACTACACATCTCATGAACAACAAGATTTTTGTCTTTTTCCTTTAAAGTTTGTCAAATCACTTATATTAAAAGTAAACTAGTGAAAATTGCTGCTGTAATTTGATTATTTTAATAAGCCATGTAACTTGCTATGATCCAAGGTTTTGAACAGGTGTGATACTGGTGTGTGGCCACAGCGTGCACATCTGATGTTGCTCACAGTGGTCCTCAGTGTGCTCAGGGAGCTTGTGTGTATGCCCAGACACATGAAAAATTTGAGGGAACATTGCTCATGAGTAACACTCACATAACCTCATGGACTCATAAGTAACACTCACATAACCTCATGGACTCATAAGTAACACTCACATAACCTCATGGACTCATAAGTAACACTGACATAACCTCATGGACTCATGAGTAACACTGACATAACCTCATGGACTCATAAGTAACACTCACATAACCTCATGGACTCATGAGTAACACTCACATAACCTCATGGACTCATAAGTAACACTCACATCACCTCATGGACTAATAAGTAACACTGACATAACCTCATGGACTCATAAGTAACACTGACATAACCTCATGGACTCATAAGTAACACTCACATAACCTCATGGACTCATGAGTAACACTCACATAACCTCATGGACTCATAAGTAACACTCACATAACCTCATGGACTCATGAGTAACACTCACATAACCTCATGGACTCATAAGTAACACTCACATAACCTCATGGACTCATAAGTAACACTCACATAACCTCATGGACTCATAAGTAACACTCACATAACCTCATGGACTCATGAGTAACACTCACATAACCTCATGGACTCATGAGTAACACTCACATAACCTCATGGACTCATAAGTAACACTCACATAACCTCATGGACTCATAAGTAACACTCACATAACCTCATGGACTCATAAGTAACACTCACATAACCTCATGGACTCATAAGTAACACTGACATAACCTCATGGACTCATAAGTAACACTCACATAACCTCATGGACTCATAAGTAACACTCACATAACCTCATGGACTCATAGGTAACACTCACATAACCTCATGGACTCATGAGTAACACTCACATAACCTCATGGACTCATGAGTAACACTCACATAACCTCATGGACTCATAAGTAACACTCACATAACCTCATGGACTCATAAGTAACACTCACATAACCTCATGGACTCATAAGTAACACTCACATAACCTCATGGACTCATAAGTAACACTCACATAACCTCATGGACTCATAAGTAACACTCACATAACCTCATGGACTCATAAGTAACACTCACATAACCTCATGGACTCATGAGTAACACTCACATAACCTCATGGACTCATAAGTAACACTCACATAACCTTATGGACTCATAAGTAACACTCACATAACCTCATGGACTCATAAGTAACACTCACATAACCTCATGGACTCATAAGTAACACTCACATAACCTCATGGACTCATGAGTAACACTCACATAACCTCATGGACTCATGAGTTACACTCACATAACCTCATGGACTCATAAGTAACACTGACATAACCTCATGGACTCATAAGTAACACTCACATAACCTCATGGACTCATAAGTAACACTCACATAACCTCATGGACTCATAAGTAACACTCAAATAACCTCATGGACTCATAAGTAACACTCACATCACCTCATGGACTCATAAGTAACACTGACATAACCTCATGGACTCATAAGTAACACTCACATAACCTCATGGACTCATGAGTAACACTCACATAACCTCATGGACTCATAAGTAACACTCACATAACCTCATGGACTCATAAGTAACACTCACATAACCTCATGGACTCATGAGTTACACTCACATAACCTCATGGACTCATGAGTTACACTCACATAACCTCATGGACTCATAAGTAACACTCACAAAACCTCATAGACTCATGAGTAACACTCACATGACCTCATGGACTCATAAGTAAGACTCATAACCTCATGAGTAACACTCACATAACCTCATGGACTCATAAGTAACACTCACATAACCTCATGGACTCATAAGTAACACCAACATAACCTCATGGACTCATAAGTAACACTCACATAACCTCATGGACTCATAAGTAACACCAACATAACCTCATGGACTCATAAGTAACACTGACATAACCTCATGGACTCATAAGTAACACTCAAATAACCTCATGGACTCATGAGTAACACTCACATAACCTCATGGACTCATAGGTAACACTCACATAACCTCATGGACTCATGAGTAACACTCACATAACCTCATGGACTCATGAGTTACACTCACATAACCTCATGGACTCATAAGTAACACTCACATAACCTCATGACTCATAAGCAACACTTACATAACCTCATGGACTCATAAGTAACACTCGCATAACTTCATGGACTCATAAGTAACACTCACATAACCTCATGGACTCATAATTAACACTCACATAACCTCATGGACTCATTAGTAACACTCACATAACCTCATAGACTCATGAGTAACACTCACATGACCTCATGGACTCATAAGTAAGACTCACATAACCTCATGAGTAACACTCACATAACCTCATGGACTCATAAGTAACACTCACATAACCTCATGGACTCATAAGTAACACTCACATAACCTCATGGACTCATAAGTAACACTGACATAACCTCATGGACTCATAAGTAACACTCAAATAACCTCATGGACTCATGAGTAACACTCACATAACCTCATGGACTCATAAGTAACACTCACATAACCTCATGGACTCATGAGTAACACTCACATAACCTCATGGACTCATAAGTAACACTCACATAACCTCATGGACTCATAAGTAACACTCACATAACCTCATGGACTCATAAGTAACACTCACATAACCTCATGGACTCATGAGTAACACTCACATAACCTCATGGACTCATGAGTAACACTCACATAACCTCATGGACTCATAAGTAACACTCACATAACCTCATGGACTCATAAGTAACACTCACATCACCTCATGGACTCATAAGTAACACTCACATAACCTCATGGACTCATAAGTAACACTCACATAACCTCATGGACTCATAATTAACACTCACATAACCTCATGGACTCATGAGTAACACTCACATAACCTCATGGACTCATGAGTAACACTCACATGACCTCATGGACTCATAAGTAAGACTCACATAACCTCATGAGTAACACTCACATAACCTCATGGACTCATAAGTAACACTCACATAACCTCATGGACTCATAAGTAACACTCA
This sequence comes from Melanostigma gelatinosum, assembly GCF_949748355.1. Classification (NCBI taxonomy): domain Eukaryota; kingdom Metazoa; phylum Chordata; class Actinopteri; order Perciformes; family Zoarcidae; genus Melanostigma; species Melanostigma gelatinosum. The sequence goes on from NC_136646.1 coordinate 5,748,780, forward strand.
CATAACCTCATGGACTCATAAGTAACACTGACATAACCTCATGGACTCATAAGTAACACTCACATAACCTCATGGACTCATAAGTAACACTCACATAACCTCATGGACTCATAAGTAACACTGACATAACCTCATGGACTCATAAGTAACACTAACATAACCTCATGGACTCATAAGTAACACTGACATAACCTCATGGACTCATGAGTAACACTCACATAACCTCATGGACTCATAAGTAACACTCACATAACCTCATGGACTCATGAGTAACACTCACATAACCTCATGGACTCATAAGTAACACTCACATAACCTCATGGACTCATAAGTAACACTCACATAACCTCATGGACTCATAAGTAACACTCACATAACCTCATGGACTCATGAGTAACACTCACATAACCTCATGGACTCATGAGTAACACTCACATAACCTCATGGACTCATAAGTAACACTGACATAACCTCATGGACTCATAAGTAACACTCACATAACCTCATGGACTCATAAGTAACACTCACATCACCTCATGGACTCATAAGTAACACTGACATAACCTCATGGACTCATAGGTAACACTCACATAACCTCATGGACTCATGAGTAACACTCACATAACCTCATGGACTCATAGGTAACACTCACATAACCTCATGGACTCATAAGTAACACTCACATAACCTCATGGACTCATGAGTTACACTCACATAACCTCATGGACTCATAAGTAACACTCACATAACCTCATGGACTCATCAGTAACACTCACATAACCTCATGGACTCATAAGTAACACTCACATAACCTCATGGACTCATGAGTAACACTCACATAACCTCATGGACTCATGAGTAACACTCATATAACCTCATGGACTCATCAGTAACACTCACATAACCTCATGGACTCATGAGTAACACTCACATAACCTCATGGACTCAGCAGTAACACTCACATAACCTCATGGACTCAGAAGTAACACTCACATCACCTCATGGACTCATCAGTAACACTCACATAACCTCATGGACTCATAAGTAACACTCACATAACCTCATGGACTCATAAGTAACACTCACATGACCTCATGGACTCATAAGTAAGACTCACATAACCTCATGAGTAACACTCACATAACCTCATGGACTCATGAGTAACACTCACATAACCTCATGGACTCATGAGTTACACTGACATAACCTCATGGACTCATGAGTAACACTCACATAACCTCATGGACTCATTAGTAATACTCACATAACCTCATGGACTCATGAGTAACACTCACATAACCTCATGGACTCATAATTAACACTCACATAACCTCATGGACTCATGAGTAACACTCACATAACCTCATGGACTCATGAGTAACACTCACATGTCCTCATGGACTCATAAGTAAGACTCACATAACCTCATGAGTAACACTCACATAACCTCATGGACTCATGAGTAACACTCACATAACCTCATGGACTCATGAGTTACACTCACATGACCTCATGGACTCATAAGTAACACTCACATAACCTCATGGACTCATGAGTAACACTCACATAACCTCATGGACTCATTAGTAACACTCACATAACCTCATGGACTCATGAGTAACACTCACATAACCTCATGGACTCATAATTAACACTCACATAACCTCATGGACTCATGAGTAACACTCACATAACCTCATGGACTCATGAGTAACACTCACATGTCCTCATGGACTCATAAGTAAGACTCACATAACCTCATGATTAACACTCACATAACCTCATGGACTCATGAGTAACACTCACATAACCTCATGGACTCATAGGTAACACTCACATAACCTCATGGACTCATAAATAACACTCACATAACCTCATGGACTCATAAGTAACACTCACATAACCTCATGGACTCATGAGTAACACTCATATAACCTCAGGGACTCATCAGTAACACTCACATAACCTCATGGACTCATCAGTAACACTCACATAACCTCATGGACTCATAAGTAACACTCACATAACCTCATGGACTCATGAGTAACACTCATATAACCTCATGGACTCATCAGTAACACTCACATAACCTCATGGACTCATGAGTAACACTCACATAACCTCATGGACTCATAAGTAACACTCACATAACCTCATGGACTCATGAGTAACACTCATATAACCTCATGGACTCATCGGTAACACTCACATAACCTCATGGACTCATGAGTAACACTCACATAACCTCATGGACTCATCAGTAACACTCACATAACCTCATGGACTCATCAGTAACACTCACATAACCTCATGGACTCATAAGTAACACTCACATAACCTCATGGACTCATAAGTAACACTCACATAACCTCATGGACTCATAAGTAACACTCACATCACCTCATGGACTCATCAGTAACACTCACATAACCTCATGGACTCATGAGTAACACTCACATAACCTCATGGACTCATAAGTAACACTCACATAACCTCATGGACTCATAAGTAACACTCACATAACCTCATGGACTCATAAGTAACACTCACATAACCTCATGGACTCATAGGTAACACTCACATAACCTCATGGACTCATAAGCAACACTTACATAACCTCATGGACTCATAAGTAACACTCGCATAACCTCATGGACTCATAAGTAACACTCACATAACCTCATGGACTCATGAGTAACACTCACATAACCTCATGGACTCATAAGTAACACTCACATAACCTCATGGACTCATAAGTAACACTCACATAACCTCATGGACTCATGAGTTACACTCACATAACCTCATGGACTCATGAGTAACACTCACATAACCTCATGGACTCATGAGTAACACTCACATAACCTCATGGACTCATGAGTAACACTCATATAACCTCATGGACTCATCAGTAACACTCACATAACCTCATGGACTCATAGGTAACACTCACATAACCTCATGTACTCATGAGTAACACTCACATAACCTCATGGACTCATCAGTAACACTCACATCACCTCATGGACTCATGAGTAACACTTACATAACCTCATGGACTCATAAGTAACACTTGCATAACCTCATGGACTCATAAGTAACACTCACATAACCTCATGGACTCATAATTAACACTCACATAACCTCATGGACTCATGAGTAACACTCACATAACCTCATGGACTCATGAGTAACACTCACATGTCCTCATGGACTCATAAGTAAGACTCACATAACCTCATGAGTAACACTCACATAACCTCATGGACTCATGAGTAACACTCACATAACCTCATGGACTCATGAGTAACACTCACATAACCTCATGGACTCATAAGTAACACTCACATAACCTCATGGACTCATAAGTAACACTCACATAACCTCATGGACTCATAAGTAACACTCACATAACCTCATGGACTCATAAGTAACACTCACATAACCTCATGGACTCATAAGTAACACTCACATAACCTCATGGACTCATGAGTAACACTCACATAACCTCATGGACTCATAAGTAACACTCACATAACCTCATGGACTCATGAGTAACACTCACATAACCTCATGGACTCATAAATAACACTCACATAACCTCATGGACTCATAAGTAACACCTACATAACCTCATGGACTCATAAGTAACACTCACATAACCTCATGGACTCATAAGTAACACTCACATAACCTCATGGACTCATGAGTAACACTCACATAACCTCATGGACTCATGAGTAACACTCACATAACCTCATGGACTCATGAGTAACACTCACATAACCTCATGGACTCATAAGTAATACTCACATAACCTCATGGACTCATAAGTAACACTCACATAACCTCATGGACTCATCAGTAACACTCACATAACCTCATGGACTCATGAGTAACACTCACATAACCTCATGGACTCATGAATAACACTGACATAACCTCATGGACTCATAAGTAACACTCACATAACCTCATGGACTCATGAGTAACACTCACATAACCTCATGGACTCATGAATAACACTGACATAACCTCATGGACTCATAAGTAACACTCACATAACATCATGGACTCATCAGTAACACTCACATAACCTCATGGACTCATAGGTAATACTCACATAACCTCATGGACTCATAAGTAACACTCACATAACCTCATGGACTCATCAGTAACACTCACATAACCTCATGGACTCATGAGTAACACTCACATAACCTCATGGACTCATGAATAACACTGACATAACCTCATGGACTCATCAGTAACACTCACATAACCTCATGGACTCATGAGTAACATTCACATAACCTCATGGACTCATAAGTAACACTCACATAACCTCATGGACTCATTAGTAACACTCACATAACCTCATGGACTCATAAGTAACACTCACATAACCTCATGGACTCATATGTAACACTCACATAACCTCATGGACTCATGAGTAACACTCACATAACCTCATGGACTCATGAGTAACACTCACATAACCTCATGGACTCATGAGTAACACTCACATAACCTCATGGACTCATTAGTAACACTCACATAACCTCATGGACTCATAAGTAACACTCACATAACCTCATGGACTCATGAGTAACACTCACATAACCTCATGGACTCATAAGTAACACTCACATAACCTCATGGACTCATAAGTAACACTCACATCACCTCATGGACTCATCAGTAACACTCACATAACCTCATGGACTCATGAGTAACACTCACATAACCTCATGGACTCATAAGTAACACTCACATAACCTCATGGACTCATGAGTAACACTCACATAACCTCATGGACTCATTAGTAACACTCACATAACCTCATGGACTCATTAGTAACACTCACATAACCTCATGGACTCATTAGTAACACTCACATAACCTCAAGGACTCATTAGTAACACTCACATAACCTCATGGACTCATCAGTAACACTCACATAACCTCATGAGTAACACTCACAAAACCTCATGAACTCATAAGTAACACTCACATAACCTCATGGACTCATGAGTAACACTCACACAACCTCATGGACTCATGAGTAACACTCATATAACCTCATGGACTCATCAGTAACACTCACATAACCTCATGGACTCATAGGTAACACTCACATAACCTCATGGACTCATAAATAACACTCACATAACCTCATGGACTCATGAGTAACACTCACATAACCTCATGGACTCATTAGTAACACTCACATAACCTCATGGACTCATTAGTAACACTCACATAACCTCATGGACTCATTAGTAACACTCACATAACCTCAAGGACTCATTAGTAACACTCACATAACCTCATGGACTCATCAGTAACACTCACATAACCTCATGAGTAACACTCACAAAACCTCATGAACTCATAAGTAACACTCACATAACCTCATGGACTCATGAGTAACACTCACACAACCTCATGGACTCATGAGTAACACTCACATAACCTCATGGACTCATAAGTAACACTCACATAACCTCATGGACTCATGAGTAACACTCACATAACCTCATGGACTCATGAGTAACACTCACATAACCTCATGGACTCATGAGTAACACTCACATAACCTCATGGACTCATAAGTAATACTCACATAACCTCATGGACTCATAAGTAACACTCACATAACCTCATGGACTCATCAGTAACACTCACATAACCTCATGGACTCATGAGTAACACTCACATAACCTCATGGACTCATGAATAACACTGACATAACCTCATGGACTCATAAGTAACACTCACATAACCTCATGGACTCATGAGTAACACTCACATAACCTCATGGACTCATGAATAACACTGACATAACCTCATGGACTCATAAGTAACACTCACATAACATCATGGACTCATCAGTAACACTCACATAACCTCATGGACTCATAGGTAATACTCACATAACCTCATGGACTCATAAGTAACACTCACATAACCTCATGGACTCATCAGTAACACTCACATAACCTCATGGACTCATGAGTAACACTCACATAACCTCATGGACTCATGAATAACACTGACATAACCTCATGGACTCATCAGTAACACTCACATAACCTCATGGACTCATGAGTAACATTCACATAACCTCATGGACTCATAAGTAACACTCACATAACCTCATGGACTCATTAGTAACACTCACATAACCTCATGGACTCATAAGTAACACTCACATAACCTCATGGACTCATATGTAACACTCACATAACCTCATGGACTCATGAGTAACACTCACATAACCTCATGGACTCATGAGTAACACTCACATAACCTCATGGACTCATGAGTAACACTCACATAACCTCATGGACTCATTAGTAACACTCACATAACCTCATGGACTCATAAGTAACACTCACATAACCTCATGGACTCATGGGTAACACTCACATAACCTCATGGACTCATAAGTAACACTCACATAACCTCATGGACTCATAAGTAACACTCACATCACCTCATGGACTCATCAGTAACACTCACATAACCTCATGGACTCATGAGTAACACTCACATAACCTCATGGACTCATAAGTAACACTCACATCACCTCATGGACTCATCAGTAACACTCACATAACCTCATGGACTCATGAGTAACACTCACATAACCTCATGGACTCATAAGTAACACTCACATAACCTCATGGACTCATGAGTAACACTCACATAACCTCATGGACTCATTAGTAACACTCACATAACCTCATGGACTCATTAGTAACACTCACATAACCTCATGGACTCATTAGTAACACTCACATAACCTCAAGGACTCATTAGTAACACTCACATAACCTCATGGACTCATCAGTAACACTCACATAACCTCATGAGTAACACTCACAAAACCTCATGAACTCATAAGTAACACTCACATAACCTCATGGACTCATGATTAACACTCACACAACCTCATGGACTCATGAGTAACACTCATATAACCTCATGGACTCATCAGTAACACTCACATAACCTCATGGACTCATAGGTAACACTCACATAACCTCATGGACTCATAAATAACACTCACATAACCTCATGGACTCATGAGTAACACTCACATAACCTCATGGACTCATTAGTAACACTCACATAACCTCATGGACTCATTAGTAACACTCACATAACCTCATGGACTCATTAGTAACACTCACATAACCTCAAGGACTCATTAGTAACACTCACATAACCTCATGGACTCATCAGTAACACTCACATAACCTCATGAGTAACACTCACAAAACCTCATGAACTCATAAGTAACACTCACATAACCTCATGGACTCATGAGTAACACTCACACAAACTCATGGACTCATGAGTAACACTCATATAACCTCATGGACTCATCAGTAACACTCACATAACCTCATCGACTCATAGGTAACACTCACATAACCTCATGGACTCATAAATAACACTCACATAACCTCATGGACTCATAAGTAACACTCAAATAACCTCATGGACTCATGAGTAACACTCATATAACCTCATGGACTCATCAGTAACACTCACATAACCTCATGGACTCATCAGTAACACTCACATAACCTCATGGACTCATAAGTAACACTCACATAACCTCATGGACTCATGAGTAACACTCATATAACCTCATGGACTCATCAGTAACACTCACATAACCTCATGGACTCATGAGTAACACTCACATAACCTCATGGACTCATGAGTAACACTCACATAACCTCATGGACTCATAAGTAACACTGACATAACCTCATGGACTCATGAGTAACACTCATATAACCTCATGGACTCATCAGTAACACTCACATAACCTAATGGACTCATGAGTAACACTCACATAACCTCATGGACTCATCAGTAACACTCACATAACCTAATGGACTCATGAGTAACACTCACATAACCTCATGGACTCATCAGTAACACTCACATAACCTCATGGACTCATCAGTAACACTCACATAACCTCATGGACTCATGAGTAACACTCACATAACCTCATGGACTCATGAATAACACTGACATAACCTCATGGACTCATAAGTAACACTCACATAACCTCATGGACTCATGAGTAACACTCACATAACCTCATGGACTCATGAATAACACTGACATAACCTCATGGACTCATAAGTAACACTCACATAACATCATGGACTCATCAGTAACACTCACATAACCTCATGGACTCATAGGTAATACTCACATAACCTCATGGACTCATAAGTAACACTCACATAACCTCATGGACTCATCAGTAACACTCACATAACCTCATGGACTCATGAGTAACACTCACATAACCTCATGGACTCATGCATAACACTGACATAACCTCATGGACTCATCAGTAACACTCACATAACCTCATGGACTCATGAGTAACATTCACATAACCTCATGGACTCATAAGTAACACTCACATAACCTCATGGACTCATTAGTAACACTCACATAACCTCATGGACTCATAAGTAACACTCACATAACCTCATGGACTCATAAGTAACACTCACATAACCTCATGGACTCATGAGTAACACTCACATAACCTCATGGACTCATGAGTAACACTCACATAACCTCATGGACTCATGAGTAACACTCACATAACCTCATGGACTCATTAGTAACACTCACATAACCTCATGGACTCATAAGTAACACTCACATAACCTCATGGACTCATGAGTAACACTCACATAACCTCATGGACTCATAAGTAACACTCACATAACCTCATGGACTCATAAGTAACACTCACATCACCTCATGGACTCATCAGTAACACTCACATAACCTCATGGACTCATGAGTAACACTCACATAACCTCATGGACTCATAAGTAACACTCACATAACCTCATGGACTCATGAGTAACACTCACATAACCTCATGGACTCATTAGTAACACTCACATAACCTCATGGACTCATTAGTAACACTCACATAACCTCATGGACTCATTAGTAACACTCACATAACCTCAAGGACTCATTAGTAACACTCACATAACCTCATGGACTCATCAGTAACACTCACATAACCTCATGAGTAACACTCACAAAACCTCATGAACTCATAAGTAACACTCACATAACCTCATGGACTCATGAGTAACACTCACACAACCTCATGGACTCATGAGTAACACTCATATAACCTCATGGACTCATCAGTAACACTCACATAACCTCATGGACTCATAGGTAACACTCACATAACCTCATGGACTCATAAATAACACTCACATAACCTCATGGACTCATAAGTAACACTCACATAACCTCATGGACTCATGAGTAACACTCATATAACCTCATGGACTCATCAGTAACACTCACATAACCTCATGGACTCATCAGTAACACTCACATAACCTCATGGACTCATAAGTAACACTCACATAACCTCATGGACTCATGAGTAACACTCATATAACCTCATGGACTCATCAGTAACACTCACATAACCTCATGGACTCATGAGTAAGACTCACATAACCTCATGGACTCATAAGTAACACTGACATAACCTCATGGACTCATGAGTAACACTCATATAACCTCATGGACTCATCAGTAACACTCACATAACCTCATGGACTCATGAGTAACACTCACATAACCTCATGGACTCATGAATAACACTGACATAACCTCATGGACTCATAAGTAACACTCACATAACCTCATGGACTCATGAGTAACACTCACATAACCTCATGGACTCATGAATAACACTGACATAACCTCATGGACTCATAGGTAACACTCACATAACATCATGGACTCATCAGTAACACTCACATAACCTCATGGACTCATAGGTAATACTCACATAACCTCATGGACTCATAAGTAACACTCACATAACCTCATGGACTCATCAGTAACACTCACATAACCTCATGGACTCATGAGTAACACTCACATAACCTCATGGACTCATGCATAACACTGACATAACCTCATGGACTCATCAGTAACACTCACATAACCTCATGGACTCATGAGTAACATTCACATAACCTCATGGACTCATAAGTAACACTCACATAACCTCATGGACTCATTAGTAACACTCACATAACCTCATGGACTCATAAGTAACACTCACATAACCTCATGGACTCATAAGTAACACTCACATAACCTCATGGACTCATGAGTAACACTCACATAACCTCATGGACTCATGAGTAACACTCACATAACCTCATGGACTCATGAGTAACACTCACATAACCTCATGGACTCATTAGTAACACTCACATAACCTCATGGACTCATAAGTAACACTCACATAACCTCATGGACTCATGAGTAACACTCACATAACCTCATGGACTCATAAGTAACACTCACATAACCTCATGGACTCATAAGTAACACTCACATCACCTCATGGACTCATCAGTAACACTCACATAACCTCATGGACTCATGAGTAACACTCACATAACCTCATGGACTCATAAGTAACACTCACATAACCTCATGGACTCATGAGTAACACTCACATAACCTCATGGACTCATTAGTAACACTCACATAACCTCATGGACTCATTAGTAACACTCACATAACCTCATGGACTCATTAGTAACACTCACATAACCTCAAGGACTCATTAGTAACACTCACATAACCTCATGGACTCATCAGTAACACTCACATAACCTCATGAGTAACACTCACAAAACTTCATGAACTCATAAGTAACACTCACATAACCTCATGGACTCATGAGTAACACTCACACAACCTCATGGACTCATGAGTAACACTCATATAACCTCATGGACTCATCAGTAACACTCACATAACCTCATGGACTCATAGGTAACACTCACATAACCTCATGGACTCATAAATAACACTCACATAACCTCATGGACTCATAAGTAACACTCACATAACCTCATGGACTCATGAGTAACACTCATATAACCTCATGGACTCATCAGTAACACTCACATAACCTCATGGACTCATCAGTAACACTCACATAACCTCATGGACTCATAAGTAACACTCACATAACCTCATGGACTCATGAGTAACACTCATATAACCTCATGGACTCATCAGTAACACTCACATAACCTCATGGACTCATGAGTAACACTCACATAACCTCATGGACTCATGAGTAAGACTCACATAACCTCATGGACTCATAAGTAACACTGACATAACCTCATGGACTCATGAGTAACACTCATATAACCTCATGGACTCATCAGTAACACTCACATAACCTCATGGACTCATGAGTAACACTCACATAACCTCATGGACTCATCAGTAACACTCACATAACCTCATGAACTCATCAGTAACACTCACATAACCTCATGGACTCATAAGTAACACTCACATAACCTCATGGACTCATAAGTAACACTCACATAACCTCATGGACTCATAAGTAACACTCACATCACCTCATGGACTCATCAGTAACACTCACATAACCTCATGGACTCATGAGTAACACTCACATAACCTCATGGACTCATAAGTAACACTCACATAACCTCATGGACTCATAAGTAACACTCACATAACCTCATGGACTCATAAGTAACACTCACATAACCTCATGGACTCATAAGTAACACTCACATAACCTCATGGACTCATGAGTAACACTCACATAACCTCATGGACTCATAAGTAACACTCACATAACCTCATGGACTCATAAGTAACACTCACATCACCTCATGGACTCATCAGTAACACTCACATAACCTCATGGACTCATGAGTAACACTCACATAACCTCATGGACTCATAAGTAACACTCACATAACCTCATGGACTCATGAGTAACACTCACATAACCTCATGGACTCATTAGTAACACTCACATAACCTCATGGACTCATTAGTAACACTCACATAACCTCATGGACTCATTAGTAACACTCACATAACCTCAAGGACTCATTAGTAACACTCACATAACCTCATGGACTCATCAGTAACACTCACATAACCTCATGAGTAACACTCACAAAACCTCATGAACTCATAAGTAACACTCACATAACCTCATGGACTCATGAGTAACACTCACACAACCTCATGGACTCATGAGTAACACTCATATAACCTCATGGACTCATCAGTAACACTCACATAACCTCATGGACTCATAGGTAACACTCACATAACCTCATGGACTCATAAATAACACTCACATAACCTCATGGACTCATAAGTAACACTCACATAACCTCATGGACTCATGAGTAACACTCATATAACCTCATGGACTCATCAGTAACACTCACATAACCTCATGGACTCATAAGTAACACTCACATAACCTCATGGACTCATAAGTAACACTCACATAACCTTATGGACTCATGAGTAACACTCATATAACCTCATGGACTCATCAGTAACACTCACATAACCTCATGGACTCATGAGTAACACTCACATAACCTCATGGACTCATGAGTAACACTCACATAACCTCATGGACTCATAAGTAACACTGACATAACCTCATGGACTCATGAGTAACACTCATATAACCTCATGGACTCATCAGTAACACTCACATAACCTCATGGACTCATGAGTAACACTCACATAACCTCATGGACTCATCAGTAACACTCACATAACCTCATGAACTCATCAGTAACACTCACATAACCTCATGGACTCATAAGTAACACTCACATAACCTCATGGACTCATAAGTAACACTCACATAACCTCATGGACTCATAAGTAACACTCACATCACCTCATGGACTCATCAGTAACACTCACATAACCTCATGGACTCATGAGTAACACTCACATAACCTCATGGACTCATAAGTAACACTCACATAACCTCATGGACTCATAAGTAACACTCACATAACCTCATGGACTCATAAGTAACACTCACATAACCTCATGGACTCATAAGTAACACTCACATAACCTCATGGACTCATGAGTAACACTCACATAACCTCATGGACTCATAAGTAACACTCACATAACCTCATGGACTTATAAGTAACACTCACATCACCTCATGGACTCATCAGTAACACTCACATAACCTCGTGGACTCATGAGTAACACTCACATAACCTCATGGACTCATAAGTAACACTCACATAACCTCATGGACTCATGAGTAACACTCACATAACCTCATGGACTCATTAGTAACACTCACATAACCTCATGGACTCATTAGTAACACTCACATAACCTCATGGACTCATTAGTAACACTCACATAACCTCAAGGACTCATTAGTAACACTCACATAACCTCATGGACTCATCAGTAACACTCACATAACCTCATGAGTAACACTCACAAAACCTCATGAACTCATAAGTAACACTCACATAACCTCATGGACTCATGAGTAACACTCACACAACCTCATGGACTCATGAGTAACACTCATATAACCTCATGGACTCATCAGTAACACTCACATAACCTCATGGACTCATAGGTAACACTCACATAACCTCATGGACTCATAAATAACACTCACATAACCTCATGGACTCATAAGTAACACTCACATAACCTCATGGACTCATGAGTAACACTCATATAACCTCATGGACTCATCAGTAACACTCACATAACCTCATGGACTCATCAGTAACACTCACATAACCTCATGGACTCATAAGTAACACTCACATAACCTCATGGACTCATGAGTAACACTCATATAACCTCATGGACTCATCAGTAACACTCACATAACCTCATGGACTCATCAGTAACACTCACATAACCTCATGGACTCATGAGTAACACTCACATAACCTCATGGACTCATAAGTAACACTCACATAACCTCATGGACTCATGAGTAACACTCCTATAACCTCATGGACTAATCAGTAACACTCACATAACCTCATGGACTCATGAGTAACACTCACATAACCTCATGGACTCATCAGTAACACTCACATAACCTCATGGACTCATCAGTAACACTCACATAACCTCATGGACTCATAAGTAACACTCACATAACCTCATGGACTCATAAGTAACACTCACATAACCTCATGGACTCATAAGTAACACTCACATCACCTCATGGACTCATCAGTAACACTCACATAACCTCATGGACTCATGAGTAACACTCACATAACCTCATGGACTCATAAGTAACACTCACATAACCTCATGGACTCATAAGTAACACTCACATAACCTCATGGACTCATAAGTAACACTCACATAACCTCATGGACTCATGAGTAACACTCACATAACCTCATGGACTCATAAGTAACACTCACATAACCTCATGGACTCATGAGTAACACTCACATAACCTCATGGACTCATTAGTAACACTCACATAACCTCATGGACTCATTAGTAACACTCACATAACCTCATGGACTCATTAGTAACACTCACATAACCTCAAGGACTCATTAGTAACACTCACATAACCTCATGGACTCATCAGTAACACTCACATAACCTCATGAGTAACACTCACAAAACCTCATGAACTCATAAGTAACACTCACATAACCTCATGGACTCATGAGTAACACTCACACAACCTCATGGACTCATGAGTAACACTCATATAACCTCATGGACTCATCAGTAACACTCACATAACCTCATGGACTCATAGGTAACACTCACATAACCTCATGGACTCATAAATAACACTCACATAACCTCATGGACTCATAAGTAACACTCACATAACCTCATGGACTCATGAGTAACACTCATATAACCTCATGGACTCATCAGTAACACTCACATAACCTCATGGACTCATCAGTAACACTCACATAACCTCATGGACTCATAAGTAACACTCACATAACCTCATGGACTCATCAGTAACACTCATATAACCTCATGGACTCATCAGTAACACTCACATAACCTCATGGACTCATCAGTAACACTCACATAACCTCATGGACTCATGAGTAACACTCACATAACCTCATGGACTCATAAGTAACACTCACATAACCTCATGGACTCATGAGTAACACTCCTATAACCTCATGGACTAATCAGTAACACTCACATAACCTCATGGACTCATGAGTAACACTCACATAACCTCATGGACTCATCAGTAACACTCACATAACCTCATGGACTCATCAGTAACACTCACATAACCTCATGGACTCATAAGTAACACTCACATAACCTCATGGACTCATAAGTAACACTCACATAACCTCATGGACTCATAAGTAACACTCACATCACCTCATGGACTCATCAGTAACACTCACATAACCTCATGGACTCATGAGTAACACTCACATAACCTCATGGACTCATAAGTAACACTCACATAACCTCATGGACTCATAAGTAACACTCACATAACCTCATGGACTCATAAGTAACACTCACATCACCTCATGGACTCATCAGTAACACTCACATAACCTCATGGACTCATAAGTAACACTCACATAACCTCATGGACTCATGAGTTACACTCACATAACCTCATGGACTCATGAGTAACACTCACATAACCTCATGGACTCATGAGTTACACTCACATAACCTCATGGACTCATGAGTAACACTCACATAACCTCATGGACTCATGAGTAACACTCATATAACCTCATGGACTCATGAGTAACACTCATATAACCTCATGGACTCATCAGTAACACTCACATAACCTCATGGACTCATAGGTAACACTCACATAACCTCATGGACTCATAAATAACACTCACATAACCTCATGGACTCATAAGTAACACTCACATAACCTCATGGACTCATGAGTAACACTCATATAACCTCATGGACTCATCAGTAACACTCACATAACATCATGGACTCATCAGTAACACTCACATAACCTCATGGACTCATAAGTAACACTCACATAACCTCATGGACTCATGAGTAACACTCACATAACCTCATGGACTCATGAGTAACACTCACATGACCTCATGGACTCATAAGTAAGACTCACATAACCTCATGGACTCATAAGTAACACTCACATAACCTCATGGACTCATAAGCAACACTTACATAACCTCATGGACTCATAAGTAACACTCACATGACCTCATGGACTCATGAGTTACACTCACATGACCTCATGGACTCATGAGTAACACTGACATAACCTCATGGACTCATAAGTAACACTCACATAACCTCATGGACTCATGAGTAACACTCACATAACCTCATGTAACACTCATAACACTCGTAACACTCATATAACCTCATGGACTCATCAGTAACACTCACATAACCTCATGGACTCATGAGTAACACTCACATAACCTCATGGACTCATAAGTAACACTCACATAACCTCATGGACTCATGAGTAACACTCACATAACCTCATGGACTCATAAGTAACACTCACATAACCTCATGGACTCATGAGTAACACTCATATAACCTCATGGACTCATCAGTAACACTCACATAACATCATGGACTCATCAGTACCACTCACATAACCTCATGGACTCATAAGTAACACTCACATAACCTCATGGACTCATGAGTAACACTCATATAACCTCATGGACTCATCAGTAACACTCACATAACCTCATGGACTCATGAGTAACACTCACATAACCTCATGGACCTTAAGTAACACTCACATAACCTCATGGACTCATGAGTAACACTCATATAACCTCATGGACTCATCAGTAACACTCACATAACCCCATGGACTCATGAGTAACACTCACATAACCTCATGGACTCATCAGTAACACTCACATAACCTCATGGACTCATCAGTAACACTCACATAACCTCATGGACTCATAAGTAACACTCACATAACCTCATGGACTCAGAAGTAACACTCACATCACCTCATGGACTCATCAGTAACACTCACATAACCTCATGGACTCATGAGTAACACTCACATAACCTCATGGACTCATAAGTAACACTCACATAACCTCATGGACTCATAGTTAACACTCACATAACCTCATGGACTCATAGTTAACACTCACATAACCTCATGGACTCATACGTAACACTCACATAACCTCATGGACTCATAAGCAACACTTACATAACCTCATGGACTCATAAGTAACACTCGCATAACCTCATGGACTCATAAGTAACACTCACATAACCTCATGGACTCATAATTAACACTCACATAACCTCATGGACTCATGAGTAACACTCACATAACCTCATGGACTCATGAGTAACACTCACATGACCTCATGGACTCATAAGTAAGACTCACATAACCTCATGAGTAACACTCACATAACCTCATGGACTCATGAGTAACACTCACATAACCTCATGGACTCATGAGTTACAATTACATGACCTCATGGACTCATGAGTAACACTGACATAACCTCATGGACTCATAAGTAACACTCACATAACCTCATGGACTCATAAGTAACACTCACATAACCTCATGGACTCATAAGTAACACTCACATAACCTCATGGACTCATAAGTAACACTGCCATAACCTCATGGACTCATAAGTAACACTCACATAACCTCATGGACTCATGAGTAACACTCACATAACCTCATGGACTCATAAGTAACACTCACATAACCTCATGGACTCATAAGTAACACTCACATAACCTCATGGACTCATATGTAACACTCACATAACCTCATGGACTCATAAGTAACACTGACATAACCTCATGGACTCATAAGTAACACTCACATAACCTCATGGACTCATAAGTAACACTCACATAACCTCATGGACTCATGAGTAACACTCACATAACCTCATGGACTCATGAGTAACACTCACATAACCTCATGGACTCATAAGTAACACTCACATAACCTCATGGACTCATAAGTAATACTCACATAACCTCATGGACTCATAAGTAACACTCACATAACCTCATGGACTCATCAGTAACACTCACATAACCTCATGGACTCATGAATAACACTCACATAACCTCATGGACTCATAAGTAACACTCACATAACCTCATGGACTCATCAGTAACACTCACATAACCTCATGGACTCATAAGTAACACTCACATAACCTCATGGACTCATAAATAACACTCACATAACCTCATGGACTCATCAGTAACACTCACATAACCTCATGGACTCATCAGTAACACTTACATAACCTCATGGACTCATAAGTAACACTCACATAACCTCATGGACTCATGAGTAACACTCATATAACCTCATGGACTCATCAGTAACACTCACATAACCTCATGGACTCATGAGTAACACTCACATAACCTCATGGACTCATAAGTAACACTCACATAACCTCATGGACTCATGAGTAACACTCACATAACCTCATGGACTCATCAGTAACACTCACATAACCTCATGGACTCAGAAGTAACACTCACATCACCTCATGGACTCATCAGCAACACTCACATAACCTCATGGACTCATGAGTAACACTCGCATAACCTCATGGACTCATAAGTAACACTCACATAACCCCATGGACTCATAATTAACACTCACATAACCTCATGGACTCATAAGTAACACTCACATAACCTCATGGACTCATAAGCAACACTTACATAACCTCATGGACTCATAAGTAACACTCGCATAACCTCATGGACTCATAAGTAACACTCGCATAACCTCATGGACTCATAAGTAACACTCACATAACCTCATGGACTCATAATTAACACTCACATAACCTCATGGACTCATGAGTAACACTCACATAACCTCATGGACTCATGAGTAACACTCACATGACCTCATGGACTCATACGTAAGACTCACATAACCTCATGAGTAACACTCACATAACCTCATGGACTCATGAGTAACACTCACATAACCTCATGGACTCATGAGTAACACTCACATAACCTCATGGACTCATGAGTTACACTCACATGACCTCATGGACTCATGAGTAACACTGACATAACCTCATGGACTCATAAGTAACACTCACATAACCTCATGGACTCATGAGTTACACTCACATGACCTCATGGACTCATGAGTAACACTGACATAACCTCATGGACTCATAAGTAACACTCACATAACCTCATGGACTCATAAGTAACACTCACATAACCTCATGGACTCATAAGTAACAATCACATAACCTCATGGACTCATAAGTAACACTGACATAACCTCATGGACTCATAAGTAACACTCACATAACCTCATGGACTCATGAGTAACACTCACATAACCTCATGGACTCATAAGTAACACTCACATAACCTCATGGACTCATAGGTAACACTCACATAACCTCATGGACTCATAAGTAACACTCACATAACCTCATGGACTCATAAGTAACACTCACATAACCTGATGGACTCATAAGTAACACTCACATAACCTCATGGACTCATAAGTAACACTCACATAACCTGATGGACTCATAAGTAACACTCACATAACCTCATGGACTCATAATTAACACTCACATAACCTCATGGACTCATGAGTAACACTCACATAACCTCATGGACTCATAAGTAACACTCGCATAACCTCATGGACTCATAAGTAACACTCACATAACCTCATGGACTCATGAGTAACACTCACATAACCTCATGGACTCATAAGTAACACTCACATAACCTCATGGACTCATAAGTAACACTCACATAACCTCATGGACTCATGAGTTACACTCACATAACCTCATGGACTCAAGAGTAACACTCACATAACCTCATGGACTCATGAGTAACACTCACATAACCTCATGGACTCATAAGTAACACTCACATAACCTCATGGACTCATGAGTAACACTCACATAACCTCATGGACTCATGAGTAACACTCACATAACCTCATGGACTCATAAGTAACACTCACATAACCTCATGGACTCATGAGTAACACTCACATAACCTCATGGACTCATGAGTTACACTCACATGACCTCATGGACTCATGAGTAACACTCACATAACCTCATGGACTCATAAGTAACACTGACATAACCTCATGGACTCATAAGTAACACTCACATAACCTCATGGACTCATGAGTAACACTCACATAACCTCATGGACTCATAAGTAACACTCACATAACCTCTTGGACTCATAAGTAACACTCACATAACCTCATGGACTCATAAGTAACACTGCCATAACCTCATGGACTCATAAGTAACACTCACATAACCTCATGGACTCATGAGTAACACTCATATAACCTCATGGACTCATCAGTAACACTCACATAACATCATGGACTCATCAGTACCACTCACATAACCTCATGGACTCATAAGTAACACTCACATAACCTCATGGACTCATGAGTAACACTCATATAACCTCATGGACTCATCAGTAACACTCACATAACCTCATGGACTCATGAGTAACACTCACATAACCTCATGGACTCATAAGTAACACTCACATAACCTCATGGACTCATGAGTAACACTCATATAACCTCATGGACTCATCAGTAACACTCACATAACCTCATGGACTCATGAGTAACACTCACATAACCTCATGGACTCATCAGTAACACTCACATAACCTCATGGACTCATCAGTAACACTCACATAACCTCATGGACTCATAAGTAACACTCACATAACCTCATGGACTCAGAAGTAACACTCACATCACCTCATGGACTCATAAGTAACACTCACATAACCTCATGGACTCATGAGTTACACTCACATGACCTCATGGACTCATGAGTAACACTGACATAACCTCATGGACTCATAAGTAACACTCACATAACCTCATGGACCAGGGGTGTCAAACATACGGCCCGCGGGCCGGACCCGGCCCACCACGTCATTTTATGTGGCCCACGAATCCGCCAGCAAAAAAAAAAAAATAATAATTTTTTTTTTTTTTTTTTTTTACAAAAATTTAAAGTTAGATGTGAAAATAAAAATATCCCCATGGTCGAAATTATGAGATAGAAAGTCGAAGTGATGAGATGGCATGTTGTCTGTGTGCCGACATTAAAACTATCAACAGGTGGACAGGAGATGCAACAGCCCATAAAGAGGATTTCCAACAAGTTTCTCAACATGCGTACTTCTCTGTACTGAAACGTCATCAGTCTCAGCCCAAGTACTGTTCCAATTCAAAGTTCACATCGAGCCAAGCACGGCCCTAATGCCCGGATGTGGCTCGCTCTGCCCATTTTACCCGGGATGCATCGGAGGTGACTTGTCTGTACTTGGGACAGCCAAATATCCCAGAATGCATTTTGCACCAGCAACAGGAAACAATGGCGGAGGAGAAATCACACAACTGGAAGTACGTGTTGTGGAAGTCACAGATATCCCGGGAAACTAAACTAACTATGTTAGGAGTACCGTAGTTACATTTACACCGTCTTACATTTACAACCGGCCCTTTGAGGGCGACCGTGATGCTGATGTGGCCCCAGAGTGAAAATGAGTTTGACACCCCTGTCATGGACTCATAAGTAACACTCACATAACCTCATGGACTCATAATTAACACTCACATAACCTCATGGACTCATGAGTAACACTCACATAACCTCATGGACTCATGAGTAACACTCACATGACCTCATGGACTCATACGTAAGACTCACATAACCTCATGAGTAACACTCACATAACCTCATGGACTCATGAGTAACACTCACATAACCTCATGGACTCATGAGTTACACTCACATAACCTCATGGACTCATCAGTAACACTCACATAACCTCATGGACTCATCAGTAACACTCACATAACCTCATGGACTCATAAGAAACACTCACATAACCTCATTGACTCATGAGTAACACTCATATAACCTCATGGACTCATCAGTAACACTCACATAACCTCATGGACTCATGAGTAACACTCACATAACCTCATGGACTCATAAGTAACACTCACATAACCTCATGGACTCATGAGTAACACTCATATAACCTCATGGACTCATCAGTAACACTCACATAACCTCATGTACTCATGAGTAACACTCACATAACCTCATGGACTCATCAGTAACACTCACATAACCTCATGGACTCATCAGTAACACTCACATAACCTCATGGACTCATAAGTAACACTCACATAACCTCATGGACTCAGAAGTAACACTCACATCACCTCATGGACTCATCAGCAACACTCACATAACCTCATGGACTCATGAGTAACACTCACATAACCTCATGGACTCATAAGTAACACTCACATAACCCCATGGACTCATAATTAACACTCACATAACCTCATGGACTCATAAGTAACACTCACATAACCTCATGGACTCATAAGCAACACTTACATAACCTCATGGACTCATAAGTAACACTCGCATAACCTCATGGACTCATAAGTAACACTCACATAACCTCATGGACTCATAATTAACACTCACATAACCTCATGGACTCATGAGTAACACTCACATAACCTCATGGACTCATGAGTAACACTCACATGACCTCATGGACTCATACGTAAGACTCACATAACCTCATGAGTAACACTCACATAACCTCATGGACTCATGAGTAACACTCACATAACCTCATGGACTCATGAGTTACACTCACATGACCTCATGGACTCATGAGTAACACTGACATAACCTCATGGACTCATAAGTAACACTCACATAACCTCATGGACTCATAAGTAACACTCACATAACCTCATGGACTCATAAGTAACACTCACATAACCTCATGGACTCATAAGTAACACTGACATAACCTCATGGACTCATAAGTAACACTCACATAACCTCATGGACTCATGAGTAACACTCACATAACCTCATGGACTCATAAGTAACACTGACATAACCTCATGGACTCATAAGTAACACTCACATAACCTCATGGACTCATGAGTAACACTCACATAACCTCATGGACTCATAAGTAACACTCACATAACCTCATGGACTCATAAGTAACACTCACATAACCTCATGGACTCATAAGTAACACTCACATAACCTCATGGACTCATAATTAACACTCACATAACCTCATGGACTCATGAGTAACACTCACATAACCTCATGGACTCATGAGTAACACACATGACCTCATGGACTCATAAGTAAGACTCACATAACCTCATGAGTAACACTCACATAACCTCATGGACTCATGAGTAACACTCACATAACCTCATGGACTCATGAGTTTCACTCACATGACCTCATGGACTCATGAGTAACACTGACATAACCTCATGGACTCATAGGTAACACTCACATAACCTCATGGACTCATAAGTAACACTCACATAACCTCATGGACTCATAAGTAACACTCACATAACCTCATGGACTCATAAGTAACACTGACATAACCTCATGGACTCATGAGTAACACTCACATAACCTCATGGACTCATGAGTTACACTCACATAACCTCATGGACTCATGAGTAACACTCACATAACCTCATGGACTCATCAGTAACACTCACATAACCTCATGGACTCATCAGTAACACTCACATAACCTCATGGACTCATAAGTAACACTCACATAACCTCATGGACTCAGAAGTAACACTCACATCACCTCATGGACTCATCAGCAACACTCACATAACCTCATGGACTCATGAGTAACACTCACATAACCTCATGGACTCATAAGTAACACTCACATAACCCCATGGACTCATAATTAACACTCACATAACCTCATGGACTCATAAGTAACACTCACATAACCTCATGGACTCATAAGCAACACTTACATAACCTCATGGACTCATAAGTAACACTCGCATAACCTCATGGACTCATAAGTAACACTCACATAACCTCATGGACTCATAATTAACACTCACATAACCTCATGGACTCATGAGTAACACTCACATAACCTCATGGACTCATGAGTAACACTCACATGACCTCATGGACTCATACGTAAGACTCACATAACCTCATGAGTAACACTCACATAACCTCATGGACTCATGAGTAACACTCACATAACCTCATGGACTCATGAGTTACACTCACATGACCTCATGGACTCATGAGTAACACTGACATAACCTCATGGACTCATAAGTAACACTCACATAACCTCATGGACTCATAAGTAACACTCACATAACCTCATGGACTCATAAGTAACACTCACATAACCTCATGGACTCATAAGTAACACTGACATAACCTCATGGACTCATAAGTAACACTCACATAACCTCATGGACTCATGAGTAACACTCACATAACCTCATGGACTCATAAGTAACACTGACATAACCTCATGGACTCATAAGTAACACTCACATAACCTCATGGACTCATGAGTAACACTCACATAACCTCATGGACTCATAAGTAACACTCACATAACCTCATGGACTCATAAGTAACACTCACATAAGCTCATGGACTCATAAGTAACACTCACATAACCTCATGGACTCATAATTAACACTCACATAACCTCATGGACTCATGAGTAACACTCACATAACCTCATGGACTCATAAGCAACACTTACATAACCTCATGGACTCATAAGTAACACTCGCATAACCTCATGGACTCATAAGTAACACTCACATAACCTCATGGACTCATACGTAAGACTCACATAACCTCATGAGTAACACTCACATAACCTCATGGACTCATGAGTAACACTCACATAACCTCATGGACTCATGAGTTACACTCACATGACCTCATGGACTCATGAGTAACACTGACATAACCTCATGGACTCATAAGTAACACTCACATAACCTCATGGACTCATAAGTAACACTCACATAACCTCATGGACTCATAAGTAACACTCACATAACCTCATGGACTCATAAGTAACACTGACATAACCTCATGGACTCATAAGTAACACTCACATAACCTCATGGACTCATGAGTAACACTCACATAACCTCATGGACTCATAAGTAACACTGACATAACCTCATGGACTCATAAGTAACACTCACATAACCTCATGGACTCATGAGTAACACTCACATAACCTCATGGACTCATAAGTAACACTCACATAACCTCATGGACTCATAAGTAACACTCACATAACCTCATGGACTCATAAGTAACACTCACATAACCTCATGGACTCATAATTAACACTCACATAACCTCATGGACTCATGAGTAACACTCACATAACCTCATGGACTCATGAGTAACACACATGACCTCATGGACTCATAAGTAAGACTCACATAACCTCATGAGTAACACTCACATAACCTCATGGACTCATGAGTAACACTCACATAACCTCATGGACTCATGAGTTTCACTCACATGACCTCATGGACTCATGAGTAACACTGACATAACCTCATGGACTCATAGGTAACACTCACATAACCTCATGGACTCATAAGTAACACTCACATAACCTCATGGACTCATAAGTAACACTCACATAACCTCATGGACTCATAAGTAACACTGACATAACCTCATGGACTCATGAGTAACACTCACATAACCTCATGGACTCATGAGTTACACTCACATAACCTCATGGACTCATGAGTAACACTCACATAACCTCATGGACTCATCAGTAACACTCACATAACCTCATGGACTCATCAGTAACACTCACATAACCTCATGGACTCATAAGTAACACTCACATAACCTCATGGACTCAGAAGTAACACTCACATCACCTCATGGACTCATCAGCAACACTCACATAACCTCATGGACTCATGAGTAACACTCACATAACCTCATGGACTCATAAGTAACACTCACATAACCCCATGGACTCATAATTAACACTCACATAACCTCATGGACTCATAAGTAACACTCACATAACCTCATGGACTCATAAGCAACACTTACATAACCTCATGGACTCATAAGTAACACTCGCATAACCTCATGGACTCATAAGTAACACTCACATAACCTCATGGACTCATAATTAACACTCACATAACCTCATGGACTCATGAGTAACACTCACATAACCTCATGGACTCATGAGTAACACTCACATGACCTCATGGACTCATACGTAAGACTCACATAACCTCATGAGTAACACTCACATAACCTCATGGACTCATGAGTAACACTCACATAACCTCATGGACTCATGAGTTACACTCACATGACCTCATGGACTCATGAGTAACACTGACATAACCTCATGGACTCATAAGTAACACTCACATAACCTCATGGACTCATAAGTAACACTCACATAACCTCATGGACTCATAAGTAACACTCACATAACCTCATGGACTCATAAGTAACACTGACATAACCTCATGGACTCATAAGTAACACTCACATAACCTCATGGACTCATGAGTAACACTCACATAACCTCATGGACTCATAAGTAACACTGACATAACCTCATGGACTCATAAGTAACACTCACATAACCTCATGGACTCATGAGTAACACTCACATAACCTCATGGACTCATAAGTAACACTCACATAACCTCATGGACTCATAAGTAACACTCACATAAGCTCATGGACTCATAAGTAACACTCACATAACCTCATGGACTCATAATTAACACTCACATAACCTCATGGACTCATGAGTAACACTCACATAACCTCATGGACTCATGAGTAACACACATGACCTCATGGACTCATAAGTAAGACTCACATAACCTCATGAGTAACACTCACATAACCTCATGGACTCATGAGTAACACTCACATAACCTCATGGACTCATGAGTTTCACTCACATGACCTCATGGACTCATGAGTAACACTGACATAACCTCATGGACTCATAGGTAACACTCACATAACCTCATGGACTCATAAGTAACACTCACATAACCTCATGGACTCATAAGTAACACTCACATAACCTCATGGACTCATAAGTAACACTGACATAACCTCATGGACTCATGAGTAACACTCACATAAGCTCATGGACTCATGAGTAACACTCACATAACCTCATGGACTCATAAGTAACACTCACATAACCTCATGGACTCATAAGTAACACTCACATAACCTCATGGACTCATAAATAACACTCACATAACCTCATGGACTCATCAGTAACACTCACATAACCTCATGGACTCATCAGTAACACTCACATAACCTCATGGACTCATAAGTAACACTGACATAACCTCATGGACTCATAAGTAACACTCACATAACCTCATGGACTCATGAGTAACACTCACATAACCTCATGGACTCATAAGTAACACTCACATAACCTCATGGACTCATAAGTAACACTCACATAACCTCATGGACTCATAAGTAACACTCACATAACCTCATGGACTCATAATTAACACTCACATAACCTCATGGACTCATGAGTAACACTCACATAACCTCATGGACTCATGAGTAACACTCACATGACCTCATGGACTCATAAGTAAGACTCACATAACCTCATGAGTAACACTCACATAACCTCATGGACTCATGAGTAACACTCACATAACCTCATGGACTCATGAGTTACACTCACATGACCTCATGGACTCATGAGTAACACTGACATAACCTCATGGACTCATAAGTAACACTCACATAACCTCATGGACTCATAAGTAACACTCACATAACCTCATGGACTCATAAGTAACACTCACATAACCTCATGGACTCATGAGTTACACTCACATGACCTCATGGACTCATGAGTAACACTGACATAACCTCATGGACTCATGAGTAACACTCACATAACCTCATGGACTCATTAGTAACACTCACATAACCTCATGGTCTCATTAGTAACACTCACATAACCTCATGGACTCATTAGTAACACTCACATAACCTCATGGACTCATTAGTAACACTCACATAACCTCATGGACTCATCAGTAACACTCACATAACCTCATGGACTCATAAGTAACACTCACATAACCTCATGGACTCATAAATAACACTCACATAACCTCATGGACTCATAAGTAACACTCACATAACCTCATGGACTCATCAGTAACACTCACATAACCTCATGGACTCATAAGTAACACTCACATAACCTCATGGACTCATAAATAACACTCACATAACCTCATGGACTCATCAGTAACACTCACATAACCTCATGGACTCATCAGTAACACTCACATAACCTCATGGACTCATAAGTAACACTCACATAACCTCATGGACTCATGAGTAACACTCATATAACCTCATGGACTCATCAGTAACACTCACATAACCTCATGGACTCATGAGTAACACTCACATAACCTCATGGACTCATGAGTTTCACTCACATGACCTCATGGACTCATGAGTAACACTGACATAACCTCATGGACTCATAGGTAACACTCACATAACCTCATGGACTCATAAGTAACACTCACATAACCTCATGGACTCATAAGTAACACTCACATAACCTCATGGACTCATAAGTAACACTGACATAACCTCATGGACTCATGAGTAACACTCACATAAGCTCATGGACTCATGAGTAACACTCACATAACCTCATGGACTCATAAGTAACACTCACATAACCTCATGGACTCATAAGTAACACTCACATAACCTCATGGACTCATAAATAACACTCACATAACCTCATGGACTCATCAGTAACACTCACATAACCTCATGGACTCATCAGTAACACTCACATAACCTCATGGACTCATAAGTAACACTGACATAACCTCATGGACTCATAAGTAACACTCACATAACCTCATGGACTCATGAGTAACACTCACATAACCTCATGGACTCATAAGTAACACTCACATAACCTCATGGACTCATAAGTAACACTCACATAACCTCATGGACTCATAAGTAACACTCACATAACCTCATGGACTCATAATTAACACTCACATAACCTCATGGACTCATGAGTAACACTCACATAACCTCATGGACTCATGAGTAACACTCACATGACCTCATGGACTCATAAGTAAGACTCACATAACCTCATGAGTAACACTCACATAACCTCATGGACTCATGAGTAACACTCACATAACCTCATGGACTCATGAGTTACACTCACATGACCTCATGGACTCATGAGTAACACTGACATAACCTCATGGACTCATAAGTAACACTCACATAACCTCATGGACTCATAAGTAACACTCACATAACCTCATGGACTCATAAGTAACACTCACATAACCTCATGGACTCATAAGTAACACTCACATAACCTCATGGACTCATGAGTTACACTCACATGACCTCATGGACTCATGAGTAACACTGACATAACCTCATGGACTCATGAGTAACACTCACATAACCTCATGGACTCATTAGTAACACTCACATAACCTCATGGACTCATTAGTAACACTCACATAACCTCATGGACTCATTAGTAACACTCACATAACCTCATGGACTCATTAGTAACACTCACATAACCTCATGGACTCATCAGTAACACACATAACCTCATGGACTCATTAGTAACACTCACATAACCTCATGGACTCATCAGTAACACTCACATAACCTCATGGACTCATAAGTAACACTCACATAACCTCATGGACTCATAAATAACACTCACATAACCTCATGGACTCATAAGTAACACTCACATAACCTCATGGACTCATCAGTAACACTCACATAACCTCATGGACTCATAAGTAACACTCACATAACCTCATGGACTCATAAATAACACTCACATAACCTCATGGACTCATCAGTAACACTCACATAACCTCATGGACTCATCAGTAACACTCACATAACCTCATGGACTCATAAGTAACACTCACATAACCTCATGGACTCATGAGTAACACTCACATAACCTCATGGACTCAGAAGTAACACTCACATCACCTCATGGACTCATCAGCAACACTCACATAACCTCATGGACTCATGAGTAACACTCACATAACCTCATGGACTCATAAGTAACACTCACATAACCCCATGGACTCATAATTAACACTCACATAACCTCATGGACTCATAAGTAACACTCACATAACCTCATGGACTCATAAGCAACACTTACATAACCTCATGGACTCATAAGTAACACTCGCATAACCTCATGGACTCATAAGTAACACTCACATAACCTCATGGACTCATAATTAACACTCACATAACCTCATGGACTCATGAGTAACACTCACATAACCTCATGGACTCATGAGTAACACTCACATGACCTCATGGACTCATACGTAAGACTCACATAACCTCATGAGTAACACTCACATAACCTCATGGACTCATGAGTAACACTCACATAACCTCATGGACTCATGAGTTACACTCACATGACCTCATGGACTCATGAGTAACACTGACATAACCTCATGGACTCATAAGTAACACTCACATAACCTCATGGACTCATAAGTAACACTCACATAACCTCATGGACTCATAAGTAACACTCACATAACCTCATGGACTCATAAGTAACACTGACATAACCTCATGGACTCATAAGTAACACTCACATGACCTCATGGACTCATGAGTAACACTGACATAACCTCATGGACTCATAAGTAACACTCACATAACCTCATGGACCAGGGGTGTCAAACATACGGCCCGCGGGCCGGACCCGGCCCACCACGTCATTTTATGTGGCCCACGAATCCGCCAGCAAAAAAAAAAAAATAATAATTTTTTTTTTTTTTTTTTTTTACAAAAATTTAAAGTTAGATGTGAAAATAAAAATATCCCCATGGTCGAAATTATGAGATAGAAAGTCGAAGTGATGAGATGGCATGTTGTCTGTGTGCCGACATTAAAACTATCAACAGGTGGACAGGAGATGCAACAGCCCATAAAGAGGATTTCCAACAAGTTTCTCAACATGCGTACTTCTCTGTACTGAAACGTCATCAGTCTCAGCCCAAGTACTGTTCCAATTCAAAGTTCACATCGAGCCAAGCACGGCCCTAATGCCCGGATGTGGCTCGCTCTGCCCATTTTACCCGGGATGCATCGGAGGTGACTTGTCTGTACTTGGGACAGCCAAATATCCCAGAATGCATTTTGCACCAGCAACAGGAAACAATGGCGGAGGAGAAATCACACAACTGGAAGTACGTGTTGTGGAAGTCACAGATATCCCGGGAAACTAAACTAACTATGTTAGGAGTACCGTAGTTACATTTACACCGTCTTACATTTACAACCGGCCCTTTGAGGGCGACCGTGATGCTGATGTGGCCCCAGAGTGAAAATGAGTTTGACACCCCTGTCATGGACTCATAAGTAACACTCACATAACCTCATGGACTCATAATTAACACTCACATAACCTCATGGACTCATGAGTAACACTCACATAACCTCATGGACTCATGAGTAACACTCACATGACCTCATGGACTCATACGTAAGACTCACATAACCTCATGAGTAACACTCACATAACCTCATGGACTCATGAGTAACACTCACATAACCTCATGGACTCATGAGTTACACTCACATAACCTCATGGACTCATCAGTAACACTCACATAACCTCATGGACTCATCAGTAACACTCACATAACCTCATGGACTCATAAGAAACACTCACATAACCTCATTGACTCATGAGTAACACTCATATAACCTCATGGACTCATCAGTAACACTCACATAACCTCATGGACTCATGAGTAACACTCACATAACCTCATGGACTCATAAGTAACACTCACATAACCTCATGGACTCATGAGTAACACTCATATAACCTCATGGACTCATCAGTAACACTCACATAACCTCATGTACTCATGAGTAACACTCACATAACCTCATGGACTCATCAGTAACACTCACATAACCTCATGGACTCATCAGTAACACTCACATAACCTCATGGACTCATAAGTAACACTCACATAACCTCATGGACTCAGAAGTAACACTCACATCACCTCATGGACTCATCAGCAACACTCACATAACCTCATGGACTCATGAGTAACACTCACATAACCTCATGGACTCATAAGTAACACTCACATAACCCCATGGACTCATAATTAACACTCACATAACCTCATGGACTCATAAGTAACACTCACATAACCTCATGGACTCATAAGCAACACTTACATAACCTCATGGACTCATAAGTAACACTCGCATAACCTCATGGACTCATAAGTAACACTCACATAACCTCATGGACTCATAATTAACACTCACATAACCTCATGGACTCATGAGTAACACTCACATAACCTCATGGACTCATGAGTAACACTCACATGACCTCATGGACTCATACGTAAGACTCACATAACCTCATGAGTAACACTCACATAACCTCATGGACTCATGAGTAACACTCACATAACCTCATGGACTCATGAGTTACACTCACATGACCTCATGGACTCATGAGTAACACTGACATAACCTCATGGACTCATAAGTAACACTCACATAACCTCATGGACTCATAAGTAACACTCACATAACCTCATGGACTCATAAGTAACACTCACATAACCTCATGGACTCATAAGTAACACTGACATAACCTCATGGACTCATAAGTAACACTCACATAACCTCATGGACTCATGAGTAACACTCACATAACCTCATGGACTCATAAGTAACACTGACATAACCTCATGGACTCATAAGTAACACTCACATAACCTCATGGACTCATGAGTAACACTCACATAACCTCATGGACTCATAAGTAACACTCACATAACCTCATGGACTCATAAGTAACACTCACATAACCTCATGGACTCATAAGTAACACTCACATAACCTCATGGACTCATAATTAACACTCACATAACCTCATGGACTCATGAGTAACACTCACATAACCTCATGGACTCATGAGTAACACACATGACCTCATGGACTCATAAGTAAGACTCACATAACCTCATGAGTAACACTCACATAACCTCATGGACTCATGAGTAACACTCACATAACCTCATGGACTCATGAGTTTCACTCACATGACCTCATGGACTCATGAGTAACACTGACATAACCTCATGGACTCATAGGTAACACTCACATAACCTCATGGACTCATAAGTAACACTCACATAACCTCATGGACTCATAAGTAACACTCACATAACCTCATGGACTCATAAGTAACACTGACATAACCTCATGGACTCATGAGTAACACTCACATAACCTCATGGACTCATGAGTTACACTCACATAACCTCATGGACTCATGAGTAACACTCACATAACCTCATGGACTCATCAGTAACACTCACATAACCTCATGGACTCATCAGTAACACTCACATAACCTCATGGACTCATAAGTAACACTCACATAACCTCATGGACTCAGAAGTAACACTCACATCACCTCATGGACTCATCAGCAACACTCACATAACCTCATGGACTCATGAGTAACACTCACATAACCTCATGGACTCATAAGTAACACTCACATAACCCCATGGACTCATAATTAACACTCACATAACCTCATGGACTCATAAGTAACACTCACATAACCTCATGGACTCATAAGCAACACTTACATAACCTCATGGACTCATAAGTAACACTCGCATAACCTCATGGACTCATAAGTAACACTCACATAACCTCATGGACTCATAATTAACACTCACATAACCTCATGGACTCATGAGTAACACTCACATAACCTCATGGACTCATGAGTAACACTCACATGACCTCATGGACTCATACGTAAGACTCACATAACCTCATGAGTAACACTCACATAACCTCATGGACTCATGAGTAACACTCACATAACCTCATGGACTCATGAGTTACACTCACATGACCTCATGGACTCATGAGTAACACTGACATAACCTCATGGACTCATAAGTAACACTCACATAACCTCATGGACTCATAAGTAACACTCACATAACCTCATGGACTCATAAGTAACACTCACATAACCTCATGGACTCATAAGTAACACTGACATAACCTCATGGACTCATAAGTAACACTCACATAACCTCATGGACTCATGAGTAACACTCACATAACCTCATGGACTCATAAGTAACACTGACATAACCTCATGGACTCATAAGTAACACTCACATAACCTCATGGACTCATGAGTAACACTCACATAACCTCATGGACTCATAAGTAACACTCACATAACCTCATGGACTCATAAGTAACACTCACATAAGCTCATGGACTCATAAGTAACACTCACATAACCTCATGGACTCATAATTAACACTCACATAACCTCATGGACTCATGAGTAACACTCACATAACCTCATGGACTCATGAGTAACACACATGACCTCATGGACTCATAAGTAAGACTCACATAACCTCATGAGTAACACTCACATAACCTCATGGACTCATGAGTAACACTCACATAACCTCATGGACTCATGAGTTTCACTCACATGACCTCATGGACTCATGAGTAACACTGACATAACCTCATGGACTCATAGGTAACACTCACATAACCTCATGGACTCATAAGTAACACTCACATAACCTCATGGACTCATAAGTAACACTCACATAACCTCATGGACTCATAAGTAACACTGACATAACCTCATGGACTCATGAGTAACACTCACATAAGATCATGGACTCATGAGTAACACTCACATAACCTCATGGACTCATAAGTAACACTCACATAACCTCATGGACTCATAAGTAACACTCACATAACCTCATGGACTCATAAATAACACTCACATAACCTCATGGACTCATCAGTAACACTCACATAACCTCATGGACTCATCAGTAACACTCACATAACCTCATGGACTCATAAGTAACACTGACATAACCTCATGGACTCATAAGTAACACTCACATAACCTCATGGACTCATGAGTAACACTCACATAACCTCATGGACTCATAAGTAACACTCACATAACCTCATGGACTCATAAGTAACACTCACATAACCTCATGGACTCATAAGTAACACTCACATAACCTCATGGACTCATAATTAACACTCACATAACCTCATGGACTCATGAGTAACACTCACATAACCTCATGGACTCATGAGTAACACTCACATGACCTCATGGACTCATAAGTAAGACTCACATAACCTCATGAGTAACACTCACATAACCTCATGGACTCATGAGTAACACTCACATAACCTCATGGACTCATGAGTTACACTCACATGACCTCATGGACTCATGAGTAACACTGACATAACCTCATGGACTCATAAGTAACACTCACATAACCTCATGGACTCATAAGTAACACTCACATAACCTCATGGACTCATAAGTAACACTCACATAACCTCATGGACTCATGAGTTACACTCACATGACCTCATGGACTCATGAGTAACACTGACATAACCTCATGGACTCATGAGTAACACTCACATAACCTCATGGACTCATTAGTAACACTCACATAACCTCATGGTCTCATTAGTAACACTCACATAACCTCATGGACTCATTAGTAACACTCACATAACCTCATGGACTCATTAGTAACACTCACATAACCTCATGGACTCATCAGTAACACACATAACCTCATGGACTCATTAGTAACACTCACATAACCTCATGGACTCATCAGTAACACTCACATAACCTCATGGACTCATAAGTAACACTCACATAACCTCATGGACTCATAAATAACACTCACATAACCTCATGGACTCATAAGTAACACTCACATAACCTCATGGACTCATCAGTAACACTCACATAACCTCATGGACTCATAAGTAACACTCACATAACCTCATGGACTCATAAATAACACTCACATAACCTCATGGACTCATCAGTAACACTCACATAACCTCATGGACTCATCAGTAACACTCACATAACCTCATGGACTCATAAGTAACACTCACATAACCTCATGGACTCATGAGTAACACTCATATAACCTCATGGACTCATCAGTAACACTCACATAACCTCATGGACTCATGAGTAACACTCACATAACCTCATGGACTCATGAGTTTCACTCACATGACCTCATGGACTCATGAGTAACACTGACATAACCTCATGGACTCATAGGTAACACTCACATAACCTCATGGACTCATAAGTAACACTCACATAACCTCATGGACTCATAAGTAACACTCACATAACCTCATGGACTCATAAGTAACACTGACATAACCTCATGGACTCATGAGTAACACTCACATAAGCTCATGGACTCATGAGTAACACTCACATAACCTCATGGACTCATAAGTAACACTCACATAACCTCATGGACTCATAAGTAACACTCACAT
The DNA here is from genome assembly GCF_949748355.1 of Melanostigma gelatinosum. NCBI lineage: Eukaryota > Metazoa > Chordata > Actinopteri > Perciformes > Zoarcidae > Melanostigma > Melanostigma gelatinosum. The sequence continues at coordinate 5,785,172 of NC_136646.1, forward strand.
AACCTCATGGACTCATAAATAACACTCACATAACCTCATGGACTCATCAGTAACACTCACATAACCTCATGGACTCATCAGTAACACTCACATAACCTCATGGACTCATAAGTAACACTGACATAACCTCATGGACTCATAAGTAACACTCACATAACCTCATGGACTCATGAGTAACACTCACATAACCTCATGGACTCATAAGTAACACTCACATAACCTCATGGACTCATAAGTAACACTCACATAACCTCATGGACTCATAAGTAACACTCACATAACCTCATGGACTCATAATTAACACTCACATAACCTCATGGACTCATGAGTAACACTCACATAACCTCATGGACTCATGAGTAACACTCACATGACCTCATGGACTCATAAGTAAGACTCACATAACCTCATGAGTAACACTCACATAACCTCATGGACTCATGAGTAACACTCACATAACCTCATGGACTCATGAGTTACACTCACATGACCTCATGGACTCATGAGTAACACTGACATAACCTCATGGACTCATAAGTAACACTCACATAACCTCATGGACTCATAAGTAACACTCACATAACCTCATGGACTCATAAGTAACACTCACATAACCTCATGGACTCATAAGTAACACTCACATAACCTCATGGACTCATGAGTTACACTCACATGACCTCATGGACTCATGAGTAACACTGACATAACCTCATGGACTCATGAGTAACACTCACATAACCTCATGGACTCATTAGTAACACTCACATAACCTCATGGACTCATTAGTAACACTCACATAACCTCATGGACTCATTAGTAACACTCACATAACCTCATGGACTCATTAGTAACACTCACATAACCTCATGGACTCATCAGTAACACACATAACCTCATGGACTCATTAGTAACACTCACATAACCTCATGGACTCATCAGTAACACTCACATAACCTCATGGACTCATAAGTAACACTCACATAACCTCATGGACTCATAAATAACACTCACATAACCTCATGGACTCATAAGTAACACTCACATAACCTCATGGACTCATCAGTAACACTCACATAACCTCATGGACTCATAAGTAACACTCACATAACCTCATGGACTCATAAATAACACTCACATAACCTCATGGACTCATCAGTAACACTCACATAACCTCATGGACTCATCAGTAACACTCACATAACCTCATGGACTCATAAGTAACACTCACATAACCTCATGGACTCATGAGTAACACTCACATAACCTCATGGACTCAGAAGTAACACTCACATCACCTCATGGACTCATCAGCAACACTCACATAACCTCATGGACTCATGAGTAACACTCACATAACCTCATGGACTCATAAGTAACACTCACATAACCCCATGGACTCATAATTAACACTCACATAACCTCATGGACTCATAAGTAACACTCACATAACCTCATGGACTCATAAGCAACACTTACATAACCTCATGGACTCATAAGTAACACTCGCATAACCTCATGGACTCATAAGTAACACTCACATAACCTCATGGACTCATAATTAACACTCACATAACCTCATGGACTCATGAGTAACACTCACATAACCTCATGGACTCATGAGTAACACTCACATGACCTCATGGACTCATACGTAAGACTCACATAACCTCATGAGTAACACTCACATAACCTCATGGACTCATGAGTAACACTCACATAACCTCATGGACTCATGAGTTACACTCACATGACCTCATGGACTCATGAGTAACACTGACATAACCTCATGGACTCATAAGTAACACTCACATAACCTCATGGACTCATAAGTAACACTCACATAACCTCATGGACTCATAAGTAACACTCACATAACCTCATGGACTCATAAGTAACACTGACATAACCTCATGGACTCATAAGTAACACTCACATAACCTCATGGACTCATGAGTAACACTCACATAACCTCATGGACTCATAAGTAACACTGACATAACCTCATGGACTCATAAGTAACACTCACATAACCTCATGGACTCATGAGTAACACTCACATAACCTCATGGACTCATAAGTAACACTCACATAACCTCATGGAATCATAAGTAACACTCACATAAGCTCATGGACTCATAAGTAACACTCACATAACCTCATGGACTCATAATTAACACTCACATAACCTCATGGACTCATGAGTAACACTCACATAACCTCATGGACTCATGAGTAACACACATGACCTCATGGACTCATAAGTAAGACTCACATAACCTCATGAGTAACACTCACATAACCTCATGGACTCATGAGTAACACTCACATAACCTCATGGACTCATGAGTTTCACTCACATGACCTCATGGACTCATGAGTAACACTGACATAACCTCATGGACTCATAGGTAACACTCACATAACCTCATGGACTCATAAGTAACACTCACATAACCTCATGGACTCATAAGTAACACTCACATAACCTCATGGACTCATAAGTAACACTGACATAACCTCATGGACTCATGAGTAACACTCACATAAGCTCATGGACTCATGAGTAACACTCACATAACCTCATGGACTCATAAGTAACACTCACATAACCTCATGGACTCATAAGTAACACTCACATAACCTCATGGACTCATAAATAACACTCACATAACCTCATGGACTCATCAGTAACACTCACATAACCTCATGGACTCATCAGTAACACTCACATAACCTCATGGACTCATAAGTAACACTGACATAACCTCATGGACTCATAAGTAACACTCACATAACCTCATGGACTCATCAGTAACACTCACATAACCTCATGGACTCATAAGTAACACTCACATAACCTCATGGACTCATAAGTAACACTCACATAACCTCATGGACTCATAAGTAACACTCACATAACCTCATGGACTCATAATTAACACTCACATAACCTCATGGACTCATGAGTAACACTCACATAACCTCATGGACTCATGAGTAACACTCACATGACCTCATGGACTCATAAGTAAGACTCACATAACCTCATGAGTAACACTCACATAACCTCATGGACTCATGAGTAACACTCACATAACCTCATGGACTCATGAGTTACACTCACATGACCTCATGGACTCATGAGTAACACTGACATAACCTCATGGACTCATAAGTAACACTCACATAACCTCATGGACTCATAAGTAACACTCACATAACCTCATGGACTCATAAGTAACACTCACATAACCTCATGGACTCATGAGTTACACTCACATGACCTCATGGACTCATGAGTAACACTGACATAACCTCATGGACTCATGAGTAACACTCACATAACCTCATGGACTCATTAGTAACACTCACATAACCTCATGGTCTCATTAGTAACACTCACATAACCTCATGGACTCATTAGTAACACTCACATAACCTCATGGACTCATTAGTAACACTCACATAACCTCATGGACTCATCAGTAACACACATAACCTCATGGACTCATTAGTAACACTCACATAACCTCATGGACTCATCAGTAACACTCACATAACCTCATGGACTCATAAGTAACACTCACATAACCTCATGGACTCATAAATAACACTCACATAACCTCATGGACTCATAAGTAACACTCACATAACCTCATGGACTCATCAGTAACACTCACATAACCTCATGGACTCATAAGTAACACTCACATAACCTCATGGACTCATAAATAACACTCACATAACCTCATGGACTCATCAGTAACACTCACATAACCTCATGGACTCATCAGTAACACTCACATAACCTCATGGACTCATAAGTAACACTCACATAACCTCATGGACTCATGAGTAACACTCATATAACCTCATGGACTCATCAGTAACACTCACATAACCTCATGGACTCATGAGTAACACTCACATAACCTCATGGACTCATGAGTTTCACTCACATGACCTCATGGACTCATGAGTAACACTGACATAACCTCATGGACTCATAGGTAACACTCACATAACCTCATGGACTCATAAGTAACACTCACATAACCTCATGGACTCATAAGTAACACTCACATAACCTCATGGACTCATAAGTAACACTGACATAACCTCATGGACTCATGAGTAACACTCACATAAGCTCATGGACTCATGAGTAACACTCACATAACCTCATGGACTCATAAGTAACACTCACATAACCTCATGGACTCATAAGTAACACTCACATAACCTCATGGACTCATAAATAACACTCACATAACCTCATGGACTCATCAGTAACACTCACATAACCTCATGGACTCATCAGTAACACTCACATAACCTCATGGACTCATAAGTAACACTGACATAACCTCATGGACTCATAAGTAACACTCACATAACCTCATGGACTCATGAGTAACACTCACATAACCTCATGGACTCATAAGTAACACTCACATAACCTCATGGACTCATAAGTAACACTCACATAACCTCATGGACTCATAAGTAACACTCACATAACCTCATGGACTCATAATTAACACTCACATAACCTCATGGACTCATGAGTAACACTCACATAACCTCATGGACTCATGAGTAACACTCACATGACCTCATGGACTCATAAGTAAGACTCACATAACCTCATGAGTAACACTCACATAACCTCATGGACTCATGAGTAACACTCACATAACCTCATGGACTCATGAGTTACACTCACATGACCTCATGGACTCATGAGTAACACTGACATAACCTCATGGACTCATAAGTAACACTCACATAACCTCATGGACTCATAAGTAACACTCACATAACCTCATGGACTCATAAGTAACACTCACATAACCTCATGGACTCATAAGTAACACTCACATAACCTCATGGACTCATGAGTTACACTCACATGACCTCATGGACTCATGAGTAACACTGACATAACCTCATGGACTCATGAGTAACACTCACATAACCTCATGGACTCATTAGTAACACTCACATAACCTCATGGACTCATTAGTAACACTCACATAACCTCATGGACTCATTAGTAACACTCACATAACCTCATGGACTCATTAGTAACACTCACATAACCTCATGGACTCATCAGTAACACACATAACCTCATGGACTCATTAGTAACACTCACATAACCTCATGGACTCATCAGTAACACTCACATAACCTCATGGACTCATAAGTAACACTCACATAACCTCATGGACTCATAAATAACACTCACATAACCTCATGGACTCATAAGTAACACTCACATAACCTCATGGACTCATCAGTAACACTCACATAACCTCATGGACTCATAAGTAACACTCACATAACCTCATGGACTCATAAATAACACTCACATAACCTCATGGACTCATCAGTAACACTCACATAACCTCATGGACTCATCAGTAACACTCACATAACCTCATGGACTCATAAGTAACACTCACATAACCTCATGGACTCATGAGTAACACTCATATAACCTCATGGACTCATCAGTAACACTCACATAACCTCATGGACTCATGAGTAACACTCACATAACCTCATGGACTCATAAGTAACACTCACATAACCTCATGGACTCATGAGTAACACTCATATAACCTCATGGACTCATCAGTAACACTCACATAACCTCATGTACTCATGAGTAACACTCACATAACCTCATGGACTCATCAGTAACACTCACATAACCTCATGGACTCATCAGTAACACTCACATAACCTCATGGACTCATCAGTAACACTCACATAACCTCATGGACTCATCAGTAACACTCACATAACCTCATGGACTCATCAGTAACACTCACATAACCTCATGGACTCATAAGTAACACTCACATAACCTCATGGACTCAGAAGTAACACTCACATCACCTCATGGACTCATCAGCAACACTCACATAACCTCATGGACTCATGAGTAACACTCACATAACCTCATGGACTCATAAGTAACACTCACATAACCCCATGGACTCATAATTAACACTCACATAACCTCATGGACTCATAAGTAACACTCACATAACCTCATGGACTCATAAGCAACACTTACATAACCTCATGGACTCATAAGTAACACTCGCATAACCTCATGGACTCATAAGTAACACTCGCATAACCTCATGGACTCATAATTAACACTCACATAACCTCATGGACTCATGAGTAACACTCACATAACCTCATGGACTCATGAGTAACACTCACATGACCTCATGGACTCATACGTAAGACTCACATAACCTCATGAGTAACACTCACATAACCTCATGGACTCATGAGTAACACTCACATAACCTCATGGACTCATGAGTTACACTCACATGACCTCATGGACTCATGAGTAACACTGACATAACCTCATGGACTCATAAGTAACACTCACATAACCTCATGGACTCATAAGTAACACTCACATAACCTCATGGACTCATAAGTAACACTCACATAACCTCATGGACTCATAATTAACACTCACATAACCTCATGGACTCATGAGTAACACTCACATAACCTCATGGACTCATAAGTAACACTGACATAACCTCATGGACTCATAAGTAACACTCACATAACCTCATGGACTCATGAGTAACACTCACATAACCTCATGGACTCATAAGTAACACTGACATAACCTCATGGACTCATAAGTAACACTCACATAACCTCATGGACTCATAAGTAACACTCACATAACCTCATGGACTCATAAGTAACACTCACATAACCTCATGGACTCATAAGTAACACTCACATAACCTCATGGACTCATAATTAACACTCACATAACCTCATGGACTCATGAGTAACACTCACATGACCTCATGGACTCATGAGTAACACTCACATGACCTCATGGACTCATGAGTAACACTCACATGACCTCATGGACTCATAAGTAAGACTCACATAACCTCATGAGTAACACTCACATAACCTCATGGACTCATGAGTAACACTCACATAACCTCATGGACTCATGAGTTACACTCACATGACCTCATGGACTCATGAGTAACACTGACATAACCTCATGGACTCATAAGTAACACTCACATAACCTCATGGACTCATAAGTAACACTCACATAACCTCATGGACTCATAAGTAACACTGACATAACCTCATGGACTCATAAGTAACACTCACATAACCTCATGGACTCATGAGTAACACTCACATAACCTCATGGACTCATAAGTAACACTCACATAACCTCATGGACTCATAAGTAACACTCACATAACCTCATGGACTCATAAGTAACACTCACATAACCTCATGGACTCATAAGTAACACTCACATAACCTCATGGACTCATAAGTAACACTCACATAACCTCATGGACTCATTAGTATCACTCACATAACCTCATAGACTCATCAGTAACACTCACATAACCTCATGGACTCATAAATAACACTCACATAACCTCATGGACTCATAAGTAACACTCACATAACCTCATGGACTCATAAGTAACACTCACATAACCTCATGGACTCATAAGTAACACTCACATAACTTCATGGACTCATAAATAACACTCACATAACCTCATGGACTCATACGTATCAGTTTAGAGTTCTTTAGAGCATTTCTCAGAGGTTTCATCGCAGAGAGATTTTGTGAAGCTGCACCGTTTGTGTTTGGCCACTAGATGGAAGGATTGTATAAATTCCAGTCAGCCAAAAACCACAACAGTCGAGACTTGTTCTGCCTTTTAGGAATTCATTAGTTAAATTTGATGTAATATTATGAATATTATAATCAGTAGTAACATCGAGATATTAAAAGGATGAATACACTTGTTGCATCATGGAGAACTGTAATCTTTACTTAAGCATGTATAAAACATGTGAACATGTAATACATTGTGTTTGATTAACTATGTGTTCACATAATAATAGAGTGATATTCACAAAACAAATAATAACTAAATCAATGAATAAAACATTCTGTGGCAACATGTAAAACAATAAGATGGCAGACATAATCAAATGAATTCTCAGAAGTAGTTTCACAGAAGATAATAATTTGGCAAGTTACGCTGTTAGGGAACACCAGTTTTAGATAAATCAGAACACACTGTTTCACAACCTGGTTGCTCCGTGTTCTCAGTCGGATGTTGTGAATCGGGCTGTGAATGACGTGTGAGCAGAGCTTCAGGCGACAGAGGAGTGAAGCTCGAGAGGTGGTGGATGTACAGTGATGCTGCTGAAGTGGAGATTCTGGCCTTGATACACTGATGTACATTTAGAAGACAGCACAGGTGAAGAGGGTTCAAAATAACCGCGGTTAAAGTTTATCATTTTACATTTCCCCAGTTGATTACAACAATTCCATTACAAGTTTTCTGAAATGTTAGATTTGAATATGCAAATGAGGCATTATCTTATGCAAATGAGGCATTATCTTACGCAAACTCTTGGTGAATTTAGGAGAAATCTACGCAAATTGACAAAGTAGTAAAATAAACAGTTAATAAAACGTTTTCTTTGCACGAGTCTGATGGAAGACATCTTATGGAAGCAGAGCAGAACTCTGAAGAGACCAGAGCATGACAAGGTTTTGCCTTTCGTCTTGAAATTCTCAACTGTTTAAATCTCTGACATGATCGTCAGGTGAAAGAATAAAACGCAGCCTGGGCGAAGTGCTGGTGTGACGTACAACATTTAGACCGTCAATCAAGAAATACATTTGGCTTTTTCACCACATGGATGTTGAATGATGAACCAAGTTACGACTCAACGTGTGCATGCAGGGCCGATGAGCATTCAGGCGAGACGCAACCAAGCAACGGCATTGTTTTCAAGATGACCAGCCCTGGCTTTAAGCACTATCATCGATGGAGGAAGACTGCACACAAGCAGATGACAACCATGTCCTACAACAATATTTTATTATTTACTGTCATTCAGTCGTTTGTGACTTGTTTCTATAGTTCTATGTGGCGCACACTATGAAGCATACACAGCACACATTATCATATCGTCAGGTGATCAGATAGAAACTTGATGTTGGAATCCGAGCCCTATTTTTAGGCCTCTGCTCGAAAATTGCATACCCATACTCAAGAGAGTCCAGAACTCTAACTACACGGCCTATTTTAATAATTTTGATGGTGTAATACAGGTAACACTTGTGAGATGTGTTCAATTGTATAATTATTGTGTATATGTTACTGGTTAATAACTGATACACTTATGGCACAGCTCAAATTGAAAAAGTTCCAGGTTCGCCTGAAAACCTGTAAAGGGGACCCTCGAATGCAAGAGGTTTAATCATCATCGTATGAATTGAATTATGTATTTGATTGTGTTTTTTTATTGTTTATTCATTTATAAAAGTCATGTCAATGCTACGCACTGGAGAACCGTGACGGCGATTGGTTTGTCTTTTCCAGGGGATGTAAAATGGTCATTTTGATATAAACACCGTCTCTTATTCATATATTGACAGTAGGGGCTTTCAGGACAATCTAACCCTTCACACCGGGTACAGAAGAAGCAGCGCTGGGTATTGGACTGGCATAAACAGATGGCACCACTCACACTCACACCCACGGTCTATATATCAACACCTCTGATCGTATGTCAGTTTAAAAAGTTGAATTCTGTTGTGTGCAAAATGCATCACATGGATCTGCTTTGCATACACAAATATGTCTCAAGAGATGACTAAATATACAAATCAAGAGGTGTATTTACATGAATATACGTCGATATATATTCCGATAGATCCCATCGTACAATACTAACAGGTGCGCAGTAACGCATATGAACCATAACCAAGCACCCTGAACGCAGGATAGAGCGGCTCGGTGACGGTGCAGCTGAAGGTGTTGAGGTGGATCAGTGCGTTAGAGGAGACACTGTAGAAGGACAGCGTGCCAGCGGGCCAGTCCACATACACTGCTACTGTTTTGGAGTCGTGGTGCGATGACCTCTGACCTCTGACCTTCCCGTTGTGCCAAGCGATGTCGTTGCAGGACTCTAAGCACCACGACTTGTTGTTCCAACCGAGCAGAGAGTCGTCCCTTCGTCCTTTCCTGCCGATTCCTCTGTAGGCCACTCCTACGTCAACTACTCCTCGGCACTCCATCTCCCAGTAGCAGCGCCCGGTCAGACCGTTGGTACACAGGACCTGGCGCCTGTGTTCAAACCTCTCTGGGTGATCAGGGTCGGACTGCGCCTGTGTGCATGTGACCTGTTTGGCACGTTGAGATAGGATTAAGTGCTCCTGTGCTGTGTTTGGGTCCAGTGTGAGTTCACAGGCATCTGCCAGGAGGAAAAGGGACACAGCTGGTAAATGCAGTGAACTTTTATTCACAGACAAGTTCTTCAGGATCACATCTTCCCTTTAATACGGAACATCTGATTTCTGTGAGGGAGGCAGGGTTGGATGACTTATGAGTCCGTGCCTGTGTCCCTGCTGGAGTCGGAGAAGATGAATAGTTAAGAACTGCGACAAGAAGTTAGGGACGGATGAAATTCCCCTTCAGATGCTGAAGGCTCTTTTTCAAGCTGTCACAACCAACGTGCTTCTTGTATGGAAACCAAAGACGGTGCAGGTCAAATGACATGCTGAACGGGCCTGTACGGCGCTTTTCTAGTCTTCTGACCACTCAAAGCTCTTTAATTCAATTTTATTTGTGTTGCCCAATATCACAAATTTGCCTCATAAGACATCCTCTGTCCTTGGACTTGTATTGGATGAGGAACAACTCCCAAAATAAAACCTTTAACGGGGAATAAAAGGAAGAAACATCAGGTCTCTGCATATGTACGTCCTTTACATAGCATGTCAAAAAAGTAATGAAGTCATTGGAAAGTATCTGACAAAAAACTATACAGTATATGACGATAACAGTTTTTAAAAAGTAGGTTACACACACACACCTGGTTCAGGTGCTGACAGAAGTATCAGAGTGAAGCTAGACAGGCCCAATAATATTCCAGTCACCACAGAAAGGTCGACCCTCTCCCCAGACAATGGAGATATTCTCATCTTTTTGAAAATAATATCACAGTAATGTAACATTATTGTGTATTTGAATGGCATAACCTGACAGGAAGTAAACACAGACCCAAGTTGTTGCTGAGCAGTTCAGTTCAGTGTAAACAGTGGAAGCTCACTGGCTGTTTCTGTCTTTCAATATTGATGAAAGGACGAGGATATCAGAATTGAGTATTCTTGAATGTTTTATTTTTATTTATGTTTTTCATTTTGTTTCAAATTGGACATCTTCAATATTTTTGTTTTCATGTAAGACTATAGCCCAAAGTTCTTTGCTTTAAGTGTTCTTGAAGTTCTTTAATTAATAAATGGAAAGCAAAGTTATATTTGTCTCCTCCCCTTTTCTTTGTTGATCCGAAAAATGATCCGAACCGTGACTCCTGAACCGTGAACCGAACCGTGAGGTTTGTGATCCATGACACCCCTAGTCCTTACCTCCTCATCCCTCACTCCCTACCCTGGTGTTCTCATGTTTCCTTACCTCCTCATCCCTCACTCCCTACCCTGGTGTTCTCATGTTTCCTTACCTCCTCATCCCTCACTCCCTACCCTAGTGTTCTCATGTTTCCTTACCTCCTCATCCCTCACTCCCTACCCTGGTGTTCTCATGTTTCCTTACCTCCTCATCCCTCACTCCCTACCCTGGTGTTCTCATGTTTCCTTACCTCCTCATCCCTCACTCCCTACCCTGGTGTTGTCATGTTTCCTTACCTCCTCATCCCTCACTCCCTACCCTGGTGTTCCCATGTTTCCTTACCTCCTCATCCCTCACTCCCTACCCTGGTGTTCTCATGTTTCCTTACCTCCTCATCCCTCACTCCCTACCCTGGTGTTCTCATGTTTCCTTACCTCCTCATCCCTCACTCCCGTAACTGTCCGTGCTGGATCCGTCCCCGTTGTTTTAAAAAGCTAAATAAATGATTAGCATGACGTCATGCAGCTAGCCAAACCTGTCTGGTGTTCAGCTAGTGCAGAAGCTTCATGTACTGCTTCCCTTTCCCGCGAGTCTGCTGTCTGATTGTGAGGTCAGGCTGATCTGATATCAGCTCTTTGGCTGCAGAATCTCCTCAAAGTTCTCCTCTCAAACGGGTCTTGGAGGAGGAGTGCTCGCCTGTAGAGACTTCTCCTGATGAGAACGCGCAGCGAGGGGGTCTGATCGTTCTGGCCCCACGCTGAATCTATTTGAGGCCGCTGATTGGCTCAATTGTATGTCACTCATTTATATCTTTTTTTTTTTTTTTTTTTTTTAAGATTTTATTTGTACAGGGACAGTTCACATTAATCGACAGCACATATTAATAAAAACATGACTGTAAATGTGACAGTGTTAGCTAAAAAAGCTAATTTTCAACCGTTGTCCCTGGGCACGGTGTTAAAAGCCGCTAAAAACATTTAAACATTTAAAAACTGTTTAAAAAGACAACAACACAAAAACAAGCAAACAGAGCTGTGCAATACAATCCTGCAGACACAGGATCAAACATGACAGACAAGCAGGCAGGCAGGCAGACAGACAGACAGACAGACAGACAGGCAGACAGACAGACAGGCAGACAGGCAGACAGGCAGACAGGCAGGCTACATACGGACATGGCAGGCATGAGACTGTTAGTGCTGACACACCTGGTTGTTAATGAGCCAGGCTTTGAGGTTGTGTGTGAAGAACCTGTATGTGGTGCTCTGTCTTATGTGTGATGGGAGAGTGTTCCAGGTGACGGAAGCTGTGACAGAGTATGATAGCTGGCTGAACTTGCTTCTCCTGCCTGGGACCACTAGGTCCCCGCGAGCTGTTGCTCTGGTTAGTCTGCTATTGGTCTTTTGTGTTATGAAAGTGCTCAACGGGGGAGGTGCAAGGCCATTAAGAATTTTAAAGGTTAAGCAGCTATTATGGAATTTGACAAGACTATCCCAACACAGAAGATGGTATTTGGGCAAGATGTTGCAAATGTGGTAGTGTCTGGGCTTGATGTCAAGTACCTTGATAGCCTGCTTATAGACGGACTGTAGGGGCTTCAGGGTTGTGTTGTGAGTGTGTGACCAGGTGGTTAGACAGTAAGTGATATGAGGGAGGATCATTGCATGAAAGTACAGTTTAGCAGCTTCAGTTGTGAGGTTGTTGCGTATGTATCTGAAATTATGTAGACTAAACTTGACTTTTGCCATTACATGCTTCACTTGTTTTTTGTATGTGAGTGTGGAGTCAAGAATGATCCCCAGATATTTGTAGTTAGGGACCACCTGAAGCTGTTCACCAGATATGTACACAGGATGCTCTGTTGTAATATTATTCACCCTCTTTGAGAAAAACATGCAGACTGTTTTTTTCACATTGCAGTCTGACAGCCACTTAGTGACATGGACCATTTCTTCAGTGAGTTTGTCTGCTGCCTGTTTGATGTTGGGTGCATGTACAAAAATGACTGTGTCGTCAGCGTACATCTGTATATCCACCCGTGCACATACTGATGGCAGATCATTAATGTACATGCTGAAAAGAAGAGGACCTAGCACAGAGCCCTGTGGAACACCGACACTGTAATTGAGGATGGGGGATGAAACACCGTTGATCTGTACACACTGCGTTCTATTGTCCAGGTAGGATTTGAACCAGCATAGGGTGTCAGGAGAAAAATTAAATTTGGCCAATTTTGTAATTAATATGGAATGATTTACTGTATCGAAGGCTTTCTTTAGGTCTAGAAACACTGCTCCCACCACTCCCCCTTTATCTAGCTTGGCTTTAACCTGTTCTGTAAAGAAGCAGTTGGCTGTTGCAGTAGAATGCTGGGCTCTAAAGCCAAACTGCATGGGGTGGAGTCTGAAGGGACTGCTATTGAGGTGAGCAATTACTTGTTGTGCTACACACCTCTCGGCTACCTTAGAGAAAGCGGGGAGAATGCTTATTGGCCTGTAGTTATTTACATGGGTTCTATCACCTGCCTTAAAGATGGATGTAATTATAGCTGGCTTCCAGACCCTAGGGAAAGCATTCTGTTCAAAAGACAGATTAACTAATTTAGTGATGGGATATAACAGTGACTCCTTCATATTCTTAAGAAACATGGTGTCTAGTCCGAATACATCTAAGGCTTTAGAGTTTCTAAGTGAATCTATCACCTTCAGCACATCAGTTTCAGAAATGGGTCTTAGGCTGAAGACTGGTTGAGTAAAGTCTGTGGAGGGGAGAATGGTGGGCCCATTGTTTGCATTCTGTGTGAGAGACTTAACGGTATCTACAAAGTAAGAATTAAAGGCGGTGGCGATCTCCTGCTGGTCACGTGTTAAGTTGCCATTTAAGTTAACCTGGATTTGATCTTCTGAGTTGTCACCAGTTTTCCCTGCCAGCAGCTTAATATTTTTCCAAATTATTTTAGTGTTGCCCTTTGCTTCAGTTAATATTTGGATAAAAAAGTTAGCTTTTGCCTTCCTGATTTCTTTTGTGACCTTGTTTCTAAGCATAACAAATCTGTGTCTATCAACAGTTAGTTTGGAACTGAGGGCTGATTTAAGTGCCCTATCCCGTTCTTTCATGATCTTCCAGATGTCACCCTTTATCCATGGCAGAGATGTTTTTTGCCCATGTTTTGGTTTTGAGACCTTCTGGAATCTACCTTTTATGGACTGGATGGTGGAGATCATGACCTGACTGTCTTCCTCAACATTAAGATTTTTCAGATTATATATCCAATTAATCTCTTTGATAGTGTTCTCAAATTCAGTGATGTTACCCCTAGGTATTCTGGGACGCTGTGGCTTTCTGTTTGTGGTAAAATTAAAACGGTGTTTAGTGAGTTTCCGGGCTATGAGTGTCAGATTGTGATCAGAGAGACCTGTCACCATGTTGAATGATTTAGTGATCCTTTCTGGTTTATTACTGAATACAAGATCAATCTGTGACTGGGTTGTGGAGGTGATCCTAGTAGGGCCTTTGATCAGCTGAGTTAAATCAAAAGCATCAACAACCTGCTTTAAGGGTTTCCTGACGGATTTGTTCTCCCAGTTGATGTTGAAATCACCCATTATTATGACCTCCTTTTCGAGATTACATCCTTTTAGCATAGATTGAATTTGCTCAAAGAAAATGCTTTTGGCAGTGGGTGGACGATAGATTCCAATAAGGGTGAGAGACATTTGGGGAGACAATATCACATTCAAACCAATACATTCAAGATCGTTTTCACATGGAATCTTGAATCAGCAATTGGCTAAACTGCTTCATAGCCCCGCCTCTTTTGGGCCAAAACGATCTCAGAGTGTCATGCACACAGGAGGAGAGCACGAGCAGGAAAAGCATATATTTTGCGCAGATATCATATTTTACACACATTACTGGGTACATTCCATAGTTCAAAAACACAAATATTGATTATTAGAATTTTATTTTTATTTTATTTGTGTGGCTCATGGTGGGGCCAGGCCCCATGGCCCTCTATTGACCAGCCGCCACTGTGATTACTTCTCACTTGATTTATCACCTCAGTAAACATTGTAAACATGAGTTTATGGTCTCAATCGCTAATTTAAAGTTTTCTTCATTTGCATTATGAAGCCGTTAAAAATCCACCGTATATTTACAGCAGTTCGTTACAATGAACTTCCCCAGTAACAGTCAGCATTGAGAACAAAGTCTATGTTCCTGTTTTCAATGCAAACACCAAGGCCATGTCCAAACTACACCATTTCCATTTTAAACGCATATGTTTTGCTACATTTACACTGAGCGTCCACACTACGCAGGAGTTTTCAAGCACAGAAAACAGAGGAGTTTGAAAACGCTCCAAAGGACGGATAAGTTTGAAAACTCGTTGCCTCTTCGTGTGGACGGTGAAAAACGGATTTGGAAACGATGACCCCACACCGTGTTCGCTACTTGATTGGTTCTTAGCAGTCACGACGTGTCCTTCCCTGATTCGTCACATCCCTATCACGTGACCCTTTCCCAGAAGACCACAGACAACATTGATTACCGATCGACTACCAGGTTAATTCAACATGGACAACTGATTACAGGTGATGCTGACCTTGCTGTCTTTACTAGCAGCTGTTGTTCAGTTAAAGTCTGCATTATTACGGAGGAAGCAGCTGTTAGTGGAGCGATTAGTGAGCGGCGTGTCCAGCGGCGATATCAGCCCTACGGAGCGGCGGCGGCCGTCTGAAGTCACGGTTAGCGGCGTAGAGGACGATGGACACAAAACAGAGGACTTTCCTGTCCTTATTAATGCTTATTTTGTTCTGCACAAATATTGTGACGTCCGCAGATAAAATGTAAAGAAACAAAAGCTGTAAATGCTCTCCAGTAGTTCAGAGACTTCAGCCACCAGCAGAGCTACGAGTGAGAACAGAAACAACGAAACGAGTGAGAGACGCGTGTTGACCACATTTATGGATCCATAATCTAGTAAACCTTCATGTGTAAGTGTTGACTGTAAAGTAGATTTGATGTGTGAGAGAGAGAGAGATAGAGCAAGATCGGCAGCGTTGTAACTAAGTCTGAAAAATATAACTTCTAAAACTTTATACGAAATGTGTTTGTTTGAGTTTATAGAGGAAGATTTTAGAGAAGATCTTAATCAGAATCAGAATCAGAATCAGAACCGTTTATTGCCAAGCAAGTTTTCACCTGCAAGGAATTTGTCGTGGCGGAAGGTGCATAACATTCAACAATCAACAATAACATGAACGATCAAATAACATTTAACTATCAAAAACAGTCAGCACAGTGCAGGAAATAGAAACATATTTGAAATGTACAACAAGATATGTAATGTAGGATATGGAATGAAGTGCACACAAAAACAGATAACAGGACTGTAAACCAAGTGAAGTGTATGACATGTTAAAAGTGACGAGTGTGTTTAAATAGAGAGACAGGGATGTGCAGGGGAGAGACCAGAAGGAAAGAGACCAGAAGGAAAGAGACCAGAAGGAAATGTCCTGGGGATGACAGAGTCAGTGGGGGACCCGGGCTCTGTTCATGAGCCCGACTGCCGACGGGAAGAAACTGTTTGTGTGGTCTTAGTTCTGATGGACCGCAGCCTCCTGCCAGATGGAAGAGGCACAAATAGATCATGTCCAGGTTGGGAGGGGTCAGCAACAACAAACAACAAACAAGATTGCAGCCGATCACCTTCTCAGCAGAGCGGATGATGCGCTGCAGTCTGTCCTTGTCCTTGGCTGTGGCTGCAGTGTACCAGACGGTGATGGAGGAGCAGAGGATGGACTCAATGATGGCTGTGTAGAAATGCACCATCATTGTCTTTGGCAGGTTGAATTTCTTCAGCTGCCTCAGGAAGTACATCCTCTGTTGAGCCTTCTTGGTGATGGAGTATCAAACACGACCTTTCATTCTTAAAGACTACTATATTACTCTTTCGTATTTTTTAACTAACCAACCAATACTTACTGTATGCCCAGTGTACGTGAGTATTTCAGGCGTTTTAGTCTAGAGCAGGGATTCTCAAAGATTCAGCTCACGCACCCCTGGGGGTGCTGCTTCTAGGGCGTGCGCGAGAGGGAAAATGTAATGGTGGTCTAATGGTGTAATAATTAATGTTAAATATAATTTTCACAAAATAAAAACATGAATGTAACAGACTGTCTCGTGTTTGTCGTTCTTCTGGTGTTGACGATGATATGTCCCTTGAGAGTTGCCATAGCGAAGGCGCAACCCCCGCCTCTGGCCAAAGGAGGAAATAATAATAAAGAGAGTCTCCCGACTCCAGTTATTACTGTATAAGTGCCCTTTTACACGAACCCAAGACGCTCGGTTACATGAATTATAAAAATTCCCCTTGTAAGATTTAAATGCAGCTAACCTCAGCTAACAGCTAACTTCATTCATTCAGCAACATTCATGCAAATATGCTAAACTGGCTGAAAATCTGGGAAACTGTCAGGTGGGACATCTGAAGCCATCAGTCATAAAAGAGGAGAGAGAGAGAGAGAGAGGAACGGAGAGGTGCGTTGGGAAGAAGAAGTCGAACGGGAGTCAGAGGAAGATGAGACGGAGGAAGGAGGAAGGGATAGCACAGACAAATCGGGAGCACATCGGCCCATCACGGAGTCGAGGTAAAGAAGAGGAAACGAGAGTGAGCATCAGACTGGGAAAAAAAGAGGAAATATGATGAAAAGTATGTGTGTCTGGGCTTCACTTGGATTGGCAACGCAGATTCCCCAAAGCCACAGTGCGTGGTGTGCAGTGAGGTTCTGGCTAACAGTCTGAAGCTCTTATTTACGTCGCCACCTGAACACCAAGCATGCCAGTGCAAGTCAAAAGCCCCTTACATTGTTTATATCGAAATTGGAGGAGTTACAAAACAGCCAAAAACAACTGCAGTCTCATTCGGTTGATTGTAAATGAAATGTGATAATCTGCCTCTGAGCCTGTGCGCTCGCATCCGTATTGCTCTTTAAAAGTGAAGCCTTGTGTCACTGAAAGTTATTGAAACTTTGTTGCAGTGTTTCAGGGCGTTTTCACACCTTCAGTTCGTTTGCTTTGTTCTGATTCAGGGATTAATATGATACAATGTTGCAGTTGCCCCTTTGTTCGGTTTGTGTTCACACTGCAACATTTAACAGCGGACTAAATATTGTAAACAAACGCCACGCGCGAGCAAACTGTTCTCTCATTGGTCCGATTTATATGCGTTGTAAATAGGCTCTGTTGCTTCTTTTTTTTAAGGTGTCCCCCACACCTGGGGGTGCGTGAACCCGGTCGGGATGTAGAAGGGGGTGCGCAGCCTAAAAGGTTTGGGGACCGCTGGTCTAGAAATCACTTCGAAAACGATGCTGAAACGCATTGTTGACGGAGATCATTTTAGTATGGATGTAGCCCAAAGGAAAAAAAATATCCTTCATGCATATGACTGCACTGAATCATAATAGAAAAACATATGTTCCAATACATTACTTTCAATTTCACAAAATACAGTTATTCACGATAAAATCAAAATCTTAAGCCTTATATGTTCGTTGGTAAATCTCATTTAGAATCACCAATAAGCTGGTTTTCTAACCACCCAATGACCACTGAAGGAGAAGACTTCAACTCCCACAGTGCATTGCTAATCAAACTATTCGCTGACGTAACGTCCGGCAGTGTTGTTGGCGGGCAGAACGGGATCGGTGCTGGTTGTTAGCGACGCCGAGGCTATTGTGTTTTCCAGTAGCCGAACACATTCCCGCACTCAACACTCGTGGCAGTTGTGTGTCGCTGCTGGCGCGTTTTCGGATTTTGCTACTCGTCTACAGCAGACGCTCAAATCACGGTGCTTTCCCTCGGGCCTACCGCGAGCCCATACAACCGCTCCGAAGCTTTATCTGAAAAGGTAAGGCTCACGTTACGTTAGCTCGTTATTGGAGGGGGAAAACGCGCCAGCCATGTTGCCCTGTGGTTTGTGGGGGGACTGGGCCGCCTGGCTCGTTTGCCCGCTCCCGCGTTTGGTGAATTGCAATATATTACGTCCGTATCAGAATAAACGACAGTCGGAAATCTTTTTTTTCGCATTCGCTGACCGTATAATGTAGCGCGCGCGAGAGAGGCTAAAGCATGACGTAAAAACAAAAAAAGAAGCCCGATGTGCAGCATGCTGGCTTCGACGCTTTTCTTATGCAATTACCGGCCGGGCTTTGTGTGCTCTTACTGTAACTCAGCAACCCTCATCAGGAGTTGTTTCATTTGCCCACGTGTGTAACATTTGCGGCTGCCGCAGTGTTTTTTTTCTTCTGTGGGTGCACTCTGCAAATCACGCTCACGGTTATTCGGTAGACATGGGGGAGGGGGGGATCCTCCCCCAGGTCACAGTGGGCGTCAAGCACTTATCTCCTTGCACTCTGAATTTGTATGCACTAATTCGTGCTTTTCTTTTTTGAATCAATTCATAGCGGAAATGACGGTATGCACGTTTCGGTAAACATGGAATTCACGCGCCAGGTGACGCGTTACACATAAACAAATATTGAATGGAATGTAATGCTCGCGGCCATTCTGCATTGCTTTCACATATATATTCTCCAGTAGATAAAGTTCTGTCATTCAACGTTCTCTGCTGAGTCGACACACATGTAGGCATGGTCACTCTGCAATCTGTTGGTGTCTTTTTGTTTGGGGGAGTAACCTCCGTACATGGCACCAATTCATCTCAATGATTGTGGACATGGATAGATTTCTGCTCATGTTAAAAACACTCAAGACATTGCCCACATATCTGTGTCCTCTGATAAGTCATGATTGAAGTCATATTCTGAAAATAGAGTTGCTATATATGAAATCAAAATGTTTTTATTATATCTCCATGGTATAAAAAACGACCTGCCCTGTATTGCGCTGTACATTACGTTATTGCTCATATCAATCTCTATATTCATTCTGCAGCAAACATTTAAAACCGTGTGTTTAGCTGAGGTTAAAGCTCAGGATGCACCGATCCGACTGCTTCAGTCCCGATAGCGACACCTATGCTTTTGGTGCAATGGATCGTACAGCTCATGCTTCGGATCGGATCGGCACAAAAGAAAAAAAGGGAGCAAATATAACTTTTAGAGATCCCTGATCACGTTCTTTTTTCCTGCAGATACTAATTGCAGATGAATGATGATCCATATTGGCGGATACAGATCTTTGTTGTTTGATTACACCAGCTGGTCTGAAAGGCTCCAGACTGTTTGTTTATTTTGTGCCACCGTCCCAAAAATCATTTCAACCGCTCTGAAGTCAGTAAACCATCAAAAATTTAAAATGTTATCTTTTTACTCTGTTATAGTCATCGATTGTGTTTTCTTTTCTTCATAAAACACACAATTCAAATGAAAATGAAGCTCTCCTGTTGGTTCTGTACGGATCACAGATGGACACTGATCCATTACACCGCTAGCATTGGGTGTCTGCCGATGCATAGATCAGATCCAATACCAGATTTTAATTAATCAGCTGTGGAAGTGACCAGGATCTGGGTTCTTTTGTGTGTAAGGAAATCTCAGGCCTGACTTAAAGATTTCTCTCCTATCTTTGTGAAACAAAATGTAACAAAGAAATGATTACTGTTTTGTTATTTAGTGTTAAATTAATAAATTGTACACCAGCAACTTGGAACAAAATCTTCAAAATGAACAGGAATTAGCATTCAAGTGTACCAGTCATCATTTAGTTTTCATGAAAAGTTCATTGTTTTGTAAGAAGGAAATGACAGGCGTATTTTCTCATTGGCTGTAGCTCCCCGATTGGTCAGACATTAGCCTGCTCGGTGACGCAACTTTGAACATCGAGCAAACATATATTTGGCACTGATATGGGGCTCCTGAATCTTCTCTTAGTGGAGAATCGGCGTTAGATCGTGTGGTGTGAACTACACTAGTCGTCTCAGACGGCCTTCGGTATGACTGAGTGGAGCAGGAGCTGAGCGGCGGGCCCATAAACGAAACCTGAACATAGCAGCGTCATTATGATATTAGTAATTTGTTCAGTCTGCTTAGGTGCTGAGAAACGTTTATATGGGCACAAGTCAAACACTCATTTCCATAAATTGTATCCACATTTCGGCAGATCCGGTATATACAGCCGATTTCATTCTTTTGTCATCAGCTTCTGTGATGCCGTCCGTGTTTTCCACTTTTCGGGCCCAACGCCGATGTGAAGAGTGGTGATAAATAAATAAAATTTTAAAGAAACTTTAAAGTGTTAGATTTGGGAACTGGTGGTAGAATGTGTTTTAATACTGAATGTATTGAAATGTCTATAGAGGCTATGTTTAATCTCCAATAGACAATTCACACAAAAAGTGTTTGAATGAGTTTTTTTCATTAATTCCGATAACACGGCTTGGTTACGCGTCGTTGCATGTTTCCAGAATTTAGACTCCAAGGCGTAGAAATGTCCTGACCCCTCGGACGACATATATTTTAACGTTAACGTCACAGAGTTTGAGAACCACTGGAGATGACATGAGTGATGTCAATATTTCCGTTTGCGGGGCCTTTACGGACACCCTTTCCCATAAACGCTTGCTTGCTAAACGCCACGGAGGATGCGACCTCCTGAGTGAGTCAAAGGGGCGTGACGAGCCCAGACATGGCCGTAGTAACAGCAGGACAGACGGCGTTTTAGACAGCAGAGATCCCACTCCTCGGTTGTTCTACCTGCCAAAATGGCTGCTGGTGTTGAACCGCTCTGCAGACACACTCCAGACTTAATAGTTAAAGGCCCTCACAGTCCATTGAAGAGCTCTACTCTAATCTGGCCACCCCCTCCCCCTTTTCTTTCCCTGCATGCTCTGCTTTCAGCTTCTTTACCATTACCTAGATGTGGTAGGAATGGACAGAAGGTTGATATTAGTGTTTTTTTAATTACAATTAGGGCTGCAACAACGAATCGATAAAATCGATAACAATCGATTGTTAAAATAGTTTTCATTATCGATTATCAAATTTCATTATCGATTCGTTGTGTCGTGCGATTATTACGCCACTCAATAAGTCGTGGAGATGTTTGAGGGGAAAAAAGGGGGAAAAAAGAGCGGAGCACAGCAGTTGTTGTTGTGAAGTGGAGCTTCTAATGACGACCAAGACACGTCTGGTTTTGAACGGAACACTTTACTTCCTGAAAACTGCAGTTTAACAACTGTTAGTGAACAGACCACGTTCTTGCACCCGACATATACGTTAGGTTTTCACTTATCGTTATCATTGTTGTCGTATCGTAGCACATTGCATGCATCATGCTACTTCCTGTC
The DNA here is from genome assembly GCF_949748355.1 of Melanostigma gelatinosum. NCBI lineage: Eukaryota > Metazoa > Chordata > Actinopteri > Perciformes > Zoarcidae > Melanostigma > Melanostigma gelatinosum. Next base: position 5,807,957 of record NC_136646.1, read on the forward strand.
TCTTCACAGTAAAATCACTTCCGTTTTCATGCTCTTCACAATAAAAGTAAACATGCGATCAAACAATTTACAACAGAGGAAAGACCATCGGACCCGTAACGTTGTTCTGAAACATGGCGGAGGCAGAGAAATCAGTACGACCTAAGTCGGCCAAGGTGTGGGAGCATTTCACACTTAATACATTTAAAAAGTGTGTTCATTGCAAGATATGCAAAAGCGACATGATATGGCACGGGAGCACCACGGTGATGATTCAGTTTGTGCGTGTAGTGTAGAGAACAAGTTCTGACGTTCAAACAAATCCTGTTTTCTGATTTGTATTTTCCTTTATTTTTTATAAATTATTTATTGTTCTGACAGCTCAGGTCCCTTTAAACAAGAAAAAATATCCATGTTTTTGTGCACATGTGTATGTTTTTTGTGTTCGTCCATTTGTTTTTTAATTATTACTTTAACAGCTCAGGGATGTTCAAGGAGCAACCTGTTTGTGCACTTTCTGAAGATAATAATAATAATGCATTTTATTTATGTAGCGCTTTAAAAGGCACTCAAAGACACTTTACATGTTAAAAACAGAAACAATCGAAGCATTTATAATAAGAACAAAATCTACGACATAACAGTAAGAAAAAAATAAACACGAAAAGAAAACATACATGACTGACTTTAGAGGTTAAAAGCAGATCAAGATCACTTCTGTTTTTGAATAAAGGGTTGGAAATTAATGCTTTTTAGTTTTTGTTTGTCCGATTAATCGAAAAAATAATCACCCAATTAATCGATGGTTAAAATAATCGTTAGTTGCAGCCCTAATTACAATGAACTATAAAATGCTCCCCATCCTCATTCAACAGCAGAGCCAGAGATGAAGATCTGCATTGAATCTGTCTTTCTCCCATTATTTACATTTGATCGCCCGGTCGCGCTCCACCAGCTCAACAGCTGTTTTTCCCAACTCCCTTTTCCACAGGGTGTTTGTGAAGCGACCGCGTCTGCTGCGACGCGTCTCTGTGATCGGGGCCTTGAGCTCTGTTCATACTCGCGCCGCAGAGGCTCCGAGCATGAACAGAGGCGTTTATGACAAATGCACTGTAAAGAATCCAAAAGACAACGAGACCCAGAAACACGGCCATAGACTGTAGGTGTAGCTGGCAAAAAGCCATAAAGCAACCTCCACTATGACGAGGAGGGAGTGTAACTATCTGTAAACTCATATTGCATATTCATCGACGACTGTAACGCCTTTGTCCAAACCCTGTAAAGAAATAAGTCAGGTGTTACATGCATTATACGGAAACAAATGTTTAATATCCTGTAAACCATTTGATTTGGCCTGCTCGTCGCTGTACATGCAGCTTGTGGCTCCACTTCAAACTGTACTTCAGCTCTTTATAGCTGTTCTAACCTTTCTTCATCTTCATTGTCTCTGCCTGCTTCCTCTTGGGTCCACCAGAGGCGCCCCCAGCAGACGTCAAGCTGGCGACCGTAGCAGGAAAGAAGGGCAAGAAGGCCGAGGAGGAGGATCCGCCTGCTGCACCTGCAGCAGCAGCAGACGCAACACCGCCAGCAACAGCAGCAGCACCACAAGCAGCAGCAGCAGCCGCCACAGCGGCACCACCAGCAGCGGGTGCAGCAGCAGCGAGTGCTGCAGCACCCGAGGAGGAGGAAGAGGAGGAGTATGTGGTGGAGAAAGTGTTGGACCGCCGGGTGGTGAAGGGCAGAGTAGAGTTTCTGCTGAAATGGAAGGGCTTCTCAGAGTGAGTATGAGTCGAATACCGTACTTTCCAGGCGATAGGCCGCACCTGCTCATTTTTAAAAGAAAATATAATGTGTACTAGGGCTGGGCGATATGGCCTAAAATAAATAATGTTTTCAATAAAACACATCGCCTTAAAGCACACATTCGAATTAATCGATTAAATCGATTTATCGCCCAGCCCTAATGTGTACATAGATAAGCCGCACTGGTCTATAAGCCGCAGGTGTCCCCGTTGAACAGCAAGATGCTTTTAACAGTACTAAAGTTGTCTTCTCTGAACATCATAACATGTCCGACTCGCTAGCTTCTAAGCTAATTTTAACATTACAGCCAATGGGGAAATGCAAACCGCGAATATAACGGTAATATATCTTCGTACATCTTTTCATGCTTCATGCAGACATACTTACAGACTAAGGTCTCTCAAGGCTACTGAACGGAAGAAGTAAAACAAATCAGCGTGTCTTCTCATTAGAATCTAAAAGCAACGAGGCAATAACTGTTGTTGCTCGTAGCTCTGAATAGCATTTACGGCTAACTGGCTTGGCCAGTTGCTGCTAGCACAATGAGCTCCAACAACAGCTGATTCCTCCACAGAAATGCAGACTTTTACTGTACTGTAAAAGTCTGCGGAGGAATCAGCTGTTATTGGAGCTCGTTGTGCTAGCAGCAAGACAGTGGAGAGGTAACAGACACAAATCACCCACAGAGACATTGAAACTTCTGTCATTGAGGTGAGATGTAAACCAGTCTAACGCTATGCCAGATATGCCCACCCAATCATGAAGCCTCTTAATCAGGATGTCATGGTCTATAGCAGCGGTTCCCAAACCTTTTAGGCCGCGCACCCCCTTCTACATCCCGACCGGGTTCGCGCACCCCCCCCCCCCCCCCTTAATAAAAAAAAAAAAAAAAAAGAAGCAACAGAGCCTTTTAAGCCTTCATAGCCGCATAAGAATCGGACCAATGAGAGAACAGTTTGCTCGCGCGTGGCATTTGTTTACAAGATTTAGTCCGCTGTTAAATGTTGCAGTGTGAACACAAACCGAACAAAGGAGCAACTGCAACAAAGCAAACGAACTGAAGGTGTGAAAACGCCCTGAAACACTGCAACAAAGTTTCAATAACTTTCAGTGACACAAGGCGTCACTTTTAAAGAGCAATACGGATGCGAGCACACACGCACAGGCTCAGAGGCAGATTATCACATTTAATTTACAATTAATGAGCGACTAATGTAGCCAGGATGTCTTCGGACAAAGCATCGATGCGGCGCGACACAGTGTTGTTGGACACCGGGATCATGCACAACTTTTTTGCTTCTTTCTCCCCAATCATACATTCCACCATCTCTCTGGCAGCTGGCAAGCTCACGTCTTCGGCGATTGTGTGCGGTAGCCCCTTTCTCGCTATTCTGTAACCAGATATGAAGCCTGTAGTGCGTCATTTATAGACCAACACATGAATGAGACTCCAGTTGTTTTTGGCTGTTTTGTAACTCCTCCAATTTCGATATTAAAATATGTAAGGGGCTTTTGACTTGCACTGGCATGCTTGGTGTTCAGGTGGCGACGTAAATAAGAGCTTCAGACTGTTAGCCAGAACCTCACTGCACACCACGCACTGTGGCTTTGGGGAATCTGCGTTGCCAATCCAAGTGAAGCCCAGACACAGAGACTTTTCATCATATTTCCTCTTTTTTTCCCAGTCTGCGCCGTCTCATCTTCCTCTGACTCTGGCTCGATTTCTTCTCCCGGTCTCTCCCCAACGCACCTCTCCGTTCCCCTCGCCTCCGATTCCTCTCTCTCTCTCTGTCCCTCTCCTCTTTTACGACTGATAGCTTCAGATGTCCCACCTGACAGTTTTTAAATTAAAATTACATTTTTTTTTAATATTTAATATTATTACACCATCAGACCGCCATTACACTTTTCCTCTCGCGCACCCCCTAGAGGCAGCTCGCGCACCCCCAGGGGTGCGCGCACCCCACTTTGGGAATCCCTGGTCTATAGTGTCAAATGCAGAACTGAGGTCCAGAAGAACTAACACAGAGCAGTCACCTGCATCAGCACACATGAGAATGTCATTTGAAACCCTCAGGAGAGCGGTTTCAGTAGAGTGTTGCTTACGAAACCCAGACTGGAACTTGTCGTACATGTTGTGCCTCTCCAGTGCAGCAGTCAGTTGTTTGGCCACCACTTTCTCTAAAAGTTTGGACAGGAAAGGCAGTTTTGATATGGGCCTGTAGTTCATGGGCAAAGCTGGATCTAAGTTAGGTTTCTTTAATATGGGCTGGATAGTGGCATGTTTGAAATAGGAAGGGACAATTCCTGTAGACAATGAGGAATTGACAATAGATGTTACTGCAGGGCCAATAGTTAGCAGAACTTTCTTAAATAGAGAGGATGGTATTATATCCAGAGGGCAAGTTGATGGCTTTGTTTTGTTAATTAAGTCCATCAGGTCTTGAAGGCTGATAGGCTGGAAAGAGTCCAGAACAGCAGGAGATTGCGAGGAGCTACATGTAGATGAACAGATCCCAGGCTGAATGCCAGACCTAATACCTGTTACCTTATCAATAAAATAGATAAGGAATTTGTTGCAATCGTCAACAGAACAGCATGGTAATGTAGAGACAGACGGTGAAACAATTCTCTTAATTGTGTCAAACAGAATCTTGGGATTTCTCTTTGAAGAAGAGATTAGGTTGGCAAAATAAGCAGTTCTAGCTTCCTTTACTCCAGTATTAAAAGAAACTCTGAGGTCTTTGAGATATGAGCGATGCACTTCTAGCCCAGTAGCTTTCCAGAGCCGCTCTGTCCTGCGACACTTCTGTCTCAGGCTGCACACAGCGTCTGTCATCCACGGAGTAGTGTTATAGGCAGCCCTGGTCCTTTCCTTAAGAGGTGCCACTTTATCCAGCAAAGTGGTGCAATGTTCATTAAATGACTGTATCAAGAGTTTAACATCATTGAGTTAATATATGTTAATATCACAGCAGAAGTGCACAGAGAAATGATCAGCTGTACTCTGAGTAATAATGCGTGAGTGGAATGTTTGTTTCAGACACAAGGGGTCAGCATTGACAGAAAGATCAAAGAAAATACATTCATGGTCACTGATCAATAGGTCCTCACAACGGGTATTATCAATATCAAGACCCAGAGAGAACACAAGGTCCAAGGTGTGACCACCCCTGTGAGTGGCGCCAGAAACATGTTGCGTGAAATTAAAAGATTCAGTAACATTGAGAAACTCAGTAGCTATACAGTCTGTGGTATCATTGACATGCAGATTAAAATCACCAACCAGAAGCACTTTGTCTAGCTTGATAATAGAGTCAGAAAGTCTGTGATCTCTGATAAAAACTGACCTGCAGGACATGGAGGTCGGTAGATTAAAAAACAGAAAAATGGCTTTAGTCGGCCCACTTTAGTGAGCTGCAGCTCAAAAGTAACATAGGATTCTGTGCTCCCCAAGTGGCAGGAAAACTGATTCTTCCAGACCACGGCGAGGCCTCCACCGCGGCCTGTCAGACGCGGTGTCCCAACATAAGAACAGTCCACAGGGCAGAGTTCATTGAAATGGATGCATTCCATATTCCGTTGCGAGGTCTCGGTCAGAAATAAAAAAGCCAAATTATGACTTGTGAACAAGTCATTTAAAATGTGAGCCTTGTTTGTTACAGAGCGTGCATTAATTGGACACATTTTGATGGGGGAAGGCACTGTGTCGTCATCAGCACAGGAAGCTTTGGGGGTATGTGTAATAGGACGGATCACTCGTGCAGCACCTCGAACGCGACCATAACTAGGGCGTGAGCGCGAGTCTGTGATTCTCACGGGAATGCACATGGGTCGTGGAGTGGAAGTTACGGTAGAGGCTGTGGAAAGAGTAGTAGGAGACCCTCCATGCTGCCAGGGGGAGCTAGTGTTGCTTGTAGGGGACGAATGCGGCTGATGAATGATCGTAGAGGAAGAGTGACAGCGGACGGGATCCAGGTGTAAACAGTCAATCATGTGAATGGGAGTGAACAGCATGCTGTAAATTAGCCGCTAGCAGGCGGCTACCCAGCTTGTTAAAATGAATACCATTGTTCTTAAAAGCGGAAGAGCGGTCCCAAAACAGATTCAAATTGTCAATGAAGCTCACGTTGTTGGTCCTGCAGGCGGCCTGGAGCCCGGTGTGGAGGCTGAGGACTCTGCTGAACCGCTGTGATCCACGGCCGAGTGTTGGACTTGGACCACTGATAAAAACAGACAGTCCACAGCTGTTTAAAAAGCTTAAAAGATTTGTAAAATCCATCTTGGTCAACTCAGACTGGTGGAGGGCTGTATCGTTAATTCCCACATGAACGATAATTCGCCGAATGGAAGACGGGAGGACGCGCAGCAGACCAGGCAGTGTCAGCAGGATGTCTTGAGCCATTGCTCCGGGGAAACAGTGTGTCTCCGCGTTGAAGAAACGGGTGTTCCTGATTATTGAGTCCCCGACTATCAGCGTCGTCGGGGCGAAGAGGGGACGAGGCGGCAACACTGCGCGTGCAATACGCGTGGATGGAGGCGAGGATTCAACCAGTGGTGGCGGAGAAGACGAGCAAGGACTGAGAACGGGCGACCGAAGCTTGCCGCGGTGCTGGTGTAAAGCACGGTATGGAGCGGCGTGTCCTGGGGCGAGGGGAGGGCTCAGGAATGACTGGCGTAGGGATGTCGGGGGACCCGGGGCTGTGGGTCCCACGAGGCGGCAGCTGGGATGGTGTAGGAAGCTGGGAGTCCCTAGCCAGAGGAGGGAAGTCGTGCAGGGCAAGGGCGTCATATCCATTCTTCAGCTGGACATCGAAGTTATGGGGTGTAGGAGAGTGATGTCTCCCTCTCCGGCTGCTGCGAGGACAGACCAGGGACCAGGGCTCGTGATGTGATGGAGTGGGGCTGACCAGGGCTTTCGGCTTAGCTCCGAGCCGTAGCCAGGAAGCCTCAGGAGCTGCAACCGGAGGAGGTGCCGCGGCAGCAGGACTGGAAGCGATGGAATCATGCACACGGTCGCTGGCTGTGTCGGTTTGTGATGGACCGAAGATGATGGTGTCCATGAGGTTCTCGGCATACTGGATCCTGTAGAGCGTGGATATTCTTCCTTCCAGCTCTGTGATTTTATCCACCAGGCGGGCGCAGCTGACACAGTCGGATGGAGAGGTGAGTGAAGCCATAGCAGATCTGGTGGACAATTGGGCTCCAGCCCGTAGTCCACTGCCTTGTCCAGGTGTTAGCAAAGGTGGAAGCTGATTCACAGACGGTGGTTTTCAGTTTGACGTGTGACCCTCTATATCTGTAGTCTCCGTGGCGTTAGTTTATCTTCAGAGCCCAGGGCTAACAAACGAGCCAGGAACGCAAAAACCTAAGAGGTCTAGTATGTCTTGGCTGACATCGTACTACTAGTTCAATTGAAACTAGAAAAAAGGGTGTGCGGAGAAACAGACACAGCGCACAAGTGAGCTGGATCAGGTGACAGGCAAATTGGAGGGAAAACAGCAGCACAGAGTCAGCGACTCTGCCTCGTTGCTTTTAGATTCTAATGAGAAGACACACTGCTTCGTTTTACTTCTTCCGTTCAGTAGCCTTGAGAGACCTTCGTCAGTAAGTATGTCTGCATGAAGCATGAAAAGATGTACGAAGATATATTATATTAGCTAACGCTAATCGCGGTTAGCATTTTCCCATTGGCGGTAATGTTAAAATTAGCTTAGAAGCTAGCGAGTCGGACATGTTATGATGTTCAGAGAAGAAGACAACTTTAGTACTGTTAAAAGCATCTTGTCGTTCAACCTTTTTTGTTAACAGTCCTAGTGAGAGATAGGTCAAAGGTACTTCATCCATATTTATGTTAAATGTGTTGGCGGCGCAAAGCTACGGAAAAATCCATACATTAGCCGCACCGGTGTAAAAGCCGCAGTCTCAAAGTGTGGGGGAAAAGTAGCGGCTTATATGCCGGAAAGTACGGTCATACTTTGTGTTCTCGGCCCTGAGACCTTCGTTCACAGTGGTGAATAATGTCCACATACAGCATCATCTTCTCAAAGTCCAACGTTTAGAGTTTCACCATTAAGTTACAGCCCTGCAAATAACCTCAGAAAATTGCATTTACTAAAAAGAGAGACAGAAAGAATTGTTAATTGAGTGGGTGAATTCATTGAACTAAAACCTCTTCCGTTCGTTCACTCGGTCTGCACCCACCTCTCCAGGGAGGACAACACATGGGAGCCGCAGGACAACCTGGACTGCCCCGACCTCATCGCAGAGTACATGCAGAAGCACAAAGAGAAGGAGGAGAAGAAGAAGGAGGGCAAGAGGAAATTCGTCAGTGAGACCTCGGGAGACTCGGAGGAGCGAGGGAGCAAGAAGAAGAAAGAGGAGGTGAGCGAAGGTTGCTCCAGACTGAAGACTTAAAAAAAACTAAATAATATATATTTCTTTAACTAATCGTGTACCAAATCTACACACAGGTGCTTTCAGGATCATTGCAGCATTGTCTCTTGCTGTCTGTTTTCCTTCTTGGGTCATGTGTTCTCTTGTGTTGTTCTACTTCCTGTCTCCAGGGGGAGAAGGCCAGAGGTTTCGGCAGAGGTCTGCAGCCGGAGAGGATCATCGGAGCGACGGACTCCAGTGGAGAGCTCATGTTCCTCATGAAGTGGTGAGCCTTTGTTTTTCTACATTTTAAAGATGGATGCACCAGTCCGGTGCACTTTGAGAGCAAAAGGAAGAGGCTGGCTCCATGAAGAGCGTTGCACTGCTGCATTCAGCTCTGTGCTCTGGCAGTGGTGGAATGTACCAAAGTACATTTCAGCTCTGGGGAACTTGTGCTGCTGCTGTACTTCTGCTCCACTACATCTCTGAGGGAGATGTTGTACTTTTAACTTTAACTTTTAACCGTGTTAGTGAGTGAGGCTGCTTTGCAGATTCAGATTCTCAACACAATAATATATATATACTTATAAACTGATGTGTTCACGAGCATATGATTACTGAGTCTATTTTAAGTAGTTGGAATGAGCTCATCCTTTATCAGGTGCAACAATAAAGTGATGACCGCATTAATGATTTGATAAATGAACAATTAATATCTCCCGGCTGAACCGGTAGGGGTGTAAAGAATAACGGACATGTCGTAAAATCGATACGAGAGTATTGGATACGGTTGTTTCACAAGCGAGCGTCCTCTACACTCAGACCGTTGGAGAGTCGACGGACGTCCTGCTGGAGGCTAGCGATGCTTCCTCACAGGGCCCAGCCACGCTAGCTGCTAGCTTGATGTTAGCATCAACCGTTGTGGAAAAATGTATCTCTATGTTCTCTTACTTGTCTTTTGTCAAGTAAGAGATTAGAGAAAATCTGGGCTCCTCCCTCCCCCCTTCTGTCTGTCCCCGTCCACACAAAGACAAACTAGACCAGGCTAGCCAGTGAGCCAACCAAACGCAACACAAGCTAGTCACTGACTGGTAACGATCGCTCTGCCAGAGGTGTGGTTTCTCCCTCTCTCACCCAATCACTGCTACCAGACATGGTTTCTTAAATGAACATGTTTCTGTGTTTGTTTGTTGTGAATCACTGCTTTAAGAGCTCTTGAAGCTCTAGAAGGACTTCACCTGTGTGTAGTGGTTCCCAACTGGTCGAGCCTCAGTGGCCATACTCGCAGAGGATCTGATGTAGCCACTAGGGCGGGGCAGTGCAGTGACTTCTTAAGGTATGTCCAACAGAATCAGACAATAACGTTGATATCGATGTAGTATGATGCTGCGTAGCGCGAGCTGTTTCTACCGTAAGCCGTGCTGTGTTGGCATCGCTCTGCTCGATCACACCCTCAGTCTGTTTATTGCTGGAGGAAATAGATGAGGAGGGGCCATTGTCTTAACACTGTTCTCTCTTTTGCTCTTCCTCCCTTTACTTTCCCTCCCTCGCTTGTTTCTCAACTCCACCTTCTGGCTTCTGTCTCCCTCCTCCTCCTCTCTTCCTTTTTCTACTTTTCTTCTTGAATTCAAATGAACAGGAAGAACTCTGACGAGGCTGACCTGGTCCCCGCCAAGGAGGCCAACGTCAAATGTCCCCAGGTGGTGATCTCTTTCTACGAGGAGCGCCTCACCTGGCACTCTTACCCCACAGAGGAGGAGGAGAAGAAGGAGGAGGAGAAAAAGGACTAGATGAGTGGAGGTGGAGGAGGTGCAAAGACGGGAGGTGTTGAGGGGCGGGAAATAAAGATTTAGCTGGTTAACGTTGTTTTGCTGGTAATTGATTGAAGCAGCCACTTTGGCAGCGCGAGGAGAGAGAATCACACGTGATTAGGGTTGAGCTGCCAAGGTAGCTGACCGAGGAAACCTGTTTGTTTTCCTGCCCTGAGAGGAGACGGCCGCGCTTTCCTCCCACCTGTATCTCGACTGAAAATGTAAAAATCTCTTCTTTGTGCCACCCGGGTTTCTCATTTATTTTCTACATTCTCCAATCGGAACTCTCGGCACGCTCGGAGCATTCCTTAGTTTGCCCGGCTCGCTATGTTTAACACGCGTCTTTTGATATTTGCATAATTACAACGGCATAGAACTTTGAACTCGGCACGATTGACTCTACCACGCGAGGGTGCTCTCTCTGCTGCCTAATGTTCATGTGTTGTGTATACTGTATTAAAACTAGCATAGTAGCTTCCAGACCAAGAGGTTGCTGGTTCAGATCCCTTTTTGCTTTGGGTGGCCTTTTGCTGCTGGTACCGACCATGAAGAGAGAAATTATATTGGAATGGATCCATTCATTTTATCTTGATGATGTTTTTAAACAAATTTGCCTTTTCTTCTCATTTTAATGAGCCCCGAACCATCAGTGACACGTGACGGAAACCCAAAGGGTCCAGTTCCTCTGAACAGGCGAGGAGGTTGTGTAAGCATATCAAAACGACCAACTACATCGTACAACAAAGGCCAGACGATGTGATGTGTTTTAGTTTGCTCAGCTGTGAATAACTTCCAGCACATGAGGCGTGAGTAGCTGTACTTATGCTGTGACTACTGTACATTAGTGTAGACTGGGGCTCAGTCTTCCCTTTCTACTCTGTTTTCACGAGAAAAAATATTTCCAGTAAACCTCCTTTTCTAGGACTTGTGGTCTTTGGGATGCATCTTCTTTTCTTCATCATGTACATCAGTGTTACGAGCGTAGCGTCCTGCACCCTGACTGCCTTGTGTTCTGCTTCACCAGTGACAGGAAGGGATCGAATCAGCTGCACCGGGTCTGCTAGTTAGCTTTTCTATATCGTTCCTGAAATGTTTCTCTGTATCTAGCGGATGAGCTTGTGTCGTCCTGTTGCATGTTTATCGGTTTCCCTTCCCGATGTCACTGTCATGGCCAATCTACTTTTACTTGTCTGTTTTGAACAATAAAGGGTTTTCGTAACAGTTTTTTGTTCGGTGTCAATTGGTTCTGTGTTGTTTTATAGGACGTCCTGTTGTGAAACGAGTTCATGCATTTCTTAATTCTAGGCTAGGTTATTGCAATTCCTCATTTGGCTGCTCTAATAAGTATTAAGACTCCAGTTGATTCAGACTGCTGGAGCACGTTTAACGACGAAAACGAAGAGAACATATTACTTGCGTATTAACCTTTCTGCAGGCTGGTTCAGGTCTATAGTTAGGGCTGGTTCAGGTTTATAGTTAGGGCTGGCTCAGGTTTATAGTTAGGGCTGGTTCAGGTCTATAGTTAGGGCTGGTTCAGGTCTATAGTTAGGGCTGGCTCAGGTTTATAGTTAGGGCTGGTTCAGGTCTATAGTTACCCCTGGTTCAGGTCTATAGTTAGGGCTGGTTCATGTTTATAGTTAGGGCTGGTTCAGGTTTATAGTTAGGGCTTGTTCAGGTCTATAGTTAGGGCTGGTTCAGGTTTATAGTTAGGGCTGGATCAGGTTTATAGTTACCCCTGGTTCAGGTCTATAGTTAGGGCTGGTTCATGTTTATAGTTAGGGCTGGTTCAGGTCTATAGTTACCCCTGGTTCAGGTTTATAGTTAGGGCTGGTTCAGGTCTATAGTTACCCCTGGTTCAGGTCTATAGTTACCCCTGGTTCAGGTCTATAGTTAGGGCTGGCTCAGGTTTATAGTTAGGGCTGGCTCATGTTTATAGTTATCCCTGGTTCAGGTCTATAGTTAGGGCTGGTTCATGTTTATAGTTAGTGCTGGCTCAGGTTTATAGTCAGGGCTGGTTCAGGTTTATAGTTAGTGCTGGTTCAGGTTTATAGTTAGGGCTGGTTCAGGTTTATAGTTAGGGCTGGTTCAGGTTTATAGTTAGGGCTGGTTCAGGTTTATAGTTAGGGCTGGTTCAGGTTTAGAGTTACGGCTGGTTCATGTTTATAGTTACGGCTGGTTCATGTTTATAGTTAGTGCTGGTTCAGGTTTATAGTTAGGACTGGTTCAGGTTTAGAGTTACGGCTGGTTCATGTTTATAGTTACGGCTGGTTCATGTTTATAGTTAGTGCTGACTCAGGTTTATAGTTAGGGCTGGCTCAGGTCTATAGTTACCCCTGGTTCAGGTCTATAGTTAGGGCTGGTTCAGGTTTATAGTTAGGGCTGGTTCAGGTTTATAGTTAGGGCTGGTTCAGGTCTATAGTTAGGGCTGGATCAGGTTTATAGTTACCCCTGGTTCAGGTCTATAGTTAGGGCTGGTTCATGTTTATAGTTAGGGCTGGTTCAGGTCTATAGTTACCCCTGGTTCAGGTTTATAGTTAGGGCTGGCTCAGGTTTATAGTTAGGGCTGGTTCAGGTCTAGTTAGGGCTGGTTCAGGTCTATAGTTACCCCTGGTTCAGGTCTATAGTTACCCCTGGTTCAGGTCTATAGTTACCCCTGGTTCAGGTCTATAGTTAGGGCTGGCTCAGGTTTATAGTTAGGGCTGGCTCATGTTTATAGTTATCCCTGGTTCAGGTCTATAGTTAGGGCTGGTTCATGTTTATAGTTAGTGCTGGCTCAGGTTTATAGTCAGGGCTGGTTCAGGTTTATAGTTAGTGCTGGTTCAGGTTTATAGTTAGGGCTGGTTCAGGTTTATAGTTAGGGCTGGTTCAGGTTTATAGTTAGGGCTGGTTCAGGTTTATAGTTAGGGCTGGTTCAGGTTTATAGTTAGGGCTGGTTCAGGTTTATAGTTAGGGCTGGTTCAGGTTTAGAGTTACGGCTGGTTCATGTTTATAGTTACGGCTGGTTCATGTTTATAGTTAGTGCTGGTTCAGGTTTATAGTTAGGACTGGTTCAGGTTTATAGTTAGGGCTGGTTCATGTTTATAGTTAGTGCTGGTTCAGGTTTATAGTTAGGGCTGGTTCAGGTTTATAGTTAGGACTGGTTCAGGTTTATAGTTAGGGCTGGTTCAGGTTTATAGTTAGGGCTGACTCAGGTTTATAGTTAGGGCTGGCTCAGGTTTATAGTTAGGGCTGACTCAGGTTTATAGTTAGGGCTGGTTCAGGTTTATAGTTAGGGCTGACTCGGGTTTATAGTTAGGGATGACTCGGGTTTATAGTTAGGGCTGACTCGGGTTTATAGTTAGGGCTGGTTCAGGTCTTTAGTTAAGGCTGGCTCAGGTTTATAGTTAGGGCTGACTCAGGTTTATAGTTAGGGCTGGCTCAGGTTTATAGTTAGGGCTGGCTCAGGTTTATAGTTAGGGCTGGCTCAGGTTTATAGTTAGGGCTGGCTCAGGTTTATAGTTAGGGCTGACTCAGGTTTATAGTTAGGGCTGGTTCAGGTTTATAGTTAGGACTGGTTCAGGTTTATAGTTGGGGCTGACTCAGGTTTATAGTTAGGGCTGGCTCAGGTTTATAGTTAGGGCTGACTCAGGTTTATAGTTAGGGCTGGTTCAGGTTTATAGTTAGGGCTGACTCAGGTTTATAGTTAGGGCTGACTCGGGTTTATAGTTAGGGCTGACTCAGGTTTATAGTTAGGGCTGGTTCAGGTCTTTAGTTAAGGCTGGCTCAGGTCTATAGTTAGGGCTGACTCAGGTTTATAGTTAGGGCTAGCTCAGGTTTATAGTTAGGGCTGGCTCAGGTTTATAGTTAGGGCTGGCTCAGGTTTATAGTTAGGGCTGGCTCAGGTTTATAGTTAGGGCTGACTCAGGTTTATAGTTAGGGCTGACTCAGGTTTATAGTTAGGGCTGGCTCAGGTTTATAGTTAGGGCTGGCTCAGGTTTATAGTTAGGGCTGGCTCAGGTTTATAGTTAGGGCTGGCTCATGTTTATAGTTAGGGCTGACTCAGGTTTATAGTTAGGGCTGGCTCAGGTTTATAGTTAGGGCTGGCTCAGGTTTATAGTTAGGGCTGGCTCAGGTTTATAGTTAGGGCTGACTCAGGTTTATAGTTAGGGCTGACTCAGGTTTATAGTTAGGGCTGGCTCAGGTTTATAGTTAGGGCTGGCTCAGGTTTATAGTTAGGGCTGGCTCAGGTTTATAGTTAGGGCTGGCTCAGGTTTATAGTTAGGGCTGGCTCAGGTTTATAGTTAGGGCTGGCTCAGGTTTATAGTTAGGGCTGACTCAGGTTTATAGTTAGGGCTGACTCAGGTTTATAGTTAGGGCTGACTCATGTTTATAGTTAGGGCTGGCTCAGGTTTATAGTTAGGGCTGGCTCAGGTTTATAGTTAGGGCTGTCTCAGGTTTATAGTTAGGGCTGGCTCAGGTTTATAGTTAGGGCTGGTTCAGGTTTATAGGGAATTATCCGCCCCACTTCATCCTCCACCTCACCAGATGGATGTTTTGTTTTCTCAACTCGTTGCATGTTTTCATTTTGTTCTCTGTTGTGCATAACTCTTGTAAATTCAGTGTTTTTATAATGTTTTGGGTTTTTTTCATACCAGGTAGCAATGTACACTTGACAAATACCCATTCAGACCGTATAGTATTTTCATTGGTCCAGGTCATGAGTTAACTTGCATGTACCAGTACGTTAATGAACACCTGATTCTAAAAACATGGCCATGCAATATTTCCCAAATTTCAAAGTTGGCAATTGTCACCTGTATGCACTGTCTCCAAATGCAGGCGGGGTCCATTCCTCGGCTGACACCTTTCAGTCTAGACATGGAGACAAAGCCACCAAACTGGAATGCAGCTTGTCTTCATTTCCTTTACTGTGAAGGACTAATAATCCTGATTTAAGATGAGCGCCAGCAAATGGCCACATGTGGTAGCCTTGATATCTGCTGTTCTGAATGTGAAGACACCAAAGACGGAACTCAATTGACTCCAAATAAATCCAATTTATTTTTGACTTTTTTAATATTACAGAAGACAAGGTCCCAGGTCCTTGAACACCAGCAAGCACAACATGTAAACACTTAAAACAAATAATAGAAGCTTGTTCCATCAGTGGTAGTGATGGGAAGGTTATTATCGGTCTTCTCAATGTGAAGGACAGGATTCTGTTGGTTTCATTCCATTGAGGCTTCCATTGTGTGAAACACTGAACACGTATTCTGACGAAGTAAGTTCTTGCCTGAGAAGAGTCCAATCATTACGAATTGAATGTGTGTCAGAGGTCTGACTAGACAGTAACAGCGATGCCTTCTTCTGGATGCGCTCATTCTAAACTTTTTAAATTTGTTTTACCAACAACACAATAATTTATTAGTTGCATGACTTTCATCTAAACTACTTATTTTTAACGGGACTTTCTCAACTACAACCTCGATCACTTACATAGAATGTGTTTGTATATCATTATTAGCATCACGAGGTCACACTGCTGCCATGTTTCCCTGTACTTACAGTTTCATCAGAATCTCTGGAGTTCTGTCTATGCTGCGTTCACACCGGTCGCGTTGATTTTTTGACGCGCGTCGAGATTACATACAAAGTCTCTGCACAGACGCGATAAGACTGGCGTCGCGTGACGCGATAGCCTATCAGCGTTGAGTTGCTCCCCCTGTCGTCACTGGCTTCCTGCCGTTGTTGAATCAGGAAATAAATCCTGTAGCCGTCTGTGTTCACCCAGAGCTCTACGATACCTCATATCAACAGAGACCGGACCAAACTATGCGTATACATGTGTGTGTGTAAACCATACGGTACAAACAATGAATAGACGCTGCCGTATTTACGTCTACGTGACGTTATTGAGTGCTGGTGGAGCTGCTACGATGTTAGCATAGCCTAGCACCGATCCATCAGTGCTCTATTGAGAAGACAAGTAGCCTACAAATCGGCATCATTACGTAGTTATTTCGGAGTCCCTTTTTGTCGGAGAAGACTAGTACAAATCGGCATCATTATGTAGTTATTTCGGAGTCCCTTTTTGTCGGTTTATTTTCCGTTGAATCACAGCCAAATCAGTTTATGTTGTGTTCCTACAGCTGTAGTAAACAGCGACCAGTGGCTTGCTAGACACAGTGAATCAGTGGCGGCTGGTCAATAGAGGGCCATGGGGCCTGGCCCCACCATGAGCCACAAAAAATAATAATAATAATAACAACAATAAATTATACAAATTGTCAATATTTGTGTTTTTGAACGATGGCATGTACCCAGTAATGTGTGTAAAATATGATATCTGCGCAAAATATATGCTTTTCCTGCTCGTGCTCTCTGCTCGTGCTCTCTGTCTGTGTGCACTACACTCTGAGAACGCGCAGCTTGGGGGGCCTGATCATTTTGTCCCAAAAGAGGTGGGTCTATGAAGCAGTTTAGCCAATTGCTGATTCAAGATATAAATGAGTGACATACAATTTAGCCAATCAGCACCCTCAAATAGATTCAGTGTGGGGCCAGAACGATTTGGCCCCCCTCGCTGTGCGTTCTCGTCAGGAGAAGTCTCTACAGGCGAGCACTACTCCAAGACCCGTTTGAGAGGAGAACTTTGAGGAGATTCTGCAGCCAAAGAGCTGATATCAGATCAGCCTGACCTCACAATCAGACAGCAGACTCGCGGGAAAGGGAAGCAGTACATGAAGCTTCTGTACTAGCTGTACACCAGACAGGTTTGGCTAGCTGGATGACGTCATGCTAATCATTTATTTAGCTTTTTAAAACAACGGGGACGGATCCAGCACGGACAGTTACGGGAGTGAGGGATGAGGAGGTAAGGAAACATGAGAACACCAGGGTAGGGAGTGAGGGATGAGGAGGTAAGGAAACATGAGAACACCAGGGTAGGGAGTGAGGGATGAGGAGGTAAGGAAACATGAGAACACCAGGGTAGGGAGTGAGGGATAAGGAGGTAAGGAAACATGAGAACACCAGGGTAGGGAGTGAGGGATGAGGAGGTAAGGAAACATGAGAACACCAGGGTAGGGAGTGAGGGATGAGGAGGTAAGGAAACATGAGAACACCAGGGTAGGGAGTGAGGGATGAGGAGGTAAGGAAACATGAGAACACCAGGGTAGGGAGTGAGGGATGAGGAGGTAAGGAAACATGACAACACCAGGGTAGGGAGTGAGGGATGAGGAGGTAAGGAAACATGACAACACCAGGGTAGGGAGTGAGGGATGAGGAGGTAAGGAAACATGAGAACACCAGGGTAGGGAGTGAGGGATGAGGAGGTAAGGAAACATGAGAACACCAGGGTAGGGAGTGAGGGATGAGGAGGTAAGGAAACATGAGAACACCAGGACACACATGAGAACTCTGTCAAGCTACATATTAGACAAAGTGAACATCTTTTCTTCTACATAGCTGTCCTCAGTCTCATCTGCTTAACTTGGTCATGGAGGCATCAACATGTAATAGAGATGTTAAATTAACAGTGAAAACTCATCATAGCTTAATTTAACATCAGTATTCATAATTATATATTATTATATATATATATATATATATATATATATATATATATATATATATATATATATATATATATATATATATATATATATATACACATACATACATACATACATACATACATATATACACATATATATATACAAAAAAACATATGCTAAAGGGACAGGTAAACCCCATTGCTATCGTGCTCTCGGAACGTAAAACAATATCACTGCAGGCCCCCCTTACTCCTCGGTTAATCATATTCAGAACAGACGGATGTATAGGATCTTCTGGTGAGTTTTTAGGCCAGGTGTGAAAATGAGTGGAGCTCCAAGTGCCCGATGCACCAAAGTATAGCTTATATAGACCAACAAAACGTTTTGCTGTTTGTGAATTGTCTTTGATACCTTCAAAGTCAGTCAAGCAGTAGTGGCACTCTTAAAAACAAGGGTCAACATCTATGAAAACTGCCAGACGTGAAGCCCGTCTTAATTTACATGTGCTAATCCAAGACTTCCAGCAAAGTGGCCAAGGTGGCATATTTCCTCTCTTAGTATAATTTCAAAGGCTTCTGCTGTAGATGGTTGGAGACATTTTGGCGAATAGGATGCTTCATTTTGGCAGCAGGGCGGTCTGCCGTTACTGCACCATCTGGAAACTCTACATACACGGGTTTGATCCCCATGACCCACTGTCAGTAGCCTGCTGAAGTGTCTTTGAGTGAGACTCCTGCCAGCTCATGTTCACAACTTCCCTTTCTGTGTTCCACCAACCCTTTATCAATGGCCCAGAGGCTATACCAGCTGACCGCCAGGATCCAGCCTGCCATCAGTCTGCTCTATTGTTCAGCTCAGTAGTTCAAGCAGCATTGTGCAAAGGCATTGAACGAGCATTTTAAAGTGCTGATCCCAGGCCATCTATAGTCTGTTGTTTTTATCCCAATATGTCGTAGCATAGATGTACCTCAGAGTTGTTTGAGCTTTACAATAGTCTTGATTGCCTCTGTCCATTCAGCCACCCACCATATCTTTAAAAAACATCACTATCGGGCATATCGTATGAAGATTTCATGGTACCTTTCAGCACCTTCCACTGACAACAGATCCAGAATTCCTGTGTTCCTTCATTTACCACCACATCAGTATTTCCTGCTTTTTTTGTGGTTGGATCACACTTCTGTTAATGCCCAAAGCTTTTGAAGCCAGTATTGGCTGGTTTGTCCACCTCCTCACTTCTTCTTGTCCCTCTGTTTCTTGCTGGTTTTTGTCACTGGCAGCGCTGCCCCTTGTTGGCGTGAAGCTACAGAGACGCTACCATCTGACTCAAAATTAAGCAGGTGCTCCATAGCGTTCAACGGCATACCCTCCTCGTCCTTCAGCCTGGAAAAGACATCCTGGTACACCATACCCAGTTCACGCTTCATTTCCTGCAGGTTCCTCAGGGCTTCCTGTTTCTCTCGGAGCAGCTGCGAACGGTAGCGTCTCAAACCTGACACATTGTCTTCCAGTTCGTACAGCACATCCAGTTTCCTCTTCCTGCAGTTCTGGGCTGCAATTTTGTTCTTACCACGGCGTCGTATGTCCCTGACGAGTATAAGCTGCTCCTCACTAAGCTGGTAATTGGCCAGTAGGTCATTAAACTCCTCCACTGGCAGATTAACAGTCAGCTCATTGGAGAAAGGAATCTTCCGGGTTCGTGCACGCCGGTCATCCCGGCTCCACATTTTAGTCTCAGAGATGTGTCTGGAAGAGGAGTGGTGGTAAGGCTTGGCATCGTCATGTCGCAAGAAGGAT
The DNA here is from genome assembly GCF_949748355.1 of Melanostigma gelatinosum. NCBI lineage: Eukaryota > Metazoa > Chordata > Actinopteri > Perciformes > Zoarcidae > Melanostigma > Melanostigma gelatinosum. The sequence goes on from NC_136646.1 coordinate 5,827,257, forward strand.
TTGGTTGACATCTTGCCATGGGATGGAGAGGAGGCGGACAACCAGGGCTGGTTGTACGTGTGATCGTGGCCGATATGCTCCTGCCAAGGAAGGCCATTATACAGCTTGTGATTCCTATAGTTGGGAGGGAAGGGTTTCTTAACATCTTCAGGGTACCCTCCTCCGACTGCCCCCATCTCCTCCTGCTTTATGGTCATCTCCCCTTCCATATCTGAACCTTCTAACCCTTCCTCAGTGTCTTCGTCCTCAGAAAAGGGACTTCCCACAGCCGACATACAAGATGAAGAGGAGGTTGAGGAAGAGGAATAAGAGGAGGCATCAGAAGCACATGGAGAAGCAGGGCTGTGGCTGAAGTCCAGAGAAAGACCAGAGTCTGAGTCTGCCTCAACTGCGCCATCTAAGAGGAGAAAACAAGGAAAGGTCAAGGTATGGTCTAGAGTTTTATATTACATGCTTAAATTCAGCATTCGTATGCTCTTATAAGAAAGGCAATTGCACATTTTGTCAGAAATAGTTACTATCGAAGAAGGCCTACTGACTCCCCATTTAATTACCTTGCTGATGTCTTCTTGGTTGACCCTGATCTTCCGTGATCGCGACGGCAGTGCCTGAGTGGTCAACATCTCTACCATTTTCCTGTTCGATGATTTCACTCCCAAGGAAACCCTCCTCTTCCAGCTTGGCTGCCATTTCAGGGCTGAATCCTTCATCCAGAGCCAGGTCCAACAATCTCATGTCATCCAAGATGACATCATCCTCTAAGAGGCCACAAAGTGGGCTAGGGAGACCATCTTCATCATCGACATCCTCCTCTTCGTCAGCCAGAAAGAAACCGGAGATAGATGTCAGAGGGTCTTGAGTCACACCATTCCCCTCCGGAGATGGGGTGAAACTAGAAGGTGTCAAGTCACGTGAATGAAAGTTAGCATCAAAGCTAGGAAGGTTGTCAGGATGGGGAGCATACTGTGAACACGGACTGCCTTCCATGGTATCCACAAGACCTTGTGTTAGCAGATTTATGTTGAGGGTACTTGAGCTATCATCTGCATTTAGTCCCACGTAGAAATCTTCTGAAGGATCTTGGGCAAGCAGATGTGTGTGGTCCGGAAGACTGTGCGAGGGATTCGTGTTCGAGTTTTTCAAAGTGTCCCTTGAGTTTAAGGCTGAACTGTGGTCATCCAACTCTGCACTGGGTGTGAGGGGAAGCAGGGCTGGCTCTTGCTCTGACTGCCTTGGAGGCCCCAACGAACCTAGAGACAAAGAATAGGCACGTTTTGCAATGTTAAGAATTGTAGGATATGCAACCGACGACCTTGATGAGAGAGTGCAGTCGCTTTGCTGCTTGCTCTTGCCTCTGCTTGCCTGCTTGCCTCTGCATTTTCTTGCATTTTCTTGCTTCAATTTGCCAGATATATCACATATATCTTGCCAGATATATCACATATATCATGCCAGATATATCACATATATCACTCTTCAACGTTTGAGTGAAGACAAATCCGTCGGAAAGTCGTCGAGCTATTTGGATTGTTGGCTACTGCTAACTAGCAGCTAAGTTAAAGCTAAGTAGCAGCAAGATGCCTCCCTTCTCCACGGACGACTACTACAAACTCCGACAGAAGATTGCAGTCTTGGAAACAAAAGTCCACCGACTAGAAGTAAACGCGGAAGTAAATGGACTGTATGGGAATGATACCACTCTACCATGGACTCAAAACACTGGACAAACGCAAGCTAAGACACAGCTAACTAGCACAACCAGGCCTACCAAGAAACAGGAGGAGAGAGCAGATAATGAATCTTCAAATGGTAGTCCTCCCTGGAACTGTCTCGGTGCAAATTCGAAGAGAAAATATGTGGGAGGACGATTAACAGGCAGAGCCCAGCGCCCTGAGATTTGTGATGAGACTGGCTGGCCTGCACTAGCACAGGGCAGAACTCCTCCTCAACCCCTGCACCCAGACGGACAAAGCCAAGGACAGCTGAGGAAAGTAAAACCTGCAAAACACCTCCACAACAACCAAGCCTACAACTTCAAAACAGATTTGCTCCATTGTCGCAGGATCATAAATCTCCATCTGATGACCTGGATAAGCAGCTGTCTCCTCAAAGCAGGGTAAGAACTGAGAGTAAATATGAGAAAGGGCCGCAGGCAAAGCTAGTGACTGGGCCTGAGACTCTGATTGTTAGTGACTATGCTGTAAAATATGTCAGAAAACTGTGCAGCAAGAACACCAAAATACTCTGCTTTCCGAAAGATATGGTCTCTGACATGAGAGACAAAATCCTGGACATCGTAGCTGACTATCCCACAGCGAAAAACATCATCGTGCATACAGGAAGCTGTGATATTGTGAAACAACAGTCTGAAGTTCTGAAGCGAGACTTTATTAATCTGTTAAACACAGTCAGCTCTATCAAGGCTGAGGTGTTTATCAGTGGCCCTCTCCCACCAGTCAGAGGAGGAGATGAAGGATTCAGCAGGCTGTTTGCACTGAACAGATGGCTGTCAACTGCATGTGCTGACCATTCAGTACATTTTATCAACAATTTCTACCTTTTCTGGGAGCGCAGACATCTTTTTGCAGCGCATGGAGTTTGCCTAAACAAGTCAGGGGTAAAACTGTTTACCTCGAACCTGTTTTTCTCCCTGCGTCACCCGTCTGTCCCTACTGCCAAGGACAAGACACAAGAGGAGTCTAAACAAGAGATAACCACACAGCATCGCCATGGAGACCTTACGGGAAGGATGCCCCCGCCTAACGACAGTCAAAAGGAGGAGCCTCCAACCTCATCATCAGGGACCGCCTCCGATCTCCCACTTTCCCCACCCTTCCTAGACGAGGAGTCTTTACCTCCCTCCCCAGCTATTTCGGGTCCATACTTTGGATCGCAATCCTCTCTCACACTCTCCCCATCCTCCCCCCACCTGGAGTTCACTGACAACATGAAAGAGCTGGTCATTGCTGGAACCAAACACACACCTCTTCACACTCCCCGACGGCAATACAACCGTCCGCTGTCTCCCCTACCTGATGGAGGAAATAATTGATATATTCTGGGTCCAGGCTACAAGGCTAATGATACCAATGACTCTCTCCAGGAAAAGTCGGGGCCCTGTATGCAGCTAGCCGCTTCAATTCCTGTCTTGCAAGTTTATAGAAAAAGAAAGGTGAGGCTGCGAAGAAACAATAGTAAACATGCAAACTTATCAAACTTAACATACATTCCTCGTCAGCCTGTCCAAATAAATTTGGCAAAGAAAGCTTTAACCACATTAAACTTAGCTTTATTAAATGTCAGGTCTCTGTTTTATTTAATGATTCTCTTCAATGCAAGCAGATGCCCTTTGGTCATTTTGGTTCTTTTGAATATGTGGCTCTTAATTCCTCTCAAGCTTTATTCCTAAACATTTACAGACCGCCTAAATACTGTGCAACCTTCTTTGATGAGTTTACTGAACTGCTGTCTGTAATCTGTATTGATTTTGACTGTGTTGTTATTGTTGGTGATTTTAATATCCATGTTGATAATCCCCAGGACAGAGAGTCTATAGAACTATGTGGTGTCCTTGATAACTATGATCTGACTCAGCATGTGACAGGACCCACCCACAACAGGGGGCACAGTCTGGACCTAATCATCACCAAAGGTGTAAACATTTCCAAGGTTGCTGTGACTGATGTTGCACTCTCTGATCATTTCTGTGTTTTCTTTGAGAGTGCAATCTCCTTGCACACAAATGTCCAAACCAAGGTTGTGACAAAGCGTTACATCTCTGAAAACACCAGTGAACTATTTATTCAGAAGTTCTCCTCCACACCAGCCCTCTCTTGCCTCTCAGTCAATGAGCTTGTAGATGGCTTCAATTTTAAAGTTAAAAATATTATTGATGCCATTGCACCCACTAAAGTGAAGGTTGTCTCGGGTAAGCAAAGATCTCCTTGGAGAAATGCTACGCTGGTCAAAATGGAGAAACGAGAGTGTCGGAAAGCTGAGCGCAGGTGGCGAAAAACTAATCTCCAGGTTCACTGTGACATCTATAAAGAGAGACTTCGCAATTATAATTTGGAACTTAGAAATGCAAGGCAGTCATTCTTCTCTGACATCATAACCAACAACAAGAACAATACACGCGCCTTATTTGCTACTGTCGACAGGCTAACAAACCCTCCAGTGTCGGTAGCTGCTGAGCTCCAATCCACCTGGGCATGCAATCAATTTGCCTCCTTTTTTACTGACAAAATTCAGAAAATTAGACAAGCAGTCAGTGCCTCCACACCAACCACAGGATATGTGTTGACCCGATCTCTGAATAACATCCATTCAAATATCATGACACAATTTCATTCAATCGACCGTAGAAGCCTAGAAGACATTATACAACATCTGAAGTCATCCTCCTGCTGCTTGGATATTCTACCAACACACTTTTTCAAAAATATTTCAAACTGCATGACCACTGATCTTTTACAAATTGTAAACACATTCCTTCTCTCAGGTGTCTTCCCACAAGCCCTAAAAACTGCAGTTATTAAACCACTCCTTAAGAAGGCTAGTTTAGACTCCGCAACGATGAAAAATTATAGGCCAATATCAAACCTCCCATTTTTAAGTAAAGTAATTGAAAAAGCGTTTTTCCAACAGCTGACCAACTTCTTGGCCGTAAATAACTGCTTTGATGTTTTCCAGTCAGGCTTTCGACAGCACCACAGCACTGAAACTGCTCTTGTTAAGGTTTTCAACGACATCCACTTAAACATAGACAATGGCAGAAGTTCAGTCTTAGTGTTACTGGATCTCAGTGCTGCATTCGACACGGTTGACCATGCCAAACTCCTAGAAAGACTAAACATCTGGGTGGGACTCTCTGGCACAGCACTTAACTGGTTTGAATCCTACTTGAAGGGCCGAGAATACGTTGTGTCTGTAGCTGATTACACATCAGAGCTGACTAAAATGGCATGTGGTGTTCCCCAAGGTTCAATACTGGGGCCTCTTCTGTTCAACATCTACATGCTTCCACTAGCTCAGATTATGGAAAGCAACAAAGTGTGTTATCATAATTATGCACACAACACACAAATCTACATAACTATGTCACCAGGGGACTATAATCCCATACAAGGGCTGGGTAACTGCATTGAACAAATCAACAACTGGATGTGCCAGAATTTTCTTCAATTAAACAAAGATAAAACAGAAGTAATTGTTTTTGGTACCAAGGACGAACAATTGAAAATCACCGCTCAGCTTCAGTCACAGATGTTAAAACCCACAAACCAAGCCAGAAATCTAGGTGTAGTTATGGATTCAGACCTCAACCTGAACAGCCATATCAAGACAATTACAAAATCAGCCTACTATCACCTGAAGAATATATCAAGGATTAGAGGACTTATGTCTCAACAGGATGTGTAAAACTTGTCCACGCATTTATCTTCAGCAGACTGGACTACTGTAACGGTGTGTTTACAGGTCTCTGTAAAAAGTCCGTCAGAAAGCTGCAGCTCGAGTCCTCACTAAGACCAGGAGGGTGGATCACATCACCCCAGTTCTGATGTCTTTGCACTGGCTTCCTGTCCAACAAAGAATTGACTTTAAAATCCTGCTGTTGTTTTACAAAGCACTGAATGGTTTAGGGCCAAAATACATCTCTGATCTGCTGCTACCTTATGAACCATCCCGACCCCTCAGGTCGTCTGGGACCGGTCTACTTTCTGTTCCCAGAGTCAGAACTAAACATGGAGAAGCAGCGTTCAGTTTTTCTGCTCCACATATCTGGAACAAAGTCCCAGAAAGCTGCAGGTCTGCTGAGACCCTCAGGTCATTTAAATCAAGATTGAAGACTTTTCTGTTTGCTGCTGCCTTTAATTGAACCACATTCAATTAATATATTAATCAATTTCCTGCATTTCTGCATTTTACTACTGCATTTTATTTTTTAGACCGTTTTTTAAATCTCCTTTTCTTTTGCCTTATGTTTTGATGCTTTTAATGGTTTTATGTGAAGCACTTTGAATTACCTTGTTGTTGAAATGTGCTATACAAATAAACTTGCCTTGCCTTGCCTTTGGTGCAGTCAATAATAGGAAACAAGATTGCTGTGTTTTTAAGACACACTTTGACAAACAGCGTCGTCTGGCAAGCGTAGTACCCACTCTCCGGTTCCCCCTCACTGTAAGCAACACTGTAAGCTCTGTCAACACTTTCTCTGTTGTTTGCCCTGTTACATTACATTACATTACATTCCAGTCATTTAGCAGACGCTCTTATCAAAAGCGACTTACAATAAGTGTGTTCAACATAGGTATTCAAGAGAACTACTCGTCACCAGAAGTCATAAGTGCATCTCCTTTGTTAGTGCTGTTAGCCCCACGGGTCGCCTTCGCAATGTTAAGGGCCGTTGTGAGGCAATCGAGATGCTCCCAATCTTGTACCTTGCACCTTTAAGGAGCAATAGTAAAGTCTGCCAGAGGTGAGAGCCACTCTGAGTATCGTATATAGCTCCTTTAAATTCTCAACAAACGGTCCAACTCACTTTTTTCCAAAGCTTTTATCCACATCAGCCGATGGAGTTAATCAATTGCCATGAAGATGGTTAAGTTGGCCATCGTCTCCATAACAATTGATCAACTCAATCCTCTCAACAAGGCCACGAGATGGGGTTGAAGCTTCGTAAACAAGTAACTGGCCCTTTTGTTGAGAGTTTTATTGTCCAGCTGCTGTCTCCAAGGTCAAGAATCAAACATCAAGCTCCATTTTTGAGGAGTTGTTTAAATGTAGAGACACGGTCCATGAAACCTGACAACAAACATCCATTCTGAAATGAATTACCGTGCTGCATGGGAGTCTCCATTAAAAGGACCTCCTGCTCAGCCTCTGTTGCGGTGTTGTCATGGTCGTTACAATTTTGGCGCAGAGCTTCAGACCAAACACCCGGAAGGGTCTCAGTTGCTCTTGAATTTTGGATGTGGTCAAATGAAGTCATCATGTCAACATCTGTGTTCTGGAGATGGACATAAAAGTGTATCTCGATTTATTGTATCATGGCTTACGCATCTCGTCATTTCATTTGCCAAATGTGAATTCATCTTCCTTAATTCTCCCAGTCACCTCATGGTCCATGATAGCCAACAGGTCCTGCCAGTGGAGTTCAAGGTCCAAGGAAGGGTGACCAGTGGGGGTGATATGGGACAGCGGGGGGTCCCTGCCTGGTGGCTGACGCTCCAGATCTCCCCTTCTACCACCAACATCACGTAACTGAGGGACAAGTAAAGGCCTTTACACACAAGGGGCGTGATGAATAAACAACACCAAATTCGGAAATTCTATAATATTTATATTACTTGGGAGTATTTCCCATCCAAACCATTCATAACGACGGTGATGTGAATTTGAGACAGTTGCAACACTTTTTCAATAAAAGGTTCAAATAGATTTGCGTAGGCAGAGGACCAACTGCAAGGATCCTATTGACCCAGAGCAGCCTCTGGCAGTGTGTTTGAGGTAAGTTGGACGAAGGAACCTCCGTGTTGTTGTAAACTACAGTATTGAACATGTTCATTCTGCACAATGTGAGTTGTTGATACCTTTCTTTATTCACGGTGCAAAGTTCAGAAAAATATACCGTGTTCCAAAAAGCAAAAATGGTGGCGCCTTTTCTCCACGTAAAATGCATGTGAAAGTACTCATGACAATGACAACAGTTTGAAAAATATATTGACATGTAAATTAATCACACGAAAAAAAGGCCTTAAGCAGGTACAAGTGCTGTGTAATGTTGAAGGTGAAGAAGGAAACGGCAGAATGGACTAGAAAGAAGAGGCTGTACCTGTTGTTCTTCTGTGACGTCAAAGGTTTCCTCCAACAGCCTCAAACACTCCTGGAGGGAGAAAGAACTCTGAAAATACAGACAGAGAGGAAGAGTTGAGTTGCACTCGGCTCAACGGCAGTTTGGACCAGCAGCTTTACCTCCCCACTGGTGTCCATGTGTTTTGTATGAGCCGTGCTGGCGGTATGGCTCGAGGGATGACCAGGTCGGTCGGTCGGTTGATCCAAGACTTTGGTCTTGGCTGAAATATCTCACAGTGATGAAATGGATTGCCATACATTCTGGAGATATATTTACAGTTCATAGAGGATGAATCCCACCGACCTTGGTGATCACCAAACCTTTCCTCTATTGCAACCAACAGGTTGACATTTCTAGCTCAAAGTAAAATATCTCAACAAATAAATGGATTGACATGAAATTTGGTACAGACAATGTATCCCTCAAGAATTAATTGTAATGACTTTGGTGACACATTAACTCTTCCTCTGATGTCATCAGGTCATAATTTCAGATTGTCCAAAACGTTGGTTTATGACCCAATACATGACATTACCATCATCCTCCGCTGTACTTAGTCTTAAATGCTAATTAGCTAATGTTAGCATGCAAACAGGTTCAACCAAAATGGTGAACATGGTAAATATTAGACCAGGTCTGAACACTCGCTGGCTCCAGCTGTCGAGTGTGCTACCTTGAACTGGTGAACTTGATGTTTCACATATCGTATGTCGTACATGCTTTGCAGTATAGTTTTCCATCCACACTTGTGTACATTGTGAAAGTTAAAGGGATGACAGAGAAAGTTTCCCCTTCAGCAGATGAATGCGAAAACATTTTGAGAGACAAAAGTAACCTGTAGGTCTGTGTGCGTCTGTCTCTGTCTCTCTTATCCACGGACTTTCTTTAGGTTTGGAGGAAATATCTGTCTCGTGTTTCCATCTTCCCTGGATCCGGTCGAACACTTCTAACCTCTGACCTGCAGTGTTGTGTGAGAAAGTGGATTCTGGGTTGCAGAATCATTTTTCTGCCTGAAAAACTAGGAACAGCAACATAATGCGCGATCAATATTTGATATATTTAAATGCCAGTATGAAATACAATATGTTAGAAAATGAACTGAAATTAGGTAATTGTCCTCACTTTCAGTTTTATCGGTTCTTTCATTGGTCACGCATTCACAAACACACACATCTGTGCATGTTATGTGAGAGAACGCTGCGTGTAATGTTTGTCCAATGCTTCACAAATTCTGCTGAGCTGGCAGCAATCCTGCATTTAAAACTGAAGCATCCAGCTGAGATTCCAAGCATGACAGACCTTCAGTTAGCGATCTGTTGTAACAGGCATTCAGCCAGCGCTGGGAGTTTGATACTGGGGGACTGCCCTGCCTCCCAGCCAGATCAGCAAACTTTGTGGTAGAGCTAGGGCTGGGCGATAAATCGATTTAATCGATTAATTCGAATGTGTGCTTTAAGGCGATGTGTTTTATTGAAAATCGAGAAAATCGCCCCCACCCCTTTTTCCCGTAGTAGAGTGCGCGCGCATTGTTTACAAACTAAAACAATGGCGGCCAGCAGCTTCACTGCTGGCCGCCGCCGCCGCCACCTCACAACAACAACCCAGCATTTTGGAGACATTCACCAACTGTACTCCGCATGAGAAGAAGAGTGCCCGGTGGAAAGCCATCACGGATGCAGTCGCGATGTATATCGCAAAAGATATGGTGCCCATATACACCGTGGAAAAGCCGGGGTTTATTCACCGTCTCAAAGCTTTGGACCCCAGGTACGTGCTACCAAGCCGTAAACATTTTTCTGACGTTGCCTTGCCTCGGCTGTACAATAGTACACGCCAAAGGATCTCTGCGGAGCTGGAGGGGATGTCATTCTACTCCGCAACAACTGACCTGTGGTCCAGCAGGTTGACCCAGACACCGATCCACTTGACTGGTGGAAGCGTCACCAACTTAACTTTCCAAGGCTAAGTACTTTAGCAAAGAAATACCTCTCTGTGCCAGCTACAAGTGCCCCCTCTGAGAGGCTTTTCAGTGTGTGGGGGGGGGCATTGTTACATGCCACCGTGCATGCCTGAAGCCAGAGGTAGTAGACAGGCTTGTCTTCCTGGCAAAAAATATTTAGAAAAAACATGCACTACTGTTTAATACTGTTGGTTATGTTGTGAATGCACTTGATTTTGTTTACATGCACTTATTTACTGTGCAAAATATGTTATGTTGATGTTAGATCAGATGTTGCACTTTTGAAAATGTGAATGTTAAAGGGTCATATACATTTTATTTCATGCTGTGTTTGTATCAGTGTATTCAGTTAGAAAAGCTTACTGTAAAAAGTTACATTTGCACAGTTGTTTACAATGGAAGGCTACTATTTAATGCCATTTAATGTTATGTTTAATTTAATTTTATATTTAAATGATTCAGGCAAACAAAAGAGTGACCAAATACTTTTTGTATACTACAGGCACCTTTCTACAATGTTCAGGTTTTGTTTGCACTTTATTTTTATCAACCTACTTGGGAAAATCATCACAAAATAAAAGAAAAAATTGTTTTCAACAGCTTCTGTCATCTGCAAAAAATTTTGGGGGAAAAAAATCGATTTAAATCGTGAATCGGATTTTTTGTAAAAAAATCGGAGATTTTTTTTTTAGGCCATATCGCCCAGCCCTAGGTAGAGCACGGTCATCCTTCAATCAGGAGGTTCGGTGGTTCGATCCCAGGCTCCGCTCGTCCACTAGACACTTAACCCCAAATTGCTTTGGATTGTATGAATGGGTATGGGTATGAATGTATGAATGGTTAGTGAGTCCTGATGGGCAGGTGGCACCTTGCATGGTAGCCCCTACCACCAGTGTATGAATGGGTGTCGTGGCAAAGTGACGAGGACAGAGAGTCAACTGGAGTTGCCACCAGCGGGTCGTGTTTTAATAAGAACAAGCCAACATCAACAAGTTCAGCATATTGAAACTACTCCCAATGTACTGCTCTTCACAGATCATTCTTATAGTCAAAATTCACGCCTCCTTTTGCTACGTTCCACCAATCAAACCTGTCTGTTTAATCAAAACAGGACACATCTGGACTCCTAATCTGGCCAGGTTCCTATTCTGTTCTGTGCTCACAGAAAACAACTCCATGTAAGGGGTTGTTTTGGTGCTCTTGAGAGATTAATCACACTTTATCTGTCCGAGAGAATCATTTCCCAAAAACGGTGCTTCGGATCACAATAACACGTTATGTAACTTGTTTTTAGTTCAATTGAAGGGCAGTTCAATTCACAGTTATATGATTTTCTTCAACATGGGTGAATGAACATGTAGTGTTAAAGCGCTTTGAGTGGTCGGAAGACTTGGACAGCGCTATATAAGTACAAGTCTATTTACCATTTATACCCATTTCAGGCCTTTACACACCATGGGCGTCGTTTTTGTGCGATCAATTGCACGTCGATATATTTTTCCGGACTGTTGTCTTTGTCACAAGCACTTTTACACACCGTACAACATTTAGTTTGAAGTTGCTACATACGAGATTGGGCGCATTTCTATTGCCTCATAAGCTCAACATGGAGACGGCTGAGCTGGAAGCTCGCAGCCAACGGTGCGAACAGCTCGAACGGAAAAATTGCTGATGTGATTATTGAATTTAGCACCATTCAAAAGTTTGAAACAGTTGGAAATTTTGGAAAATGTTAAACAATTCCAGTGCTAATTAGTGAGCTTTAAAGGCGCAGGGTGGACATTTTTTCTTTTGGATAGAGCTGGATCTGTTTTCACCTGTTTTAAATATTAATGCTAAGCTAACTAGCTGCTAGCTTCAACTAAAATATTTAATACATCTGAGTCTTACTGTATCTTACCTGGTCTTCATTCTGAGTTAGCTCTCTGTTGTTAGCATGGCTGTAGGAACCTCCAAGTCTTCGTCTTCCCTCTGTCCTCATACCCAGCTGTTCCTCCTCCTCTTCCTCTCCTGGCTCCTCCACAGCACCACTGTTACGACGTGCGTGATGCGTTTCTTCCTGGTTGCAGAGACAAAAAGGAAGAACGATGGAGTCAGGGCAGCCATTATGCCACAGGGATTCTGAAAACTCTCCCAAGTGCCTTCACACATCATGTTGAGTATTTGTCGCTACAGAAAGAACAGCCTGCTGTTCTCACGCACTGCTCTCTCTGCACACTTCTCACTTTCATGATACGCTACTTTAAAGCAGCAAATCATTGATTGTTGGAGCTTCACCAGTACCTTCCTGCAGTACTTGCTGTTTGCCTGGCCAAGAAATAGTCCGGTACATAATCCAACCGTAAACCGGTCATAACTGGAATACGCTCTGCACCCGTCACGATTTTGTCATAAATATTCAGCCATAATGTACAATAACATATGATAAAAGGAACAATTATGTTGATTGGTATTTGACACCTCCAGCTCCATGCCTGATGCGACGCGTTGGAGTTGACTGAGACTTAAGATCACAATCATCAGAGATCACATTCTATTGGCTGGTATCTTTCATATACGCCCCTCTTCTTCAAATTACACTCAAAGAAAGGAAAAAATGTCGGCTCGTCACATAGAAATATGTTAAATGTGGCTGACATGCATGTGCATAATGCTTTCAGCTAGTTATGACAAATGCAAAACATGCTAACCACTGGAGCAGTGTCATGCTACTGTCCTCTATACTGCCAGCCTGTATGGACAGAACATAGCGTCTCCTGTCTCAGGGACAGACAGCCCGGCTCAGAATAGCTTCAACATTCTCCTGACTTGGCTGCTGGCTGGCTGACTAACCCAGCGCCCGTCAACAGCTGGCAGGCGAGCACACGTATGTAGCTTTGACCATAAATGGGTCAGGCCTGTGCACTTATCACTACATGAGTGCAATTCAGAGCCCACCTTTGAATCATGCTTGGGTTTTCAATTGATTTGAATTGATTTTGTAAGGCTTTACAATCTGCACACACATGGCATCCTGTGTCCTGGGACGCTCACATCGGCACAGGAAAAACTTCCCCAAAACAAACCTCGAGCGGGGAGAAAAGGAAGAAACGTTAGCAACAGAACTAAATAGTTCCCTGAACCAAGGGGCCACATGGAACATGTACAACAGTAAGCTCAGGGAAGTCTAGAGTGTTTGAATAGCCCTCGACCACACCAACATTTAAAAGATGTCACAGATTCCCGGACTAGAACAAAGAGGCAACAGTAACCATAGCGACCGCTGCAGAGCTCCAGGCTCGGGTACCTCTGATGCTGGGACCCGTTTCCATCACAAGGACCCTTGTTGGTACATCGCTTGTGTTCGGGTGAAACTCTTTACTGTCCTTCCTGATCAATAAATAACGTTTACGTGTCACTGTATTACGCTGCGCAGTACTGCTTTATCGTTATTAAGCGTATATTTAATACATGGTGTCACGTCAGCTGTCACACGACGTCCAACACTGACACCGGGGTAAACAATACTACCTTATATGTTGCTGTTACTGTGACTTATAGAGCAAGGTAATAGAACGTTAAGCAGCAATTAACTTGTACTGACAGAAGAATTCTAACGTTATCTATAACATTAACTTGACACAGTGCCGAGCTGCATCTCACATTATGGCTTCAGCTTTTGAGACGATGTATCCACTTCTATGTGTTACTTACTGCTGACCTATCTCCCCATTCTAACAGGTCACTGTCATTATGACCTTTAACCCACACAGCAGATTGTCCTGTTTCCTTCCCACAACACGGCTGAATAACAAAGCCCAAGTTAGCACCTCATGCATTTGTGTACTTTTGTTTTCATGCATGCCTCTGTTGTGTGTGTGTGTGTGTGTGTGTGTGTGTTTGTGTGTTGATGCAGTACACAGGAGGGATTGCAAAACTGAAGGGATGTGAATGTGTCAGGTCGCGATCAGGTTTCAAAACAAGCCAGTCAGTCACAAGCTAATAAAAGTGCTGTGTGTGTGTGTGTGTGTGTGTGTGTGTGTGTGTGTGTGTGTGTGTGTGTGTGTGTGTGTGTGTGTGTGTGTGTGCCATTTGATACACAAGGAGAACTCAAAAACAATGCTACATTCACTTTCAGGTGAAGGTGGCGGTCCGGCAAGTTTACGTACTTCTCTATGCGTTATATCAACTTCGTAATGTCCTCTGTGTGTGTGTGTGTGTGTGTGTGTGTGTGTGCATGCTGTAAAAGGACACTGAGCTTCAGCTGTAGCTCCCAACAACTAACTGAAATACTTCAATCCCAGAATGGTCAGTTTTTCCCTCTCTGCTCTCTCTGAATATGCTTCCCTGCTCTCAACACATTCAATCTTCTCTGAATTTCTCTTTCGGTAACGATTGTAACTATAAATACTGCTGTTTATCTCAGCCTCTGTTTCACAACTTCAAAGGTCTCCAGTTGCTGTCTGGGTGCGAAGCGGCTTAAGGCAACTGCCTGTACGCATTTGGAAGTGTCTTAACTGTGATGTATGGAGGATGATCATTCAAAGGGTGAGTGGAAAAATGAGCAAAACCACCTGACCACCAAAACAAACACCTGTCTCAGGTAACAAACACAATCTCAGCTGTTCCCCTGGTTAATGAAGTGGCTCTCAGCACGTGGGAGCAGATTTACACCAGACAGCAGTGTCTGTGCAGCAACGTTGTTTTGTGGAAACAGAAACGCTTTTTTTGCTGCAATAAAGACAAATGAAGTGTTCGGTCCGTCTCAAACTGAAGTTATGGAATCTCCCACTTTTAAGCATGGCAACTGTTACTGATGCAGCTCCAGGTGTATTCAGTCTGATGTGACCAGTCTGTCAATAAAACCATAACTGGACATATCTGTAGATATTATCAATACATTATTGAATATATAACTGAGTACTGTCTAATATAGCACTAATGTTTTTCTACCAAACACCATGGAGCTCAAATAGAAGTGGATAAAGCAGCGTCCAGTAGCTCAGGCTATAGAGCAGCTGAGCCGGACAGACTGACCGACGCTGGTCCGGGTCAGTCGGATCCTGAGAGCTGCTCATCTGCCGGCATGCATCCGTTCTAACTTTTAATTGAAAAGTTTCCAACTATCGCGAAATGTCATCGCTATACATTATACATGTTTAATAAAGTGCAGCAGGGATGACGTTAGTTTGTACCTCAGAAGTTAGCGTCTCACTGATTTGTCCATTGGATCCAAGTGTTGATTGAGATAATCTTAACAAACAAACACAACTTTTATAGTTTTTGAAATGCAATCGGCAGAAGTAAAAAGCTCACTTTAATATCAACTTAAACGTGGTCGCATCAGGGAGAGCATACACAACGAGGCTGTGAAGGCGGACCAGCCGGCTTGATGCCGCTTTCTATAAAAGCGCCCAAATTCACAAGAGGTATATTTATTTGAGTATTTTACATCATAGAACATAACTTCAAGCTTTCTTAGGCCTTTGTTAAGCGCAGCGGTTCGAGGACTCATTCCTGCAGCCCTCTGTTGGGGTGTAATCCATGACAAAGTGCCACAGAATTCAAATTACACGAGAGTACTTTGAAACAAACACACACACTGTTACTCTGCTACTGGAACCCTGATGAACTGCTGCACATGACTCTGTAACAGTGTGCGCACATGTTCAGGCCAATCCGTGGGCTATTTATATGTGTGTTGTTGGGGTCTGACCAAATGGCTTCAACATGTGCTGTGGACAAAGAGAATCAGGCCTTCACTTTTTCAAGCAAAGGTTTCATCCTGATTTGTAGTTTGATGAGTGCAAACCTCCTCTGAAGGAATTTCACACTCGGGTGTGAATTTTCCCCCCCAAAAAACCATGGTCACCTGAATGCACCGCTGCAATCTCATTGGCCGAGAGCCAAGAGACCCCAGGACCCCTGTGGTTCAACCACTGTTCTACAAAACAGCCTGCAGTACACACCTCATTGCTTTTCCCCTTTGACCGCCATCGAACAGGGAGCACACAACGCTCTCTTCGCCCGGACCTTCGTCCTGGACACATGAAGACACATCGGCCTCTCCTCCCCCCTCCAGCGCGACGGAGGCCACGAGGAAGCAACGGCCTTCACCCCTCCTCAAACCCTCTAACCCTGTCAGGTCACGAGCCATTTCGCTGGACGAAACAGCCGTGTTCCACTCTGAGTAAGGCTCCCTCAGCCCGCGAGACGAATCCGCTTCCGCGATCCGTTCTCCGCTTTTTGCTTTCCTTTTTATTTTGGTGCACACATTCCGGCGAAGGAAAAACGACCAAGCCTCCCTCCTTCACCGACGATTCCCGGTAAGACGCACGGACCACGCCGTCAGCCGAAGTTAGATCATCCCCCCTGCAGCGAGGAGAGGTCACGTCTGCGTTTGCTCCAGAGCGAGCTGCGCCACGACGAACCGCAGCCGCTCACCAGCGACTCGACCAGCAAGTAGCCCTCCGCCTTTTTCTTCTGAAGAGACCTCAGCACACTGCCACGGACCCCTCTCTCCCCGTTGCAACGAGTGTCCTCACAGTAAGGTTCATGGTATCTGGGCATAGCTTAGCTTAAATTAACTTAAATTCAATTCAGGCCATTCATTTATATGTTGATATTCCCGTGTTTTTGTGTGTTTAAGTTACTATTGCGCAATCCCTCGCGGATCAGAAAATCCGCTCTATGGTGCATTCCCGTATTCTGTTTGTGTTAAGACACTGTCGCATTATACGGAGGTATTTACGCAATCATTACGGAGCAGAGAAGCTCCGTTGCATTGTGTATTAACTGTTTGACTGTTTGCTTTTGGGATTATTTGATTTCATTTTTGTTCTTGCTCTATTTCCTTGAATCGATTCTGTGAGTGAAGTGTGGAAACGCGACTATCGGGCATAAGTGTCGTCAGTTCGCGAAGCGACAACGGCAACTTGTGTGAGATACGATCGGCGATCCTCATTCTCACTACAACGCGACATCGCACACAGAAACTCTGATTCCTCTCTCTCCCCTTTTATTCCTCTTCTCACGTAACACACACAGCTCCTATCTCTGCCCCTGAGGTAAACCCCGTTCAAACGATCGCCTCACAACACGTGTGTGCATCGGCACACGTGATTACGTACAGCAGTCTCACCGCCATTTTGTCCGAGTCACTCGACTCCGCCATCTGGTGGTAGTTTAGCTGTAGTATCTTAAGGCCCCTCCCCTTTTGGCCCGCGTCACTCGACGCCGCCATCTTTGTAGTCTTTAGCGGTAGCTGTGAGACTCTCCTTCCTTTTCACCCACAGACCCACACACACACACATACACACACACACATACACACACAGACATACACAGACATACACCCTCATCCATTTTATTCATTCTTTAGTTTAGGCATATAAAATTGTATGATAACGTTTGTTGGTTGCAATATTAATTAATTTGATCATTTATTATTTTGATTTAATAAACTCTGTTATACTTTCAGGAGCAGTCGTCTGTGATTACTTGTGCATATGTATTTGATAAGACTGTATGTAGTAGCCTGTGCTCGAACTTAAAACCTTCACTGTCACTGAATGTATAGTCATACGCAGACTATTGACATTATGAGTGACTACTAATTATGAGACTTAGTTTTATCGTTTGGTTATTGGTCCCTGTTCGCAGGGTGGTGCCCCGTTGTTATTAATAATCATTAATAATTGTTACATACATTAATAATTCTATTGATGTCAAGAATTCAGTTTCTTAAATGCTGATAACCCAAACACGCTCCTTTACGTTCCCAACAGTGCGTTATGGAGTCTTTGGAGTGTTTCGTCACAGTGAACTTTGTGATGAAACTTAATGAAAATGACACCACCCTTCTTTGCATCCACCCGCAGAGACATTTACATGTATCACCTCCTAGCCTCTTAACCTCCAAGTATAAATCCTGTTTCACTCATTCGAAAAGAGTTTTGCAGAACTTAAAGCAACCCGTTCTCACTGCTGACTCATCAAATACGGACGCTTGGTCGGTGCAGACCAATCAAACACGGGACTTTCACCCAGGAGGCCAACGTCCGTATCCTGTGTCAAACGTAAGGTCAACGTTAAATGACTCAGTCATGCCAGTCGCTATTCGCGTGTCTCATCAGTTTATTTAGTCCTGTTGCTCGTCAAGTAAGCTGTTTTCTTAACCCTTCAAGTTGTTTTGTCGCCTCAACCTAACTCCCTGCGAAGATGGAAGTGTATTTTGAAAAGACACACCATTCATGTAATGAGTGTATATTGACACACGTCCAAAAATGACACGATTGGGGTATCTAGAGCGTCATAGTTTGAAGCTCAGGGCCACCTACCGAGCCCCTACCGAGCCCCTACCGAGCCCCTACCGAGCCCCTACCGAGCCCCTACCGAGCCTCTACTGACAAGTTGTGGGTGAGAATGTGTTGGCTATTTCAGACCCTCTGTGCACGATGTGTCCTGCAGATTATCTTCAGTTTCAACACGTCTGTGTCTGAGGTGCCAGTTAATGTATGTGCTTAAGTCTGTCTCATGGGCCAGAGCTTGACCGGGCCGGTCTGAGGTGTTGCCTTTAATAAGCGGAGCACACGGCATAAGTTCACGGAGGCTGGAACACAAAGTCAGAGCTTTGAAAATACATGCTTTCACTTTCTTTTATGAAAGTGAGATTAGATGACAGATGCCACTTTTGTGTCTCTGTGTTACATACGAACCTGGAGCCAGGATGAGATCAGCCTACTCTAGCAGAGCTGGAGAACAACCACCTCTAAAGCTCATTGCTGAACATAATGATTGTGTTTACAGCATAGACACATCCTGACATGAAGGGAGACTTCAGGTGCTTATTAAAGCAGTGTGACTGATTTATTATGGGCCTCTTAAGGTCAACAGAAAAGATCTCAAAACAACGCTGATATGTGATCACTATGAAGTTGTTAACGAACGTGTTAAAGACTTGAGCAGACATGAAGCAACCTTAGCATGAATTCAGCGTTGTGTTTCTGGCCACTTGACAAATATAAGTCCAGTATTCTTCTCCACATCTCCTGAGAAAGTGATCTGCCTCTTTTTAGCTGTGGCTCAGTGGTAGAGCAAGGTTGTCCTATCAGTGGTGGTTCGATCCCCGGCTCCGCTAGTCCATGTCGATGTGTCCTTTGGCAAGACACTGAACCATGAATTGCCCCCACAGCTGTGCCTACGGTGTGTGAATGTTAAATAATTCTGATGGGCAGGTGGCCTTCCCATCAGCGACATAGACGAGCTGTCTCACTGCACAGTAAACTGGCAAAGACATTCTAGTCTTAATGGACTGATTTCTTTCTTGAGGTGGGCCCTACTTTTAGATGGCTGAAGAACATTTTTGTCTTGTCTGCTTCTCCAAGTTATCTGCTGTTGCTGACTATCGAACAGTACCTCATACAAGCCACTCAAACACATGCAACCTATCCCTTCAGGTTTGAAGGAAGTCGTCTCCTGCATACAGCCAGCAGTAATCAGGTTACTGAGGTGAAGCACAAGGGCCGACTGTAAAGGTCTGTGACTTTATGTGTGCTTATTGAAAAGGTGTATTCTCTCCAGCAGGGTGCTCCTGCTGCATTTCAACTGTAGGGATTATATTGCTTCATGTTCCTGGCTGTGGTTAGGTGAGGTTTCCTGCTGACTCATCTAGCGCTGACTCACTATCTCACATGACATTACACTTTGGTGACAGCCAAAACAGAAAACAGCCCTCTGCCCCGACACTGACTCATGTGATTTATAAACACATATTTAAACTGCTACTTCTGTGGCAAGTGGGGGTCAGTGGTCTTCTGGGAGTGTCTAAGGTTTGGCTGTGGAAATCAAATGATTTTGACTTTTTAAGAGCAACTATTATATATTCTGATATCACATGAGCTCTTGTTAAAAAAACAAGTTTGTAGGAAGTAACTTTGTACGAGTAGAAACTAGTTTGTTTCCAGCAGACTATTGGCCGGAAGAAAACAACGTTTGCCGCTTTGAAACCCGTCACACTGTGCATGAACAAAGCTTTCTGAACTTGATCCCACAGGGTTATGATGGACAAAGGTCAACAGAGATTGCTGATCTGAGGTAAACATAACCATGTTGACCCTACCTGAACTTAGCTCTTAATACTCCTCTGACCGGTAACATGACGGAACCATTTCTGCATAAAAATACATTTCTTCTTGTGGGAATCAAATCTATTTTAAAATGTTTGAAATGTAAATGTTCCTCTGCTGATTAACTAGTAAATGTAGCTGAAACACAAATCCTAAATGTTGTGAAGCAGAGTAAATGAAACCGCTGTACCTCTTTATCCTCCTCCTCCTCCTCTTCCTGCAGGGTACCAAGTCCAGCTCTGGGTTCCAAAGGCGGGGCGGTGCGGTCTCTTTCTAGCCCAGCTGGTGCTCTTTCCAGCAGGTCTGGACATGCCATGGGAAGAGGATCCGGCTCCCGCTGGACCAGCCATGTCTCCAACTCTGCATGAGGAACCTGTGGGAAAGGTATGGCGAGATAGGGGATTGGTGAGAGCCTCTGTTTAACAAAGACTGTACAACTGGAAACTGTTCTTACCATTAGCCTCATATAATTCTGATTCCATCTGAATGGGACTATTGAGATAAAGATGGAAATGGACATGTTTCCCCACCTGTAGTCTGTCCAGAGAGCGGACCCAGCCCAGCAGCCGGCGCGTCGTGAAGAAGCCGTCCAGGTCCACGCTCTTGGGGTACAGGTCTTGGCCGTCCCCCAGGCGGTTGCGGAGGTTGTGGAACTGCGTCTGGGTCAGCACCGAGGTCGGACCCAACATCATCTCGTGCCAGGAAGGAGGCAGATAGGGTTCCAGTCCCACGTCGACCCTCAGCCCACACAGGCTGAGCAGGATGGCCATCTGGATGAGCCCCTCCGTGAAGTATTTCTTCAGGTGCAGCATCGTCTTTGGCTCGTCAGAGGACTTGTAAAGGGTCCGGAGCTCAGCTCACTCACCACTGCAAGAGGTGTCTCTGCTGTATTTGTGGTAAGTCCCAAGAAGATCTGTCAGCCACTGCTGACCTCCCTGAGGAAGAGAGTCCGAACCTCAAGGTCTAAATAAAATGTCCTTGGTACCCTAAATAACCTGGTTGGGAAATTCTTTACTCCCCCTCTCTTAAATGATCATGTTAAATTGCTCTGGTAGGGAAGACTTAAAAATGTACTTCTAAACAAGACATACACAGTTTGGACCAACTGCTCAGTGTAAAAGAAGGAACTCTTCTCTCACCAGGACTGATTGGGATCCAAATGTTTAGAAACACAGATTGACAGTGAAATTCCGGTTCCTCCGAGAAATCCTTGTTGCTCTTCACGGAAACCTTCACACAACGTTTCTTGCTGATAATGAAAGAGAGCAGCTTACTTCAGAACAGAGGACTGACAGCACGGCACAAATAGTACACACGTCAAAGCAAATATCATTTGTGATGTTGATATACTTAATGTTCCGAACTCAGTACAAAGGTCTGCAATCAAAGGTTGAATCCATCTGCGTTCTTTTGTTTTTTTCCAAATGGAAACGCCCACTGGGCAGTTAGCAAGAAGGCAGTGGCGTAGATTACCAAAGCAAGCGGATCAATAAGGTCATGTGAACTCTAGCACTAGCTGAGTCAACGTTAGCCGGGCTAGGTTTGTACATTTCTGAAAGGGTTAGTTAGAAGTCACTGAACAGGACTTGTCTTCTATGACAGCTTCGAGCCGGTCCCATTGGTGTGTTGTCGGGAGGATGAGCTAGTTGTGGGTTGTATTCATTCTGTCACACAGCGGGGGTCGTCGCAGACACACCTGGCGGAGAGCTGCACTCTACTGCACGCACATTTCTAGTTGCTAATATGACCACTACTGCTACAGCACAATAAGAGTGGCACAGCTGTATCAGTAATAACGACACTACAAATATCAGCTCATCCTCCCTGTCTCTCCCTGTCTCTCCCTGTCTCTCCCTGTCTCTCCCTGTCTCTCCCTGTCTCTCCCTGTCTCTCCCTGTCTCTCCCTCCCTTCGTGCTGTGGTAACCTGTTGACAGAGGCTGCAGTGGAACAGCTGACTGGAACTATTCAACACCAACTAATACTCATATTTCATACATATAATCTAGTAGTGTGTGTTGTCGGCTTACATTCAGTACTCGTGATAAACAAAAGTAGCCCCTGTGTGTGCTGTACTGTTGCAGATTATTATTATCATTGAAGGTGCATTAATGTGTCAGTAGCATGTTGTTGTCGTTGGAGGAGGTGAAGTTAATTCAATGTTTTGAATTCACTGCGACTAGACGAATCAATAAACTCTCAGATAAGTGGAGCGGAGTAAAGGACCACGGCATGCATTGATATAATATAATACAGAAAAAATACAATATTCTGTAATTCAGCTGAATGCATGATTATTATTATTATCATTATCATTCGTGTTCCCTGATGGTCCCCGCGTGAGAATATGAAGGAGAGCAACAGGTTACACAATGTTTTTCATCCCTGATGATCTCCTATTTATAACGAGGAAGATCCGCAACGTTTGGACTGCTGAGTCAACATACACACACACAGCTGCTGTCGGCGCATGCGCGGGATAATACAGTCATTCCACTCGCGATGACATATCAACAGCCCACCTTTGAGCTACTGCCACAGAACTAAACAGCACTTTGTGGAGTGACGTGTTCATGGATCAGCGTACAGTTGTTCATAATGTGATATGAATATTATATGAATGAGTCTTACCAGTTCAGAGTGTTCGGCAGCGCGTGTTACTCTGTCCCGGTCTCAGTCTGTTCTCCGGTCACACCGGGAGGGTGGGACTATTTAAAGCGACACCCAGTGATGACGTAAGGGCACGCCTCCCTGGAAAAGAAAACTGAGCGCGTGCGTGCGTTTGTGCGTGTTAGGAGGAGTCTGCATGAGTGTTTGAATAAGAAATATTAGTGATCTATTTTTAAGAGCTATTCAGACCTACTGACTCAAAGTGCAGCCTCACTCCATCACAGCAGAGTTATGCTTTCAGTCATATTCAAGTGAAAGTACCCAAGAGCAAATGACAATATATCACATCATAATGAGGATGATACTAATGATACAGGGTGACAATAACAACACTATTCAGTGTTTGGACGGTGTGTTTATTATTAACAACAATAATCGTTCTAATAGTAACTGTATTGTACATTTCATGCAAACAAACAAGCTGCTACATAGATAGATAATCCACTGCTGTACAGCATTCTTGTTTTATTTAGAAAAAGACATTTTAAATACATGTCATTACCAGCTTTTGGCAAAACAGTCAAATACATGGAGTTGTAGATTCAAAATGCAAACATTTAGCTGAATGGAAGGAAACACAGAATATTGAGAATCATCAGCTGTAAAGCGAGTTAAAGGTACACAGAACCGTTCCCTTACGTACGTTGTAGTAAAGCAGCGAATCCTTGGGAGTTACAGAGGAGACCAAACAGCAATTCCTTCTGCTCAGATTCAGGTGTGTTTCCTGAATCGTTGGTGATGCTGTGCCAAGACAAACTGCAGATAGCAGCTAGAGAGCCAATCAACAGCGGAGTCACGTGTTCAAGCCCCAGAACAGCCATGTTCCCTCTGGACGAGTCTGTCAGCTGAATGTCCAAAACATAACTGTACAGGACAAATATGAAAACTACAATGGCACACATAGCACAATAAGACAATCGGGTTGTTCCTGCAGGGCACTGAGGCGAACCAACTTTCAATTGTCAGCAACATACTTAATTATCAAAAACTGCATATACATAAAAACAAAAGCTGGCATCTTCTGCATCTTAATAAATGCTTTGCTGATGTTATGTTCAGTCAATTTCACAAACTTGGACGAAACGGCAAAGAATCTGTGAAACCGTCCGAGGAATGAAAGTAACAGAGAAGGAAACATGAATGCAGAGGAAGGTTGGCACATACAGGTGTATAGAACACTTCACGTCTTCATGTCTGGTTCAACCAAAGCAACACTGCATACGATTAGTCTCATACCTTCACTCAGCTTTCGTCTAGGCTGCACCATCAGTAGCGATAAAACTGCTGACAAACCCTTTTTAAATATCCTTCTAAATCTTCGTTAGCTTAAAAAACAAGGCTGTCTTTCAACCATGTCTTCCTTCAGAGTACAGCTGTCCTACGTCATGTCTACAGAGCAAGGAACCACCCATTGTACTGACTTAGGTGATGGCAACTGTGGACTCTTCAGTCACTCTTCAACATAGAAAAATAATAATGAATAAATAAGAAGATTAAGCGTCTTCAGCCATGCTAGCGGGCGCTGTGAGGCTGTATGAAGCGTTATTCTGGGGAATAGGGCTGTGAGCTAAATGTTAATGTCAGATGGCTAATATGCTTGCAATGACAACGTGCTGATCATTAGTTAGCTACATTGTTCAGCATGTTCACCATCTTCGTATATTCATAAAGCATGGCCGGATTAGATGGTCAAATACTTCATTGGATAATCAGAACGCTGTGAGCTCACGGTGCCGCTAGAGGACAAGTCAGAGGATCAGCTGTGTCAGGTCACCTCTTCCTCTGGGCACCACCAACATCTGGAACCAAACTCCACCCACCCAGCATTGGTGGAGACATTTCACTTTGGACCCAAGTGGTGGAATGATTGACCAACATCGCTAGCATGGCTAACAACCGGGAGTGAGTGACAAAGAGACAACTGCAGCTACCACAAGTGGAGGCAACACACTCGGTGAGTGGTTGTCCATGGTAACGAGGATTTAGGTTATAAAGGGATTTAAGGGGAAGTTCAAAGTCATTCATTGCTCCAGTAGAGCTTCTCCCAGCTGCCAGCAGTGGAGGGCTGGTCAACACTGAAATGACTCGTGTGTTTCCTCCACTCTGTTACACTCCACAGAGTCTGAGACTGAAGGAGCCGCTTCGTTTTCTTCTTCAGAGATTAAGATCATTTATTTTGAGAAAAGTGCTGTAAAGTTATGAAAATAAAGTTCTAATTTATGGGGGAAACGAACATTGTAGGGTTGTAATATTCTGAGAAAAAGGTGAAAAGTAGTCGTTTTTCTACATAAAACAGGAATATCATCATATGTTGAGGAAATAGTTGATACATGAAATGTATTGTATGTATTGTAATTTTCCATAAAATAAATAGTTGAAGATGAAGTCAGAATACAATCGGACATCTTAAAGGAGAAAAGTTGTAAGATTAGAATAATTAAGTAACAATAATAATACTGTTTCAAGAACAAAGTAATGAGATGATATTTTAACCGTGGCAGTAAACAGGCCAGTCAGCTTTAACGTGACACAATGAGAGATGTGGATGGCCTTAACTTCCAGGTCTTCTTATCAATAAGCACTCAATGCATGAACGTGCTTATTGGAAGGACAATGAAACATAACCTGTGAGTCCATAACTGCATGTGTTTTGAAGCACCGGCTGGAGAGCCGCACATTCTACTTTTATTTCACGACGTTGAACCTTTTAACGTTAAATGATGACGAATGTCGGAATCTGTTGACTTCTCCCTGGCGTGACGTCACAGCTCCACAGGCGTTGGGACGGAGCGCAGACCGTTCAGACTAGAGTTTGAGGATGAGAAGAAAGGAGCACGTCACTGTGTCGATGGGAATATGCCCAGACGGCTCCGACGCTGCACACTTACAGTCAACACACAACTGTATCGCGTCCAAACAAATGAAACAATGTGTGCTTCTAGTGCAAAAGCATATCGGAGAGGATTCCATCGTTTAGTTTGTTATGATGAGTTCTCACCTGTTCATCTGTCCTTTCCCCAAGCGCCTGCTTACTCCATTTGTTCCTGACTCTCTTTATACTTCAACTACTTTATACTTTATACTTCCTCTTCACTCCTTCTCCTATGTCCCGTCCTCCACCCACCTCACTTCCATTTCTCTCCCCCCCCCATCTCATCTTCCTCTTGCCCCTCTAGGATCCAGCCTCCTGTTCCTGTCCCAGGGCCTCCAACAGGAGTCCCATGGGTGTCCTCTTCAGGCCGATGCTCTCGAGTTTGTTCTCCAGCTTGTTCTTCAGGCTGCGCAGCCTCACCGACGCATGGACCAGAACCACTGCACACAGAAGGGAAGAGGGGATGGGTTCATTACTCACATCACCATCATCTCTCAGATGCTGCCTGAGTCTTTATGTCCCTCAGAGGACCCAGGTTCATATTAGAAATGTCTGAGAGGTATATTTCATCATGTCTTAGGAGGCTCCCTGGTGTTTGACCTGCTCCAGTTAATGTGCTGTTAATGCAAATGTGTACTCGTTATCTTGATGAATTCAGTATTATGCGCTGTATAACACCAATTCCACAACCGTCATGTCCAACTAACTCATTCTCACTCGCAACTTCCGTCGCTTGGTTAGCTTTGGTTGCTAAGGAACGCAAGTCAGCTTCTGTGTCTGTATGTTGCACACAATGCAGTCGTCATGCTCCAACTGCAAAGCAAAAGCAAATGAAAAGTGGGCTGATGAACACTGAGTTCATGCTGTGGTGTGGTATGTGTGCACTGTATGTACTGTATGCACTGTATGTACTGTGTGCACTGTAAGCACTGTATGCACTGTATGCACTGTATGTAATGTATGTACTGTATGCACTGTATGTACTGTATGCACCGTATGTACTGTATGCACCGTATGTACTGTATGCACTGTATGCACTGTATGCACCGTATGTACCGTATGCACTGTATGTACTGTATGCACCGTATGTACTGTATGCACCGTATGTAATGTGTGTACTGTATGTACTGTATGCACCGTATGTACCATATGTAATGTATGTACCGTATGTAATGTGTGTACCGTGTGCACTGTATGTACTGTATGTAATGTATGTACTGTATGTAATGTATGTACTGTATGCACTGTATGTAATGCGTGTACTGTATGCACTGTATGTAATGTGTGTACTGTATGTAATGTATGCACTGTATGTAATGTGTGTACTGTATGTACTGTATGCACTGTATGTAATGTATGTACTGTATGTACTGTATGCACTGTATGTAATGTATGTAATGTATGTACTGTATGTAATGTATGTACTGTATGTACTGTATGTAATGTATGTACCGTATGTACTGTATGTAATGTATGTACTGTATGTACTGTATGCACTGTATGTAATGTATGTACTGTATGTAATGTATGTACTGTATGCACTGTATGTAATGTATGTACCGTATGTACTGTATGCACCGTATGTAATGTATGTAATGTATGTAATGTATGTACTGTATGCACTGTATGTACTGTATGCACTGTATGTACTGTATGTAATGTATGTAATGTATGTACTGTATGTACTGTATGCACTGTATGTACTGTATGTAATGTATGTACTGTATGTACTGTATGCACTGTATGTACTGTATGTACTGTATGCACTGTATGTAATGTATGCACTGTATGCACTGTATGTAATGTATGTACTGTATGTAATGTATGCACTGTGTGCACTGTATGCACTGTATGTAATGTATGTACTGTATGCACTGTATGTAATGTATGCACTGTATGCACTGTATGTACCGTATGCACTGTATGTACTGTATGCACTGTATGTAATGTGTGTACTGTATGTACTGTATGCACCGTATGTACCATATGTAATGTATGTACTGTATGCACTGTATGTACTGTATGTACTGTATGCACCTTATTTACCATATGTAATGTATGTACCGTATGTACTGTATGTACTGTATGCACCTTATTTACCATATGTAATGTATGTACCGTATGTAATGTATGCACTGTATGTAATGTGTGTGCTGTATGTACTGTATGCACTGTATGTAATGTATGTACTGTATGCACTGTATGTAATGTATGTACTGTATGTACTGTATGCACTGTATGTAATGTATGTACTGTATGTACTGTATGCACCGTATGTAATGTATGTACTGTATGTAATGTATGTACTGTATGCACTGTATGTAATGTATGTACTGTATGCACTGTGTATACTGTATGCACTGTATGCACTGTGTGTACTGTATGTACTGTATGCACTGTATGTACTGTATGCACTGTGTGCACTGTATGCACTGTGTATACTGTATGCACTGTGTGTACTGTGTGCACTGTGTATACTGTATGCACTGTATGTACTGTATGCACCGTATGCACCGTATGTACTGTATGTACTGTATGCACCGTATGCACTGTATGTACTGTATGCAATGTATGTACTGTATGTACTGTATGCACTGTATGCACTATATGCACTATATGTACTGTATGCACTGTATGCACCATATGTACTGTATGTAATGTATGTACCGTATGCACTGTATGTATTGTATGTACTGTATGCACCGTATGCACCGTGTGCACCGTATGTACCGTGTGCACTGTATGCAATGTATGCACTGTATGCACTGTATGTACTGTATGCACTATATGTACTGTATGTACTGTATGTAATGTATGCACCGTATGCACCGTATGTATTGTATGTACCGTATGCACCGTATGCACCGTGTGCACAGTATGTACCGTATGTACTGTATGCAATGTATGTACTGTATGTACTGTATGCACTGTATGTACTGTATGCACTATATGTACTGTATGTACTGTATGCACTGTATGTACTGTATGCACCATATGTACTGTATGTAATGTATGTACCGTATGTACTGTATGTAATGTATGCACCGTATGCATTGTATGTACCGTATGCACCGTATGCACCGTATGTACCGTATGTACTGTATGCACTGTATGTACTGTATGTACTGTATGCACCATATGTACTGTATGTAATGTATGTGCCGTATGTACTGTATGTACTGTATGCACTGTATGTACTGTATGTACTGTATGTAATGTATGTACTGTATGTACTGTATGCACCGTATGCACTGTATGTACTGTATGCACCGTATGTACTGTTTTACAAAAGTTTGCATGTTTACTATTGTTTCTTAACTATGATCACTATGATCTGATAACTATGATCTGACTCAGCATGTGACAGGACCCACCCACAACAGGGGGTACACTCTGGACCTAATCATCACCAAAGGTGTAAACATTTCCAAGGTTGCTGTGACTGATGTTGCACTCTCTGATCATTTCTGTGTTTTCTTTGAGAGTGCAATCTCCTTGCACACAAATGTCCAAACCAAGGTTGTGACAAAGCGTTACATCTCTGAAAACACCAGTGAACTATTTATTCAGAAGTTCTCCTCCACACCAGCCCTCTCTTGCCTCTCAGTCAATGAGCTTGTAGATGGCTTCAATTTTAAAGTTAAAAATATTATTGATGCCATTGCACCCACTAAAGTGAAGGTTGTCTCGGGTAAGCAAAGATCTCCTTGGAGAAATGCTACGCTGGTCAAAATGGAGAAACGAGAGTGTCGGAAAGCTGAGCGCAGGTGGCGAAAAACTAATCTCCAGGTTCACTGTGACATCTATAAAGAGAGACTTCGCAATTATAATTTGGAACTTAGAAATGCAAGGCAGTCATTCTTCTCTGACATCATAACCAAAAACAAGAACAATACACGCGCCTTACTTGCTACCGTCGACAGGCTAACAAACCCTCCGGTGTCGGTAGCTGCTGAACTCCAATCCACCTGGGCATGCAATCAATTTGCCTCCTTTTTTACTGACAAAATTCAGAAAATTAGACAAGCAGTCAGTGCCTCCACATCAACCACAGGATATGTGTTGTCCCGATCGCTGAATAACATCCATTCAAATATCATGACACAATTTCATTCAATCGACCGTAGAAGCCTAGAAGACATTATACAACATCTGAAGTCATCCTCCTGCTGCTTGGATATTCTACCAACACACTTTTTCAAAAACATTTCAAACTGCATGACCACTGATCTCTTACAACTAGTAAACACATTCCTTCTCTCAGGTGTCTTCCCACAAGCCCTAAAAACTGCAGTTATTGAACCGCTCCTAAAGAAGGCTAGTTTAGACTCCACAACGATGAAAAATTATAGGCCAATATCAAACCTCCCATTTTTAAGTAAAATAATTGAAAAAGCGGTTTTCCAACAGCTGACCGACTTCTTGGCCGTAAATAACTGCTTTGATGTTTTCCAGTCAGGCTTTCGACAGCACCACAGCACTGAAACTGCTCTTGTTAAGGTTTTCAACGACATCCACTTAAACATAGACAATGGCAGAAGTTCAGTCTTAGTGTTACTGGATCTCAGTGCTGCATTCGACACGGTCGACCATGCCATACTCCTAGAAAGACTAAACATCTGGGTGGGACTCTCTGGCACAGCACTTAACTGGTTTGAATCCTACTTGAAGGGCCGAGAATACTTTGTGTCTGTGGCTGATTACACATCAGAGCTGACTAAAATGACATGTGGTGTTCCCCAAGGTTCAATACTGGGGCCTCTTCTGTTCAACATCTACATGCTTCCACGAGCTCAGATTATGGAAAGCAACAAAGTGTGTTATCATAATTATGCACACGACACACAAATCTACATAACTATGTCACCAGGGGACTATAATCCCATACAAGGGCTGGGTAACTGCATTGAACAAATCAACTGGATGTGCCAGACTTTTCTTCAATTAAACAAAGATAAAACAGAAGTAATTGTTTTTGGTACCAAGGACGAACAATTGAAAATCACCGCTCAGCTTCAATCACTGATGTTAAAACCCACAAACCAAGCCAGAAATCTAGGTGTAGTTATGGATTCAGACCTCAACCTGAACAGCCTCATCAAGACACCTGAAGACTATATCAAGGATTAGAGGACTTATGTCTCAACAGGATTTGGAAAAACTTGTCCATGCATTTATCTTCAGCAGACTGGACTACTGTAACGGTGTGTTTACAGGTCTCTGTAAAAAGTCCGTCAGAAAGCTGCAGCTGATTCAGAACGCTGCAGCTCGAGTCCTCACTAAGACCAGGAGGGTGGATCACATCACTCCAGTTCTGAGGTCTTTGCACTGGCTTCCTGTCCAACAAAGAATTGACTTTAAAATCCTGATGTTGGTTTACAAAGCACTGAATGGTTTAGGGCCAAAATACATCTCTGATCTGCTGCTACCTTATGAACCATCCCGACCCCTCAGGTCGTCTGGGACCGGTCGACTTTCTGTTCCCAGAGTCAGAACTAAACATGGAGAAGCAGCGTTCAGTTTTTCTGCTCCACATATCTGGAACAAAGTCCCAGAAAGCTGCAGGTCTGCTGAGACCCTCAGCTCATTTAAATCAAGATTGAAGACCTTTCTGTTTGCTGCTTCCTTTAATTGAACCACGTTCAAATAATATATTCATCAATTTCCTGCATTTCTGCATTTTACTACTGCATTTTATTTCTTGCACTGTTTTTTTTATGTTTTAATGAATGTTCTTAATTGTTTTTAAATCTCCTTTTCTTTTGCCTTATGTTTTGATGCTTTTAATGGTTTTATGTGAAGCACTTTGAATTACCTTGTTGTTGAAATGTGCTATACAAATAAACTTGCCTTGCCTTTGTATGTACTGTATGTACTGTATGTAATGTGTCTATGTATGTACTGTATGTACTGTATGCACTGTGTGTAATGTATGTACTGTATGCACTGTATGTAATGTATGTAATGTATGTAATGTGTCTATGTATGTACTGTATGTACTGTATGTAATGTATGTACTGTGTGTACTGTATGTAATGTGTCTACTGTATGTAATGTGTCTATGTATTTACTGTATGTACTGTATGTAATGTATGTAATGTGTGTACTGTATGTAATGTGTGTACTGTATGTAATGTGTCTAT
Source organism: Melanostigma gelatinosum (assembly GCF_949748355.1). Classification (NCBI taxonomy): domain Eukaryota; kingdom Metazoa; phylum Chordata; class Actinopteri; order Perciformes; family Zoarcidae; genus Melanostigma; species Melanostigma gelatinosum. Next base: position 5,858,861 of record NC_136646.1, read on the forward strand.
GATTGTACTGTATGTACTTTATGTAATGTATGTACTGTGTGTAATGTGTCTATGTATGTACTGTATGTACTGTATGTACTGTATGTAATGTGTATATGTATGTACTGTATGCACTGTATGTACTTTATGTAATGTATGTACTGTATGTACTGTTTGTACTGTATGTACTGTATGCACTTTATGTAATGTATGTAATGTATGCACTGTATGTAATGTATGTACTGTATGCACTGTATGCACTGTATGTAATGTGTCTCTGTATGTACTGTATGTACTGTATGCACTGTATGTACTGTATGCACTGTATGTACTGTATGCACTGTATGCAATGTGTCTATGTATGTAATGTATGTACTGTATGCACTGTATTTAATGTATGTACTGTATGTACTGTATGTACTGTATGCACTGTATGTACTGTATGCACTGTATGTACTGTATGAACTGTATGCACTGTATGTAATGTGTATATGTATGTACTGTATGCACTTTATGTAATGTATGTACTGTATGTACTGTATGTACTGTATGAACTGTATGTACTGTATGAACTGTATGTAATGTGTCTCTGTATGTACTGTATGTACTGTATGTAATGTGTCTATGTATGTACTGTATGTACTGTATGCACTGTATGTACTGTATGCACTGTATGTACTGTATGTACTGTATGCACTGTATGTAATGTGTCTATGTATGTACTGTATGTACTGTATGTACTGTATGCACTGTATGCACTGTATGTACTGTATGCACTGTATGTAATGTGTCTCTGTATGTACTGTATGCACTGTATGTAAGTGTATGCACTGTATGCAATGTATGTACTGTATGTACTGTATGCACTGTATGTACTGTATGCACTGTATGTACTGTATGCACTGTATGTAATGTGTCTCTGTATGTACTGTATGCACTGTATGTAATGTATGTAATGTATGTACTGTATGCACTGTATGTAATGTGTCTCTGTATGTACTGTATGCACTGTATGTAATGTATGTAATGTATGTAATGTATGTACTGTATGTACTGTATGTAATGTGTCTATGTATGTACTGTATGTACTGTGTGTACTGTATGTACTGTATGCACTGTATGTAATGTATGTACTGTATGTACTGTATGTAATGTATGTAATGTATACACTATGTACTGTATGCACTGTATGTACTGTATGCACTGTATGTAATGTATGCACTGTATGTAATGTATGTACTGTATGTACTGTATGCACTGTATGCACTGTATGTACTGTATGTACTGTATGCACTGTATGTACTGTATGTACTGTATGCACTGTATGCACTGTATGTAATGTATGCAATGTATGCACTGTATGTACTGTATGCACTGTATGCACTGTATGTACTGTATGCACTGTATGTACTGTATGCACTGTATGTACTGTATGTAATGTATGCACTGTATGTAATGTATGCACTGTATGCACTGTATGTAATGTGTGTACTGTGTGTAATGTGTGTACTGTATGCACTGTATGTACTGTAGTTACTGTATGTACTGTATGTAATGTATGTACTGTATGCACTGTATGTAATGTATGTAATGTATGCACTGTATGCAATGTATGTAATGTGTGTACTGTGTGTAATGTGTGTACTGTATGCACTGTATGCACTGTATGTACTGTAGTTACTGTATGTACTGTATGTAATGTATGTACTGTATGTAATGTATGTACTGTATGCACTGTATGTAATGTGTGTAATGTATGTAATGTATGTACTGTATGTAATGTATGCAATGTATGCAATGTATGCACTGTATGCACTGTATGCAATGTATGCACTGTATGCACTGTATGTAATGTATGCACTGTATGCACTGTATGCACTGTATGCAATGTATGCAATGTATGTACTGTATGTAATGTATGTAATGTATGTAATGTATGCACTGTATGCACTGTATGCACTGTATGTACTGTATGTACTGTATGCACTGTAGTTACTGTATGCACTGTATGCACTGTAGTTACTGTATGTACTGTATGCACTGTATGCACTGTATGTACTGTATGCACTGTAGTTACTGTAGTTACTGTATGTACTGTATGCACTGTATGCACTGTATGCACTGTATGCACTGTATGTACTGTATGCACTGTATGCAATGTATGTACTGTATGTACTGTATGCAATGTATGTAATGTATGTACTGTATGTAATGTATGTACTGTATGTAATGTGTCTATGTATGCACTGTATGTACTGTAGTTACTGTATGTACTGTATGTACTGTATGTACTGTATGCACTGTATGCACTGTATGTAATGTATGTACTGTATGTAATGTGTCTATGTATGCACTGCATGTACTGTAGTTACTGTATGTACTGTATGCACTGTATGTAATGTATGTACTGTATGCAATGTATGTAATGTATGTACTGTATGCACTGTATGCAATGTATGTAATGTATGTACTGTATGTACTGTATGTAATGTATGTACTGTATGTACTGTATGTAATGTGTCTATGTATGCACTGTATGTACTGTAGTTACTGTATGTACTGTATGTAATGTGTCTATGTATGCACTGTATGTACTGTATGTACTGTAGTTACTGTGTGTACTGTATGTACTGTAGTTACTGTGTGTACTGTATGTACTGTATGTACTGTAGTTACTGCGTGTACTGTATGTACTGTATGTACTGTGTCCATGTATGCGTGTGTTCCTGTCTTACTCAGTATGGGGAAGGCGATCCCAAACAGGAACACGGCCACACCTCCCAGCACCGACACGAAGAGGTAGCTGGCCGAGAGAATCGCCAACACGGCGATCGTCGGGTGGTTTCTACGGAAGCGGCGAATGGGAGCTTGGTTCTCGGCGACCCAGACGAAGCCCAGGAACAACAAGGTGACCACCGTCGCCCCCACCAGCAACTGGTAGGGCTGGCAGTACCTGAGAGACAAAAGACACGTTCAGTCAGTTCTGCCTCTGAGATTAGCTTTAGGACTGATTCTGAAGTTGCTATGAAAGCTAACGTTTTCAGACACTTCCTCATTGGCTTCAATGGCGGAGGCGAGGTTGCCGCCTGGTCAGAACCAACGCGCTTGGGCCAGACGGACTAACAGAGTCGCTGAAGGCTGCATCTGAAATCCATCGTTCACTACAGTCCAACAGCAATGGTGACAAGTCACGAGCCACCAGCTACCCTGCAGTATATACAGCACACGACATGATGAGCCCCACCTGTACCAGCTGGAACATTCAAGGGATGAACACATTAATGCGTCAATAATTATGATTCAACAATATATATCATTCTGTTCTACAGAGTGACTACTTATACGTTTGGTTCTTTCAGTATATTTAGATGTTAATACTTCTGTGCTTTTACTTTGGTAAACATTTGAATGAGTATTTCTACACAGGGGTATGAGGCTACTCTTACTGAAGACGAATCCCTGAGTGCTTCTTCCTCACTCAGCACTTTCCTCTCCAAAGGAGAGCAGGCTACAGGAACGTTAGCATCGTTAGCATCAGCTAAAGGCTGCTGTAGCTTAAGTCTGTTCTCTCATTTGTTAAAGTCTGTGTCATGTTGCAGGAGAACGTGAAACACACTCGTGAAGACTGTGGACTTCCACAGTCTTCACGACAGGCTTCCAGTGTGTTCGTTTCGACAGAGACAGAAAGGGTCAGGGGTGGCGGGGTGACCACGTCAGGGAATGCAACTTACCCTACCACGAGCAGGAGGCCCAGCGCGGACACCAGGTAGTTGCTCTGGTAGTACAGCAGGTTGTTGATGATGCGGTTGTTCCAGCGGTCCAGGTCGCGCACATCGGGCGCGGAGAACCGGGCCGAGCTCAGGAGGAAATCATCCAGGCTCCGGAGGGGTGGCGGCTGCACGCCTGCCATCTTTCCTGAGCGATAATAAACTCAATTTCCCAGAATGCACGGTGGGGTAAAAGGGGGGCGTGAGCGAGATGGGGGAAATATTTACCGAATTATTTGCACCATTATTACTTATTAATTATCTGTTGCTCATTCATAGTTTGTCAGTCAGTCTGACACGTAAATAAAAACCCTAAATAAAACAAAATATATATAAGTATATGGATATATATAATGGAGAAAAACACATATTACTACTGCTACTACTACTACTACTAATAATAATAATAATCATTAATAAATTAAACAAATGAAACAGTGAATAATACATATAAATATATGGATATATATATATATATATATGTAATAAGATTATAGTAAATACCAGCTGTATTTCAGGGAAAATTGTATTTCAATTGTGTGAGTAATTACGGTCATCAAACCTAATCACAAATGATACATTTGTGATTGACATCAGGCCACCTCAGAGTGTCACTCAGGGCATTCTGATGTGGAATTTGAAAGCAAAATGAAAGCTCTCTAATGTAATATGTATATCTAAATGTAATATGTCTAAATGTAATATGTATATCTAAATGTAATATGTGAGCTATATGTTGCATCTAAATTCAAATAATTTAACTCGTAAAAAGGGAAACGTTGTGTGTCACTTGAGAATGATAGCAGACCTCAGAGTGTAACCCATACAGTATCAAGGTCTCCCAATGGGAATTGAATGCCTTATAACATGTCAATACAGCATCTGTAAGCATAATAGGGGCTCAATAACAGAATGCGGTGTTTGGATTGTTAAAAACAAACAGGAAAGGAAGGCAAATATTTGTTGTAACTAATTGTACAACAATGATTGTGTCTGACTCTTAGTCTCATTCAGTGGATAAGAATGAAACACCTCATTTTATTATTTTCCTGAAGGAAGGCGAGCAAATCCATCTACTGTCAAGGAGTCAGCATATACGGCCAAACGAACCGAAGGACTGGTGTGGAAGTGATGTAACAGTCAGTTTGTTGCTGGACATTCTAATTTCACACATCTTGCACGTCGCTAAATAGCTAAAAGGTCCCTACAGCACGATGCTTTTCCTGTCACCCTAACAGCATGAGTCAGACTGTTTTTACTGAGGAACTACACCCTTCAACCTCTGTTTTATAGATCTTTCATTGAATCAACTTTAAATGTCCTCCTGATCTCCTGGTTTGGGAATCTTAAGGCGAGGAGTGAAACAAAGCTTCAGAGGGTGGTGGACACCTCTAAGATCACAGGGGCATCCCAACACATGGTCAGAAAGGTCCCACTGACCTACTCCCTGATTGACCCAACAACGCCTCTCTGGTCAGCTCAAACGCCCTCCTGTTGTGCCCTGGAGGTAAATTGAACCCCAGAGGTGTACGAGTGCTGGTTGCTGCGTCCCCATCAATGTGTATTGTGTCATCTTCTGCACTGCATTTCATCCAACCTGACTGAACCATCATTGGGACGTCTTACCATAACGTTATACCGAAGACCTAACCCAAGCCGTGCAGGCAGGGACAAGGAACTGATTCCATAGTTGTTACTCAGCATGAATGTGTTGTTGTCACCGTATGTCTGTTTCTTTCTTAAAAACCAGCTGATAGAAGAGACAGAAACATGCTATTATTAGCATTTGGTATTGGGAATAAGTTACAAGTACCCTAAAATGAATGCACATTGTGTACAGTTCATGCTACATGTGCATGCTGAGACCCAAAACCTGCACATGCCAAGAGAGTCTGCTCACCACTAGCCATGTCTTTCATCTAAACTATAAGGCGTATGTTATTCCATATTCTTCTCACTGTCAACAAATCCCACAACAACACAACACCAACAATGTGTTAGTTGGTCTCTCGATACCTCCGACCTCACCACACCTGTCGGTGGCTGTCAGACCTCCTCAGACAATCTTTAACAAACTCCTCGCAAATGTATAGATTCTTTCAAAACAAACACACATAACCGCTCTCAAACAGGACGAAATACCGCATTTGTCTATTTTTTGAAGCGGATTAATACACGCCAATGACCATTCATGGTGGCCGTATGGGATTAAATCAAAGATAAACAGTGCCGGGGTTCATCATAATGAGGGAACATATATATATGTATGATATATATATTGTTGTAATTGGATGATAATGATACGCTTTATCAGCTTTGGCTCCACATGCGTTAATTGTTTGTCTACAAATACTGAATATAAATCTAACATACAGAATATCACAGCCTCATGCTTCAATGTGACATCATGGACACACGCGGTGAGCTGTAGACGGCCTCCGAAAGGAGCCCAAAAACCTTTATTGTGAAAGGCTATGAGCGAGGGGAGGGAGGAAAAGGCAGTCGGGACCGCGCGCTGTGCCGTACACTCGCGCTACTGTGGGTTTATCCGGTTGGCTGCGCGGGTGCCGGGATCGCGCCCGGGCAGCTCCGTGAAAAAAAAGAAAAAAGAAGGAAGGCAATGATCTCGGTGTGACAGCTCAGAGCTGTCCACGTCAACACACCGAGCGAGCACGGCGGCGATGGACTACGCGACTCTGGTGAGCCTCTCCGTGCACCTTTAGTTTCGGGGTCCAGAGGGTTCAGGTTCTTGGCAAACGTGTGTCAGCTTATTGTTTCTGTACTGCTTTTATCAGCGCACGGGACCATTTGTTGCATTATGGCAGTTTCGGAGGTGGGAGATAATGGAGAGGGAGAGGGGGGGGCAGGCTCCAGATCGTTCATAAATCAGGAATGAGTTTGATTCATTCGTCGAACACACAATCGCGATCATGTTATGTGATGGCGGACGCGCACAGGCCTGGTCTGATCCCAGGAGTGTTTCACGTGCAGACAGCGCGTCTAAAGGACAGTTTAGTCTTCTTCTTGTAAGATCGCCTGCTACAGGGGATCGTCTGCGCTGGTTTCGGTCTGACAACTTCTAGTCAGGTGTTAACTTAACTCCGTTCCAACAGAGCGGCGGAGCCAGTCAGCTGTTATCCACTTATCCACGCGCAGCCCAGCGCGGAGCGCAACAGGGCACAAGTACGAGCCTCAAGACTAGTGGAGACAGTCAAGTGTCGCGCGAGGGGGGCGATTCGCGTGGCAGTGTGTGTATGGCGTGTAGTTAAAAGCGCGCGTGCGTGCGTGTTTAAATGTCCGCTTATGTGGAGCGCTATGTGCACAGATCGGTTGACGTGTAGAGCAGAGTAGGTGCCACGTCCACCGCTTCTCTCTCTCTCGCGCTCTCGCTCTCTCTCTCGCGCGCTCGCTCTCGCGCTCGCTCTCTCTCTCTCTCGCTCTGTTTGCCTTGCGCACTGTATTTCCATTTACCTTGATGTAACTTAAGTACTTTACCCGAGTACATCCATGATAATACAACTATATGTATATTCAAAGTTGAAAGAGTGAAATTGGACAATAATGCACGGTGGTAACAATAATCAAACAATATATTATGCAACATTATAAACTGTAATGTGCCAGTTTTCTGCGCACTAATGACTACTTTAACTTTTAATACCTGAAGCAAACTTATTCTTAAAATCAGCTCCAGCTAACAAGTAACATTGTCAACATATGTCATATGAATAATAATATTAATAATCCAACAGTGGATTATAGAATAATTGAACACGTCATCTGCATAATGAGACTTTCACGACTGATGCTATGATAACGTTATGAGCTATAAAACTCGATACACTGTCTCCTCTGTTGTTATAGCTCTTTCTACCGCTTCCACATATCCCATTACGAGCACAGGATCAAAGGAGTACGTCAGAAGTTCAGCTTTGCACGTCCATGAAGTTGAGAGACAGATTTAAAATATTATTAAATGGTCAAAACAACCAGTGATGTTTGTGCTTTCTAACGCTGCGTTCAGGTCAAAGTTGGAGGTCGGGATTTTCCATTTAAAATGTCTTCCGAACTCCAAGTGTTCCAGGTGCCAACAGCAAAACATGGCCGCCGTGACAAACTGATGGTTTACTGTTTTACAGTGTACGCTTCAATTGTGTGACGTCAGACAACTGCTTCTCTGTGAGGGCGATGGATTTCCCCCAAGTTTACAAGTAGGAACTGCGACTGAGTGGCGTTGCGTTGTGCTCTTTCTAGGAGGAGGTCGGACGTTTTGCACCACGACTGACAAAAAGTAGTGTGCTGGAGTTAAAGGAAATTTAAAAAAGGAAAGTGTCTCTACAAACGGATGTCTGCGTATGAATGCAGAGACACAGTCCGGTTGTAGACGTCGTGGCTCAACCCCAATTCAATTCTCGCATCTCGAGTTGCTAATCGGACTACAATGAGCAGCGCGCGAAAAAGGAAGTCACGGCCAGGAGGATACATCGGCTACATCGGAACCACCGAGTTATCGGTCGTTGTCCCTAGAGGCTAAACCATCAGAGCGAGAGCCGATGGGTTACGACACTGGAAGAGTGGTCGTCTTCTCATCAATCTCTCTCTCTCGCTCTCTCTCTCGCTCTCGCTCTCGCTCTCTCTCTCGCTCTGACTCTCTCTCGCTCTGGCTCTCTCGTTCGCTCTCTCTCGCTCTCGCTCTCGCTCTCTCTCTCGCTCGCTCTCTCGTTCTCTCTCTCGTTCTCTCTCTCGTTCTCTCTCTCTGCATCTTGCTGTTTTGTGCCGTTTAGCAAGCAGATGGAAGCAAAAAATGTCTTTTTAATTGCATCATGTAATCTGCTTTTATGGAGGCTATTGATAGAACAGCTGACACGAAACAGGTCGCAGCTACTGTCTCTTATTCTGGATCACAGCTAAATGCGTAGAAAATGTCCTGCTATTATGTGGTGTCCATAATGTGGTAAACATCAAAACGTAAATCAAATTTGCGGTCAAGACAACTGCCAAGTCCAAATTGCCAGAAGCTTTGATGTTGTTGTTTTTGCCAACTGTCTCCAGATGTCTGAATTGGTCTTCTGGTTTTGTCTGACTCCGTGACCCATTTATAAACATGCACTCCAGAGAAAATCATTATGTTTCAACCAAACAGCCAATATTCTGTTTGGGCGTTTATCCGGCCATGTTGATCCAGAGAGGCCGTTTGTCAAATAGGCTTTCATCCTTTTACGTTCAACCCTCTTCACTCAGTCTCTTTCACTCTGCAGAGTTCTAGTTTCCACAGCTATTTCCAACGATGTGGGATTGACAGTATGATGTTGCGTTGCTCTGTCAGCCATGGAGGTGTGAGCATCATCTTATGTAAAGAGCTGCTCCCCTGAGGACAGGGCAGGACCAGGGAGCAGCAGCCGGTTGCACCGGTGCTCTAGTTATACAGTACAGACAGTGTTAACTAGATTAAAACATGTTGCATCACACTAGTAAGGATTAGACCTAAATGCTACATATGAGTATTGAACAGATGAGGAAACTAGCGCGCTATACAAGCCATGAAGGTGAAGAGGAAAACAGGTTGGATGGAATATGGGCGACCTCACACGTGATCACAATGTTATTTAATGCTGTTAAATGTTACAGTAGATGAGTTTGTATTTTCATAAGTCAAGCCGTTGATGCCGGCATGGCAGGGTTTAGTTTCAGTGTCGGAGATAAAGGTAATATCTTGACATTGGGTTATGTTAATGACGGAGCTTTGAAATAATCACATCTTTAAGCTTTCTGCGAGCAATACAGTTACAGTTCGGTGAATAAACAGGAGTGGGAACATTTCTATTGAAATGTTTAATGCAGCCTCATGATCTGTTTAACATTATCATCACGTTAACTGCTCCTATGGAACGCAGAGTTCTGGTGCGCTGGCGTATGGACATAATGATCCAAGGATTTGAACTGTATTCGTCACTCGTGCTGCTCAATGAGGTTCAGCGGGGGGCCACGCCGCTCCGCCAGAAACATCTCTATGCGTGGTCTGCAGCAGATAGATTATGTTTTACAATGATAGAAAGTTAAAACTGCCTTAATATCTTTGTAGAAAAAACAATCCTCAGCCATCGGCATACGATCCGATGGCCCATCGGCACAAGCCTACCTTCAAGGTACCCGGGACCTTCTCTTGTGAACAAACAAAAGTTATGTGAATAATCAGTTTGTCATCTTTTGAATCCTTGAGGTCTGACAAACCTCTGGACTGCTTTTCTTTCCTCTGACTGAAAAACGTTTGCGAAGCCGATTTCTGTGTGAGTGTCATAATATGCATTGTTACATCCATGTTTGCTACTTTGTCTTCTTCTTCACGACCTTTTCTTTGTCCGTTGCGTCCACCGACATGGGTCAGCCTGAAAGCGTGCCCTGGTGTGTGTGAGAGCAGGAGGAACCGGTGAAAACGTGTGTGTGTGTGTGTGTGTGTATAACGGCCGTTGCTCTGACCGTCCTGCTACGTTTCTTTGAATGTGAATGTCGGTTCTACTCCTATTCCTTTTATATGGAGGTTCATCTGTGAAGATTATCTTGCTGAAGTATCAAGCCACAGAGTTTATTTTCTGCAATAATCCCCCAAAAATCACACAGCTGTTGTACCGAAGGAATAATGAAGAATACTCTTAAGCCAGTCAGTCACAAGAGACATCATTTCAAGTTTCATCAAAAGTTGATTGGTTGAAATCCTGACCATTGAATAATAGCTCCCATTATGCAGCTCAGGGGTTGGACGTGTTGGTTGGTCCCAAGAGATTCATAAAGACTTTGGTGTTCAGCTGACTTTTCATCTGCCGCCATCATCAGGTCAACATTTACATTTGTCCAATAGTTGGTTTATGACCAAATATCCGCAGGAGTCCGATCAGCCTGAGCTGTACATTGTGTTTAGCACCAATTAGCAAATGTTAGCGTTCTAACATGCTGTGAGAGGAACTATGGCACAGATTACACCCGTTCAACTTCAGCACGTTGTCATTGTGAGCATGTTAGCATGCTGCCATTAGCATTTAGCTCAAAGAACTGTCGCCAAGTGAAGCCTAAAAAAGTAAAGAGGTTTTATACCCACGTTAACACAGTTCAGCCGTTATCAGACCAGAATGCCTGAATCAAAAGGTGGTTGATTCAAATGTCTTCGTCCTCCCGTAACCATGGTAATGCAAGCTGGGGAAATTGTACGGTGCATGTTGTGTAAGTTCCTGGTCTAAGTTCTGTGATACACTCCGACTGTGATTCTATGCTAGTCAGTGCATAACAGAACTTTGTCTCGGGTCTGAACCTCTTCTGACGGACGGATGAGTGAGCAGGATGCTGGACAACATCTTTTGGCATGTCCACATCTGGAAAAGAAAGTCCAAAACTGAATGAGGAAACTAAAGCAGAAAGGTCTGCAGGCTGAGCAGACGGATGTAGGAACTGGGTGGAACTGGGTAGCTCCTGTGTGTACAGGGTGTTGCTGGATGATTAGGGTTGACACGACACACTGGTCAGATGCTTCTACTGCTGCTGTGGCATTGTGGACGAGACCTCTCCCAAGTTCTCCTGATGTTACTCGGAAAAGCTGAAATATGAAAGATGTTCCCTCTGTTTATTGTTGCAGGAACCCTCCCTCTACACAGTGAAAGCTGTTTTCATTCTGGACAATGATGGCAACAGACTTCTGTCAAAGGTAAGGACTCATTAACCCTTCACTGCTGACCAGCCTCACAAAATGTACGAAGCACACGCCTTCATTCAATGCCCTTCATTGTGACCGTAAACGTGCTGTGACTTGTGTTTATTACGAGGATTCCACAGCAAGACTATTTGAAGTCCCTCTGGGGTTTCATAGGAAAAGACTAGCTATTGCTGAAAACATTGCTGGAAAACTGATCATATATTGAATGGACTAAGACGTCCCAAACCACTGCTCTGGTGCCTCATCACATTACGTGTTGTCAACCCCTCCTCTCAGTCTCAGCTCCTCCATGTTTAGCTCAGAATGGAAGCAGACGTCCGTTCACTTTGTGTCTGTTTCAGCACTACGACCCCGGCCTCTACCCCTCCATGAAGGAACAGAAGAACTTTGAGAGGAACGTCTTTAACAAGACGCACAAAGCAGACAGTAGGTTCCTCTCTGTGTCTGTTCACTCACAACGTCTCCAATGGCACCTGTTGCTCCTCCTTCACTGTACGTTAGCCTGAAGCCGTTCTGTGGCGGCCTGGTCTCCATCCAGCCAAACAGTTGTTGGTGTGAACCTTGAACATCTAGGGAAGAAATCTCGTCACTGTTTTGTTTGAACTCTGTGAAACACAGCGGACACTTCTTAAGTTAGATTCATTCCCGGTTTCACAGCTGATACCCGAGTCTCTGCCCCCGGCCTCCTATCACCACCCAGTGTATTCCTCCTGTTGTTCTAAACTCCTCCTTCATTCCTCCTTTTCTCCTCTCTCTTCTCCCATGTCATGCTATATCCCGCTCCTTCCCTCCTGCCTCATCCTCCCTTTGTCCTGCTCTTCCCTTCCTTAAAGCATCTCGTCACTCCCCCCGTCTCTCTCCCTCATTCCACTCACTTTCCCTTTTCTTCTTTTTCCTTTCCTTCCTCCCTCCTTCGCTCTCTCAAGTTTACATCTTTTTGTTGTTGTTGTCTCCTATCCGATGGAATCACCTCCCTCCTTGCCTTTCTTTGTCCCCACCTGTCCCTTCTCTCTTTGTCATCTCCTCTCATCCTCCCTTTCTCCTTCCTCATTCCGTCCTCCTTGTGCCATTCATCCCTCCCCTATCACTTTCTTTATCCTTTTTCTCTTTTCTTTTCATTTGCTTCCTCATCTTTTTTCCTATTCTTCTATTAATCTTTGTCATCTTTTATTGGACTGAAATGAAGTCATTGTGTGAATATACGTCTGTCCTCCTCTTCTACCCTGAAGCATCCCTCTCTCCGTCTTCTCTCTGTAGATGAGATAGCGTTCGTGGAGGGGATGACCGTGGTCTATAAGAGCAGCATAGACCTCTTCTTCTATGTGGTGGGCAGCGCTGAGGAGAACGAGGTACTTAATAAAGGCTCACAGCGGTGCTTTGGATCTGGAGGTAACGTGTCCTTGTTGGGGACAAGAATACAAAAAAGAGAAAAAAAAGATTATCACCAGCCTGATCCTTTAGTTTATCATTTTACAGATGAAAACACTGCCGCCCCCCACACACACACACACACTTTATGAACTAAGGTATCAAATTGAGGGCACGTATTTCGTCATTTTGTAATATTAAGGGGTTTTTTTTAGAAGTAAATAAAAATGACATCCATGGTCCACGCAGAAGAATAATTCAAGCTTTTTTTGGTTCTATTTGTTGAAATAGCTGGGATTTATTTATTTATTTAATCTAGCTAGTCTTGCTAGTTTTTGCAAGATTAGCTTTGAATGTATGAACATATTTGAATTCATTCATTATTTACCACAAAGGGTAAAGAGGAGTTAACCCATTAAATACCTAAATACTGAGTAAGAATCACTGAAAATGTTTCAGATCTCTGTTGTCAATTTCAAACCTTAATAAGCTCTTAAACTGATCAGTAACGCTTATGGAACATCTTAACATTTTAAATGAATGTGTACATGATGGGAGAAGTCAATGTACTTCACTGTGGAATTACTGTAGGAACAAATGCCATCTTTATATATAACAACAACCATAACCACAATAATATAAGCGTAACAAAGTCCTTGCTTTAGATACACTACCTGGGAATTGTAAAGGCTGCTGTTTCCAGTGAAACGAGCTCTGATGAACCCACCGTACAGTACCTGCCCAGCACCAAGCAGCAGACCGACGTTCTGCCTCCAGCTGGTGAACCCAGTGCAGCTGAAGAGACGGAGGTCTCCCTCAGTAGTTGTTGGAGAGCAAAACGTAGCTAAACCAGCGTACTAGCATGTTAGCTGGCAGAACCTAAAACACGTCAGTGTGGCATGGACATAAAAAAAAAATATATATATATATATATATATATATATATAGATATAATGCTAATGTTGTTCTGTGTTTGCAGGTAACATGCCACGACAAACGTGTGTCATTTGTAGCAGAGTAAATGCCTCTTCAGAATAAAGTGCCGTTTCTCTTCTTCTCTCCAGCTGATGCTGGTGTCGGTACTGAGCTGCCTGTTTGAGTCCCTCAGTCAGATCCTCAGGTATGTTCTCTCATTGAGTCGTAAGCTTAAAGTTATGAAGGTGAATTATTCTCACTCATGGCATTTTACATCGAAAAATTACAACAACAATAAACATTGACAATAAATTCAATATCTTGCTCCCCTGACGTCGGACAGACTCGGTTATGTTGCTGGAGTGACGATGACATTTTTCACTGACTTTCCGCCGAGCACATGCACGAAGCATCCTCGTCATGTGACCTCATCATCATCATCAGTGCTCATATAATCCACACAGACGCTGCCATCCCTCCACCAGAGCCCCTCACTGGCACAGTCAGGCTCCTTTTACTCTGAAGGAAACCCTGATCTGATCTGAAGATGACACAATGACACATAGTCCTCATCTTTACATATGTACTGAACACGTCAGCAAGTGCACACCAGGATACCTCATTGTTGAACGCAACATGATCAGCCAAACTTCTGCGGATGCGGTTGCTATGGGAACCGTGGCAGCAGTAATGCAGAGTGTGAGCGACGGAGACACTGAGGGATTATATTATGGGCTGTTGTGTTGATAGTGCTTTATTATGAGGAAACGCATGCTGGTGTCTGGACATGTTGGCCATCATGGTGCACGGGCTGTGATGTTAAAGGAGCAGTGGACATGTTGGGAAGAGTCATACCACCCTCGTGTCTAGGTGTTTGGCATGGAGGCGGAGCCAGAAGGCGCTTAGCCTAGCTTAGCATAAAGACTGGTAGCAGCTCCTTGTTTAACCTGTACTTGAACAGAAATGGAAACGTGTGGTACATTTGTGGTTTTACAGGGAAGTTACCAGTTGGATTTTCTCAAAGTGAAAGATCAGGAGAAGCATCTGTGGGGAACTGATGAAGATATGTTTAAGCTAGCGTCAGGAAGTAACAAAGGGTCTCTTCTTTCCTAGAAGTAGCGACATTCATAGAAACACATGGAGTAAACCGTCGGTAACCTTAGCTTAGCTTCTGGTGCCCACTGCCTTCTCATGAAAATGCATTTGTTATGAGCATGTGGGGGGGTGTAACTCAACTAGCATTAGCTTACTGCTACTAATAAATGGCGCGTAACAGAAAAGTTTAACGTGTGTTTGGATTAATGCCAGAAGAAGTTCAGACTTTGCTGTGGTCTTGTTGTCGTCGTTAGGTTGCCAGGCAGCCAGCGGGAGGCTGCACAGACCTTCTGTTCTATAGAACTATTGTTCCTTCACAAGTAGAGCCTCCGAATCCTGCTCAAACCCTCAAACCTTTGTCAAACAAGAGTTGTCAGTGTATCTTTGACTTTTGGAGTCAGGCTAACCGTCTTTTCATGGGATTGGAGAGAAGAGAGTGAAGAACAAACGGTTCCTTGAATCACACGTACAGACCGTGTCACATTGCCACAGTACTGTAAACTGGATTGTTTGGGGTTTTTTGCAGGAAGAATGTTGAGCGGAGGTGTTTGCTGGACAACTTGGAGGGAGTGTTCCTGATTGTGGACGAAATCATCGATGGCGGGTAAGAAATGAATCAGCCTCCAGCTGATCAACCTGTTCCTCTTTGAGTCATTGAGCAGTGCATTCAGGCGAGGTCACATGTGAACGACCTGTTGGTCCTGGTGGTGGTTCATCCGCCGTCTTTAAGAGAAGTGCTCGGTCTGCTGGACTGAGTCCTCCCTGACCTACGTGTGCTGCTGTCGTCCTCATGTGTGTTTTGTGCTCTTGTATGCCGTTGCCAGGGTGATTCTGGAGATCGACCCCCAGCTGGTCCTACAGAAGGTCAACTACAGGGTAAGATGACTGTCTGTCATTCCCGACGACCAATCACAGCAATTTGTTTATTGATTTGAATCACTGGAAAACCAATGTTGTGCTCTTGAGCAGCTGTTTGGCCTGTGCAGACTCCCACAGCTCTCCTCGTCGGCTTCTTACCCGCTTTACCTTTCTTCCTCTCCTTCTCCCTGCCTCTCTTCTTCCGATCGGTGTCAGCTAATGTCGGAGCCAGCCTATGGCTTCGTCCTGTTTGATTACATCACCGGTGAGGTAGAGCGACAAACAGACAAGAGCCAGCTGCTGTAGGCAGACAGACAGAGAGGGAGACGAGGGGAAGGATCGAGAGGTAGAGAGAGAGCGAATGAATGAATGAATGAGAGTGAGATGGTGTCAGTGAAGGGATGGAGGAGGGATGGGTGAGACGGATGAGGTAAAAGCATGGTGATGGAGCTTGCTGACTAACAGAGGCTTACAGAGAAACTGCATTTTTCTACATTTGAAAACTTTGACTTGCTGGTGGTGCTGTACATTCACTGTATCCTCTGGGGACCACAACTGTCTGTGGAAGAAATGTCATATCACTCCACCCGATAGTTGGTATTTTGATTTGGACCAAAGTGGTGGACTGGCGGTAAGAGTCCCTCTGCAGGCTGCAGGCCCTCCTCCTCCATACCATTATTTGTGTTCTCAAGCTTGGAGACGGAGATTATGTCTGAAATAGTTTACACCAGAGACGATCATCAGAACGCTCATTGGTGTGAATAAATCACACAACCTCTACCACCAACACAGGACAAAGAAGTTTAATATAACTAACGTATACAGTTAGCTAGCATACATAAAGCAGACAATTACTTTCACGAACCTCATAAGTTCACCAACGTTGTCTCGATATGCTAATGTTGTTAGCAAACTAACGTTAACGTTAATTGAAACGGTTATGCTGAACTTTTTTTCCGCTGAATATGTCGATAGTTTGCTAACACTGTTAGCACAGCTAGCTAACGTTAGCCTTCAACTATAAAGTTAGTACAAGTTATTTACCGCCTAAAGTTACGTTACATAACTTTATGAGTAACATTGTGTGGCATGGAGGAGACGCAGTGATGCAAACATACGCTCAGTAGGATCAGAGGCTGCTTTATGTATTAACAATAAGCACATTAAAACACTGGTGATCTTCCACCGAGCCAGAGCTCTGCAGCTGGACACCATCGGGGGACAGATCACCACTGAGCCGCTAACATGGCTGCTCATGCTAATATGAGTTGTGATTGGCTGAGCTTTGAATGTCACTTACAGACAGTCTGTGATGGTATTTCCACTGATCCAATGATGTTTGCAGTGCTCTGGTTTGTGTGTGTGTGTGTTTGTGTGTATCAAGTAGTTTGCATGACTTTTGCAGTTTTCACTGATATAAACACACTGATGTCATTTTGTTTTACAGACGGACGAGAACCCATTGTCTGAACAAAGCGTGGCCCAGGTAACACGCGCGCACACACACACACACACATATTGAAGACAGCGATACATTACGCAATGGCCTCTGTTCCCCAGCAGCAAACAGAAGCAGAAATGGATTAAATAACAAACTTCACATTTCACAGAAACATGAACTTCGGGTGCTTTCACAGCTCACCTGTTTGGTTTGTTGTTGGGCTGATGGGAAAGCTTTTAAAGAACCCTGGTGCAGAACAAACAACTGAACCAAGACCGCACACAATGAACCGAACCACAGGTGTGAAGGCACCCTTACAGATACCTACAGACCCACAGCTCTGCATGTCTACCTCCTCTCTGCTGCTCTCTGATTACCATCAGCTGATAACAGAGCTCATGGCAGGAAGCTGAGTGTTCTCTGCTAGCAGTTTGACATCCGTCTGCAGATTCACCAGGCTGCACGCTAACGCTTTAGCTCACCACGCACTAATACGGCTCAACTGTGACTGGATGAAGGGGTTGATGGACATTTACATGGATCAACAGCAACCTCTAGCACTGGAGCTCTTTAAACACTGGACTGAGGTCAAACTGCATGGCCATCAGTGAACCCTCCTGCCACATGTATGTCAGTAGCATGCTCTAAGCTTTTCTTTATCTCTTGCTTGAACCCCGACAGCACATAACAGAGAAGCTGGCGCTGACCACGAACGTAAGTCTCTACTAACTTCACAACCGCCTGCACTCCACAGCGCTCACTGCACCAGAGCATCATAGAGTCCATGCTGCAGCGCTCACTGCACCAGAGCATCATAGAGTCCATGCTGCAGCGCTCACTGCACCAGAGCATCATAGAGTCCATGCTGCAGCGCTCACTACACCAGAGCATCATAGAGTCCATGCTGCAGCGCTCACTGCACCAGAGCATCATAGAGTCCATGCTGCACCGCTCACGACACCAGAGCATCATAGAGTCCATGCTGCAGCGCTCACTGCACCAGAGCATCATAGAGTCCATGCTGCACCGCTCACTGCTGGCCAAAGATCTGGACAGAGATGTTTTAAAGGCCATGGGACATGATATAGAATTGCATTCCTTCCATATCATGTCACACAAATCATCATGTAAAAGCTAAGAAAGTGAGGAACTTTAAAGACATTGTAATAGTTCATTAATAAACCAGTATATTACAGTTCTTATCCCTGTTCACTTCATCATGGAGGAACTCCTCACAGTGCTCCGTCTGACATCTAGTGGGTGAGCAGCGGTACTGCAACACTATACACGTCCTCAGAGGTTCAACACATCTACACATATTGTATCATAAAACAATGTGTATTACGTTCGTTTTTAAGTTTTTGTTTTTTTTAGATTTCTCCACTTCTACCTAATCTTCTGTTTGCTATGTCATGCTACATGATGCTACATGGTGCTACATGGTGCTACATCCTATCTTCTTGGTTCTGTCTCTGTTCACAGGTTCTGCAGTCGGCCAAGGAACAGATCAAATGGTCCATACTGAAATGACTCGGACCAGACACATTTAGGATTGTCAAGAAAGATCTAGAGAACAGTTTTAGTCCCGAAGGTTATTTGTTTTTATGGGAGAAGCTCGAGGGAATGTTGCTACGAGCCTGACAGGCGGCTTCATCAGCAGTAAGCAGTAATCGGGTTCTCTTTCTTGTGTGATGGCGTTTTGTTGCATTGTGTGTGACATGTATTTAAGTTATGTGCTTTGGGAGCGATGCCGGCTCATATTCATGCAGGTTTGATGTTTAACATCAGGGAACAGAAGGAGATGTGGAGACTCGGGTCTCAAGTTATTAAGCACCAAGCTAACCAATGAGAATCCTGCATGCCTGATCACTGATCACTGACCTACTGGTGGTGCAGCATCTACTCAAAGCACTTCATCTGGATGTATTTCAGCTGTTTTGCATATTGCTGATGTGTACAATTTACACTGTTTTATAAAAGCACTAAAAACTAAAAGAGTTACATGAAATGTTACGTATGCGAATCATATTTGAATCAATCTCAAGGATAATCTGGACAATAAGAATAGGCACATATCAGATAAACCCCCCCCCCCCCCCCCCACACACACACACACACGGTATTTCTCAGTTTAATTCAGTGTATTGTTTGGACTGTGCTCCTTAATCACATCCAGCTGATTTAAAGAATGTAACGAGACTAAACCAAGTCAGCAGCATGTGTGAGAGTCTCACTGTCGGTACAATAAACATGTTCCTTTCAGTGGAATTCTCTCATGAAGTTAAATTAATATTTGTACATATAATTCATCTTAGAGGGACCTTGAAGATTATAAAAATGATTATGCGGGATAATGTCTATTTTCTGAGACTTAAAAATGTTCATAAATGTTCAATGTTTTCTTAGTTGAGAAGAAAAAAGAAGCCAAAGACATTTTGTTACATTTGAATGTTGAAACCTTTTGTCTGATGTCTGTTTGTGACATTTAATGGAGAATAAAACAATAATGTATTCTTTATGTATTGTTCTGTTGGTTTTGTTAACATTTTTTTGTATTTCTTTATTTATTTATGCTTAATCCAAAACACTAATGTCTAGAATACAATTCATTCCCCTTTGTGCGGCTATTATCCAATCAGGAGTCAGATCTGCGACCCCAATGAATATCAATGAGCTCCACAGACGCAGCTCAATGTTGTGGGCGTGGTCAGGGATGCTATTGGTAGACACTAAGCGACGTCAGGAGACACGTGCCTGTACTCCCCCAGCCAATGGTTCGTTCTGGTTCTCCTGCGGAGTAATGTGATTGGTTGGCTACAAATAAAGATTATTAAGGATCAGTTTGTTTATTTTATATCGTTAAAACCTTCAAAAAATGATCATGAAATAACTCACTATTGATACATTCTTTTGACTGACTCGGGTAATAAAATAGAAGTAAGGCTCGAAATAATTAATTTAAAAGACCGATTGTTTCAATTGTACATTTCGATATTCTAATGTCCAATCAACCCATTAACAGGTCAGCAGATCGCGTTGATTAAATCCAGTGCGGATGTGAAGGGAATTATTCATGATGCCTGATAACTTTGATAGAAATGTATCCTTTGTTGTTAAGCATGTGGTTTATTTCATGAGGCTCTTTATTCCATGTTCAGCGTGGATGTGGGAAGTTTAAGCCTACACATTTGGTAGAAAAATAAGTAATTCATGAATAAAGTGTGTGTGTATGTATGTGTGTGTGTGTGTGTGTGTGTTTATATATATATATATATATATATATATATATATATATATATATATATATATATATATATATATATATAAATAAGAGACTGTAGGTGTTGAGGGAAAACCTTCAATATGAAAGGAAATAAGAGATAAACAAACATGATTTACGTGTGTGACGTTTGCTCAGTGTCCCGATGCTGCTTCATTCATCTGAACACCTGGTAGCGCGTGAGACTTAATCTCCGGTCGTGGGTTCGACCCCCACGATGGGTGGAGGTGTTTTGAAGGTCTCTTGTTGAACATGCAGCACACCATGAAAGCATCACAAACCAACAATCACATCTCGGCTCTTTCATCTTTCTCTAATGTGACAACGGCCCATCTCCAAAATGCCTCCATCGTTTCTCAACCAATCAGCGTTGACCATTTCCTCCTGCTTGTCGCCTCTCCGGGCGGCAGACGTCGCCCTCTGGTGGTGGGTTGTGATACTGGTAGAGTAGTAACTGCACGATTCTGCTGCACTCCATGACAAATACAATTGGCTCTGCTGTCCATCAGGAGCAAGAGGAAGCTGTCCTATTAATGCGAGAGGTTTTATGATCTGATTGAGTTTGCAAACTCTGCTCCACTGCTGTATTCCACATGTTTTTGGTAGAAAAGTACAAAATATACTGAAAATGTCAAACACTAAAACACTGCTCTGCTGGTAAAACAAGCGATAAAAAGCTTCTGTCACGTAAAACAAACAAGCAAAAAAGTCACACTTTTAATATTTACAATATATACAGAAGGTTATTTGTGTTGTGCTTATTTTTCTTAAACACCAGACCAACTTTATGGCATGAATCAGTAGTGTTGTGTGTTGTTACCCAGGATCCTCTCCCTCCAATCTGTGTTGAACAAAGACATATCAAGGAGGGAGAAAGACACATACACAGACATTAAAACCAGCCACTTAGTATGTTTTCTATGTCGAGCGTTTGTGACAAACTCAAACCCAGCCGGTCCGAGATGGTCTACAGCTTGACCACGGGTGGTGTGGCATCCACAAGCCGATGGGCGAAAGAGCGTGCCTCCACAGAGCTGTTGAAATTCATTCCCAGTCCTGAGGCGGTCCATGGTCTTCTTCTTCTTTCGTCAGCCAGGCTCCGAACCACGCAGGGGGTCAGGAGCAGAGTGGGCAGAGGGACCAGCACAGATGGAGCAGCAGAGGACCTGAAGGATGCTGATCTGGTCTGGTTGTTGTGAGGACCTGAAGGATGCTGATCTGGTCTGGTTGTTGTGAGGACCTGAAGGATGCTGATCTGATCTGGTTGTTGTGAGGACCTGAAGGATGCTGATCTGGTCTGGTTGTTGTGAGGACCTGAAGGATGCTGATCTGGTCTGGTTGTTGTGAGGACCTGAAGGATGCTGATCTGGTCTGGTTGTTGTGAGGACCTGAAGGATGCTGATCTGGTCTGGTTGTTGTGAGGACCTGAAGGATGCTGATCTGGTCTGGTTGTTGTGAGGACCTGAAGGATGCTGATCTGGTCTGGTTGTTGTGAGGACCTGAAGGATGCTGATCTGGTCTGGTTGTTGTGAGGACCTGAAGGATGCTGATCTGGTCTGGTTGTTGTGAGGACCTGAAGGATGCTGATCTGGTCTGGTTGTTGTGAGGACCTGAAGGATGCTGATCTGGTCTGGTTGTTGTGAGGACCTGAAGGATGCTGATCTGGTCTGGTTGTTGTGAGGACCTGAAGGATGCTGATCTGGTCTGGTTGTTGTGAGGACCTGAAGGATGCTGATCTGGTCTGGTTGTTGTGAGGACCTGAAGGATGCTGATCTGGTCTGGTTGTTGTGAGGACCTGAAGGATGCTGATCTGGTCTGGTTGTTGTGAGGACCTGAAGGATGCTGATCTGGTCTGGTTGTTGTGAGGACCTGAAGGATGCTGATCTGGTCTGGTTGTTGTGAGGACCTGAAGGATGCTGATCTGGTCTGGTTGTTGTGAGGACCTGAAGGATGCTGATCTGGTCTGGGTTGTTGTGCCACTGAATATTATACAGGGAAAGAGAAAAGAAGAATATAATGCAGGTGTAAACAGTGCCACAGCTCTTTGTCTTTTTACAAAATCACACTTTCCCCTCAACTGCATCAGACATTTCTCAATCTGTGTGAATCATAAGAACATGTGCCTTATGAGATAACTTCTCTTTATGTTTTGCCCCTTTAAGACCGTGCTATCAGTGTGTGGGTGGCCCTCAGCCTTTAGATTTGATACTGATGGGCAGGTTGGCAGTGTATGAATGTTTAAATAATAAATCAAACGATATAACAATTAAAAGGAAACTATCTGGTATCTGTGGCTGTTGCAGGACTGTGAGAAGCCCGTCCAATCATTTCATTCTGCTCTGATGAAATGATTGGACGGCCTTCCTGTCCACTGAACAATGGAGTCCAGATGAACAACTTGTCACCACTCTCCTCCAGGCTGCACACGGTTACTCATGTGGCCAACGATCTTTGACAAATAGAAATGCCTGCTGGAAATAAGCCGATTATGGAAAAGTATATCTGCTTGTAGGCGGGCTTTGGGTAATCTCCTTCTCGAGAACAACAGTGGGTAATGCAAGCTTAGTTGGGTGGACACTTCATCATGGATTAACATGAATAATATAAATGTGAGAGACAGTCAGTGAATAGAAGATATGATATCTAGAGTTATAAAAAGAAAGAATGCCGCTTCTGTAGACAGTGATATTATGCAGACAATAGCTGTGCTTGTGCAGCAGATTAGTTGTGCTTGTGGTCACAACTCTTCAAAGAGCCTTTGGGTTAAAGAGTGAAGTCTCACCCTGTCACCTCGGCAGTGAACAGCACCCCCCAGGCAGACGTGTGAGCTGTGGTCTCCCTCACTGAGGGTCTCCCGTGTGGCGTTGTTGGAGTCCATCTTGACGACATCCTCGCGATTACAATCTGCTGGACGCTCCTGTGATACACACATGTATGTATCTCTCAATAGAGCGCATAAGAAAGGAGGTGGAGTTGCTGTTTTATTTAATGATTCTCTTCAATGCAAGCAGATGTCCTTTGGTCATTTTAGTTCTTTTGAATATGTGGCTCTGAATTCCTCTCAAGCTTTATTCCTAAACATTTACAGACCGCCTAGATACTGTGCAACCTTCTTTGATGAGTTTACTGAACTGTTGTCTGTAATCTATTGATTTTGACTGTGTTGTTATTGTTGGTGATTTTAATATCCATGTTGATAATCCCCAGGACAGAGAGTCTATAGAACTATGTGGTGTCCTTGATAACTATGATCTGACTCAGCATGTGACAGGACCCACCCACAACAGGGGGCACACTCTGGACCTAATCATCACCAAAGGTGTAAACCAAGATTGAAGACTTTTCTGTTTGCTGCTGCCTTTAATTGAACCACATTCAATTAATATATTAATCAATTTCCTGCATTTCTGCATTTTACTACTGCATTTTATTTCTTACACTGTTTTTTAATTGTTTTTGAAATCTCCATTTGTTTTGCCTTGCGCTTTTAATGGTTTTATGTGAAGCACTTTGAATTACCTTGTTGTTGAAATGTGCCATACAAATAAACTTGCCTTGCCTTGCCTTGCCTCAATGTTGTGTTCAAATCACTGTAATGGTGTACCGTCCAAATTACACTTTAGATGCTAAACATTGTTTTTGAAACCTTAATGCTCAGGGAGCCCGTCACCAGCTGCAGGGTGGTCTGCTGACTGTCCCGCTGGCCAGGATGCGCTGCTCGATTCCCCTGAGGCCGCTGTGAGAACGGCTTTAATCTGTTGGTCTGTCTTTATTATTCATATGCAGTGTGGCCTTTATTTATGCAAATAACTTAATTCTTATTTGTTGTTGTCGGGATGAGCCTGCAGGATCTGACAAAATGACCTGCCTGTTGATGACGTCAAGGGGTAATCATATACTGTAAAGGAACGTAGACTGTAATGAATGATGAACGTCACCTGCATTCTGTCACGAGGCTGCTGGACCGACAGTAAGCTACAAGCTGTTTTATTTGCATTTGTATATATATTTATCCGGTATTTGTATCGCATATTTTCCACAGTAATCTTTATTCTTGCAGAAAAAAAATTATCTGTAAAAACAGGAATGAAGCAAACTTTTCAAAACTCAACCTGAAATGAAAAAGTTCTCATTAATTAGATATAATGTAAGTATTGAATCTCACCGCCCGGCTAGCTCTTGTTGTGGAATATTTCTTAAACTATTCGGGAGAAAAGTGTGAAGTGTTTCTTATCAATGTCAAATGAAACAGAGTCTTGATGAAGGATCAAAGTTGTAATAGTCAATTTATTTGCTTGCAAGCAAAGAGAACACAGTCTCACAGATACATCACCGTCATCTGCAAGAGGTGCTCTGACGACAGTTAAATGCATGGACATTTATACTCAGCCAGCATGCCGTTATCTTGGTTCGCAAACAAGAATAAATAATGAGACAGAAGAAGAAAACAAGTCAAGGCAGATGTTTTCCTTTGCAGCATAGTGTCCTGTCTTTACGATACCCTGAAGGCACTTCATGGCCTGTTTACAAATCCCTTTGTTATCAGTTTGCCCCACAATAAACCATGGATACACCCAGCCAGATGCTTCCTTTGATGTCACTGTGACCTGGTCAAAGAGTTAAGTCACTGTATTGCAGAGACGGAATAAACCTGTGAACCATCACACATCATAAATACCTAAAGAGGGTCATGCCCTTCAGCTGATGCCCATAAAGGAAATACTGTAATCAAGGCCTCTGTGTGTCTCCGTCTTTTAAGACAGAAACAATGCACAGGATAACAGACAACAAGACACCTGGATGCAAAACTTACTAGAATCATCGACTGAAACAAGGTTTGGTGCCTGTACTTCGAAAGACTTACATTCTTTAACCCTAAAGCAAGACGATGACATATTTTCCCATAACACTCTCCATGTAGCTCGTGACTCGAACAAATTCTTGGTTGTGAAAGCCAATCACCGTTCAGTCTGTAACCACAAATCAACCAGGAAGTTCAGACACTCATATTTTAATGGTTAGTATGTGAGCATGCTTCATATACTCATATTTTAATGGTTAGTATGTGAGCATGCTTCATATACTCATATTTGAATGGTTAGTATGTGAGCATGCTTCATATACTCATATTTTAATGGTTAGCATGTGAGCATGCTTCATAGACTCATATTGTAATGGTTAGTATGTGAGCATGCTTCATAGACTCATATTTTAATGGTTAGTATGTGAGCATGCTTCATAGACTCATATTTTAATGGTTAGTGTATGAGCATGCTTCATAGACTCATATTTTAATGGTTAGTATGTGAGCATGCTTCATGGACTCATATTTTAATGGTTAGTATGTGAGCATGCTTCATAGACTCATATTTTAATGGTTAGCATGTGAGCATGCTTCATAGACTCATATTTTAATGGTTAGTATGTGAGCATGCTTCATGGACTCATATTTGAATGGCTAGTATGTGAGCATGCTTCATAGACTCATATTTTAATGGTTAGTATGTGAGCATGCTTCATATACTCATATTTTAATGGTTAGTGTGTGAGCATGCTTCATAGACTCATATTTTAATGGTTAGTATGTGAGCATGCTTCATAGACTCATATTTTAATGGTTAGTATGTGAGCATGCTTCATAGACTCATATTTTAATGGTTAGTATGTGAGTATGCTTCATATACTCATATTTTAATGGTTAGTCTGTGAGCATGCTTCATAGACTCATATTTTAATGGTTAGTGTGTGAGCATGCTTCATAGACTCATATTTTAATGGTTAGTATGTGAGCATGCTTCATAGACTCATATTTTAATGGTTAGTATGTGAGCATGCTTCATATACTCATATTTTAATGGTTAGTATGTGAGCATGCATCATATACTCATATTTTAATGGTTCGTATGTGAGCATGCTTCATATTCTCATATTTTAATGGTTAGTATGTGAGCATGCTTCATAGACTCATATTTTAATGGTTAGTGTGTGAGCATGCTTCATAGACTCATATTTTAATGGTTAGTATGTGAGTATGCTTCATAGACTCATATTTTAATGGTTAGTATGTGAGCATGCTTCATAGACTCATATTTTAATGGTTAGTATGTGAGCATGCTTCATAGACTCATATTTTAATGGTTAGTATGTGAGCATGCTTCATATACTCATATTTTAATGGTTAGTATGTGAGCATGCTTCATAGACTCATATTTTAATGGTTAGTATGTGAGCATGCTTCATATACTCATATTTTAATGGTTAGTATGTGAGCATGCTTCATAGACTCATATTTTAATGGTTAGTATGTGAGCATGCTTCATAGACTCATATTTTAATGGTTAGTATGTGAGCATGCTTCATAGACTCATATTTTAATGGTTAGTATGTGAGCATGCTTCATAGACTCATATTTTAATGGTTAGTATGTGAGCATGCTTCATATACTCATATTTTAATGGTTAGTATGTGAGCATGCTTCATATACTCATATTTTAATGGTTAGTATGTGAGCATGCTTCATATACTCATATTTTAATGGTTAGCATGTGAGCATGCTTCATAGACTCATATTTTAATGGTTAGTATGTGAGCATGCTTCATATACTCATATTGTAATGGTTAGTATGTGAGCATGCTTCATAGACTCATATTTTAATGGTTAGTGTATGAGCATGCTTCATAGACTCATATTTTAATGGTTAGTATGTGAGCATGCTTCATAGACTCATATTTTAATGGTTAGTGTATGAGCATGCTTCATAGACTCATATTTTAATGGTTAGTATGTGAGCATGCTTCATGGACTCATATTTTAATGGTTAGTATGTGAGCATGCTTCATAGACTCATATTTTAATGGTTAGCATGTGAGCATGCTTCATAGACTCATATTTTAATGGTTAGTATGTGAGCATGCTTCATGGACTCATATTTGAATGGCTAGTATGTGAGCATGCTTCATAGACTCATATTTTAATGGTTAGTATGTGAGCATGCTTCATATACTCATATTTTAATGGTTAGTGTGTGCGCATGCTTCATAGACTCATATTTTAATGGTTAGTATGTGAGCATGCTTCATAGACTCATATTTTAATGGTTAGTATGTGAGCATGCTTCATAGACTCATATTTTAATGGTTAGTATGTGAGTATGCTTCATATACTCATATTTTAATGGTTAGTCTGTGAGCATGCTTCATAGACTCATATTTTAATGGTTAGTGTGTGAGCATGCTTCATAGACTCATATTTTAATGGTTAGTATGTGAGCATGCTTCATAGACTCATATTTTAATGGTTAGTATGTGAGCATGCTTCATATACTCATATTTTAATGGTTAGTATGTGAGCATGCTTCATATACTCATATTTTAATGGTTCGTATGTGAGCATGCTTCATATTCTCATATTTTAATGGTTAGTATGTGAGCATGCTTCATAGACTCATATTTTAATGGTTAGTGTGTGAGCATGCTTCATAGACTCATATTTTAATGGTTAGTATGTGAGTATGCTTCATAGACTCATATTTTAATGGTTAGTATGTGAGCATGCTTCATAGACTCATATTTTAATGGTTAGTATGTGAGCATGCTTCATAGACTAATATTTTAATGGTTAGTATGTGAGCATGCTTCATATACTCATATTTTAATGGTTAGTATGTGAGCATGCTTCATAGACTCATATTTTAATGGTTAGTATGTGAGCATGCTTCATATACTCATATTTTAATGGTTAGTATGTGAGCATGTTTCATAGACTCATATTTTAATGGTTAGTATGTGAGCATGCTTCATATACTCATATTTTAATGGTTAGTATGTGAGCATGCTTCATAGACTCATATTTTAATGGTTAGTATGTGAGCATGCTTCATAGACTCATATTTTAATGGTTAGTATGTGAGCATGCTTCATAAACTCATATTTTAATGGTTAGTATGTGAGCATGCTTCATAGACTCATATTTTAATGGTTAGTATGTGAGCATGCTTCATAGACTCATATTTTAATGGTTAGTATGTGAGCATGCTTCATATACTCATATTTTAATGGTTAGTATGTGAGCATGCTTCATATACTCATATTTTAATGGTTCGTATGTGAGCATGCTTCATATTCTCATATTTTAATGGTTAGTATGTGAGCATGCTTCATAGACTCATATTTTAATGGTTAGTGTGTGAGCATGCTTCATAGACTCATATTTTAATGGTTAGTATGTGAGTATGCTTCATAGACTCATATTTTAATGGTTAGTATGTGAGCATGCTTCATAGACTCATATTTTAATGGTTAGTATGTGAGCATGCTTCATAGACTCATATTTTAATGGTTAGTATGTGAGCATGCTTCATAGACTCATATTTTAATGGTTAGTATGTGAGCATGCTTCATAGACTCATATTTTAATGGTTAGTATGTGAGCATGCTTCATAGACTCATATTTTAATGGTTAGTATGTGAGCATGCTTCATATACTCATATTTTAATGGTTAGTATGTGAGCATGCTTCATATACTCATATTTTAATGGTTCGTATGTGAGCATGCTTCATATTCTCATATTTTAATGGTTAGTATGTGAGCATGCTTCATAGACTCATATTTTAATGGTTAGTGTGTGAGCATGCTTCATTGACTCATATTTTAATGGTTAGTATGTGAGTATGCTTCATAGACTCATATTTTAATGGTTAGTATGTGAGCATGCTTCATAGACTCATATTTTAATGGTTAGTATGTGAGCATGCTTCATATACTCATATTTTAATGGTTAGTATGTGAGCATGCTTCATATACTCATATTTTAATGGTTAGTATGTGAGCATGCTTCATATACTCATATTTTAATGGTTAGTATGTGAGCATGCTTCATATACTCATATTTTAATGGTTAGTATGTGAGCATGCTTCATATACTCATATTTTAATGGTTAGTATGTGAGCATGCTTCATATACTCATATTTTAATGGTTAGTGTGTGAGCATGCTTCATATACTCATATTTTAATGGTTAGTATGTGAGCATGCTTCATAGACTCATATTTTAATGGTTAGTATGTGAGCATGCTTCATATACTCATATTTTAATGGTTAGTATGTGAGCATGCTTCATATTCTCATATTTTAATGGTTAGTATGTGAGCATGCTTCATAGACTCATATTTTAATGGTTAGTATGTGAGCATGCTTCATAGACTCATATTTTAATGGTTAGTATGTGAGCATGCTTCATAGACTCATATTTTAATGATTAGTATGTGAGCATGCTTAATAGACTCATATTTTAATGGTTAGTATGTGAGCATGCTTCATATACTCATATTTTAATGGTTAGTATGTGAGCATGCTTCATATACTCATATTTTAATGGTTAGTATGTGAGCATGCTTCATATACTCATATTTTAATGGTTAGTGTGTGAGCATGCTTCATATACTCATATTTTAATGGTTAGTATGTGAGCATGCTTCATATACTCATATTTTAATGGTTAGTGTGTGAGCATGCTTCATATACTCATATTTTAATGGTTAGTATGTGAGCATGCTTCATATACTCATATTTTAATGGTTAGTGTGTGAGCATGCTTCATATACTCATATTTTAATGGTTAGTATGTGAGCATGCTTCATAGACTCATATTTTAATGGTTAGTATGTGAGCATGCTTCATGTACTCATATTTTAATGGTTAGTATGTGAGCATGCTTCATAAACTCATATTTTAATGGTTAGTGTGTGAGCATGCTTCATAGACTCATATTTTAATGGTTAGTATGTGAGCATGCTTCATGTACTCATATTTTAATGGTTAGTATGTGAGCATGCTTCATATACTCATATTTTAATGGTTAGTATGTGAGCATGCTTCATATACTCATATTTTAATGGTTAGTATGTGAGCATGCTTCATATACTCATATTTTAATGGTTAGTGTGTGAGCATGCTTCATATACTCATATTTTAATGGTTAGTATGTGAGCATGCTTCATATACTCATATTTTAATGGTTAGTGTGTGAGCATGCTTCATATACTCATATTTTAATGGTTAGTATGTGAGCATGCTTCATATACTCATATTTTAATGGTTAGTGTGTGAGCATGCTTCATATACTCATATTTTAATGGTTAGTATGTGAGCATGCTTCATAGACTCATATTTTAATGGTTAGTATGTGAGCATGCTTCATGTACTCATATTTTAATGGTTAGTATGTGAGCATGCTTCATAAACTCATATTTTAATGGTTAGTGTGTGAGCATGCTTCATAGACTCATATTTTAATGGTTAGTATGTGAGCATGCTTCATGTACTCATATTTTAATGGTTAGTATGTGAGCATGCTTCATGTACTCATATTTTAATGGTTAGTATGTGAGCATGCTTCATAAACTCATATTTTAATGGTTAGTGTGTGAGCATGCTTCATAGACTCATATTTTAATGGTTAGTATGTGAGCATGCTTCATATACTCATATTTTAATGGTTAGTATGTGAGCATGCTTCATATACTCATATTTGAATGGTTAGTATGTGAGCATGCTTCATATACTCATATTTTAATGGTTAGTATGTGAGCATGCGTCATATACTCATATTTTAATGGTTAGTATGTGAGCATGCTTCATATACTCATATTTTAATGGTTAGTATGTGAGCATGCTTCATAGACTCATATTTTAATGGTTAGTGTGTGAGCATGCTTCATAGACTCATATTTTAATGGTTAGTATGTGAGCATGCTTCATAGACTCATATTTTAATGGTTAGTATGTGAGCATGCTTCATAGACTCATATTTTAATGGTTAGTATGTGAGCATGCTTCACAGACTCATATTTTAATGGTTAGTATGTGAGCATGCTTCATAGACTCATATTTTAATGGTTAGTATGTGAGCATACTTCATATTCTCATATTGTAATGGTTAGTATGTGAGCATGCTTCATAGACTCATATTTTAATGGTTAGTATGTGAGCATGCTTCATAGACTCATATTTTAATGGTTAGTATGTGAGCATGCTTCATAGACTCATATTTTAATGGTTAGTGTGTGAGCATGCTTCATAGACTCATATTTTAATGGTTAGTATGTGAGCATGCTTCATAGACTCATATTTTAATGGTTAGTATGTGAGCATGCTTCATAGACTCATATTTTAATGGTTAGTGTGTGAGCATGCTTCATAGACTCATATTTTAATGGTTAGTATGTGAGCATGCTTCATAGACTCATATTTTAATGGTTAGTATGTGAGCATGCTTCATATACTCATATTTTAATGGTTAGTATGTGAGCATGCTTCATAGACTCATATTTTAATGGTTAGTGTGTGAGCATGCTTCATATTCTCATATTTTAATGGTTAGTATGTGAGCATGCTTCATAGACTCATATTGTAATGGTTAGTATATGAGCATGCTTCATATACTCATATTTTAATGGTTAGTATGTGAGCATGCTTCATAGACTCATATGTTAATGGTTAGTATATGAGCATGCTTCATAGACTCATATTTTAATGGTTAGTATGTGAGCATGCTTCATAAACTCATATTTTAATGGTTCGTATGTGAGCATGCTTCACAGACTCATATTTTAATGGTTAGTATGTGAGCATGCTTCATGTACTCATATTTTAATGGTTCGTATGTGAGCATGCTTCATATACTCATATTTTAATGGTTAGTATGTGAGCATGCTTCATAGACTAATATTGTAATGGTTAGTATGTGAGCATGCTTCATCGACTCATATTTTAATGGTTAGTATGTGAGCATGCTTCATAGACTCATATTTTAATGGTTAGTATGTGAGCATGCTTCATAGACTCATATTTTAATGGTTAGTATGTGAGCATGCTTCATAGACTCATATTTTAATGGTTAGTCTGTGAGCATGCTTCATAGACTCATATTTTAATGGTTAGTATGTGAGCATGCTTCATATACTCATATTTTAATGGTTAGTATGTGAGCATGCTTCATAGACTCATATTTTAATGGTTAGTATGTGAGCATGCTTCATAGACTCATATTTTAATGGTTAGTATGTGAGCATGCTTCATATACTCATATTTTAATGGTTAGTATGTGAGCATGCTTCATAGACTCATATTTTAATGGTTAGCGTGTGAGCATGCTTCATAGACTCATATTTTAATGGTTAGTATGTGAGCATGCTTCATAGACTCATATTTTAATGGTTAGTGTGTGAGCATGCTTCATAGACTCATATTTTAATGGTTAGTATGTGAGCATGCTTCACAGACTCATATTTTAATGGTTAGTATGTGAGCATGCTTCACAGACTCATATTTTAATGGTTAGTATGTGAGCATGCTTCACAGACTCATATTTTAATGGTTAGTATGTGAGCATGCTTCACAGACTCATATTTTAATGGTTAGTATGTGAGCATGCTTCATATACTCATATTTTAATGGTTAGTATGTGAGCATGCTTCATAAACTCATATTTTAATGGTTCGTATGTGAGCATGCTTCATATACTCATATTTTAATGGTTAGTATGTGAGCATGCTTCATAGACTCATATTTTAATGGTTAGTATGTGAGCATGCTTCATAGACTCATATTTGAATGGTTAGTATGTGAGCATGCTTCATAGACTCATATTTGAATGGTTAGTATGTGAGCATGCTTCATAGACTCATATTTTAATGGTTAGTATGTGAGCATGCTTCATGTACTCATATTTTAATGGTTAGTATGTGAGCATGCTTCATGTACTCATATTTTAATGGTTCGTATGTGAGCATGCTTCATATACTCATATTTTAATGGTTAGTATGTGAGCATACTTCATAGACTCATATTGTAATGGTTAGTATGTGAGCATGCTTCATCGACTGATATTTTAATGGTTAGTATGTGAGCATGCTTCATAGACTGATATTTTAATGGTTAGTATGTGAGCATGCTTCATAGACTCATATTTGAATGGTTAGTATGTGAGCATGCTTCATAGACTCATATTTTAATGGTTAGTCTGTGAGCATGCTTCACAGACTCATATTTTAATGGTTAGTATGTGAGCATGCTTCATATACTCATATTTTAATGGTTAGTATGTGAGCATGCTTCACAGACTCATATTTTAATGGTTAGTATGTGAGCATGCTTCACAGACTCATATTTTAATGGTTAGTATGTGAGCATGCTTCATAGACTCATATTTTAATGGTTAGTATGTGAGCATGCTTCATAGACTCATATTTTAATGGTTAGTATTTGAGCATGCTTCATAGACTCATATTTTAATGGTTTGTATGTGAGCATGCTTCATAGACTCATATTTTAATGGTTAGTATGTGAGCATGCTTCATAGACTCATATTGTAATGGTTAGTGTGTGAGCATGCTTCATATTCTCATATTTTAATGGTTAGTATGTGAGCATGCTTCATAGACTCATATTTTAATGGTTAGTGTGTGAGCATGCTTCATATTCTCATATTTTAATGGTTCTTATGTGAGCATGCTTCATATACTCATATTTTAATGGTTAGTATGTGAGCATGCTTCATAGACTCATATTTTAATGGTTAGTATGTGAGCATGCTTCATATACTCATATTTTAATGGTTAGTATGTGAGCATGCTTCATATACTCATATTTTAATGGTTAGTATGTGAGCATGCTTCATATACTCATATTTTAATGGTTAGTGTGTGAGCATGCTTCATATACTCATATTTTAATGGTTAGTATGTGAGCATGCTTCATATACTCATATTTTAATGGTTAGTGTGTGAGCATGCTTCATATACTCATATTTTAATGGTTAGTATGTGAGCATGCTTCATAT
Source organism: Melanostigma gelatinosum (assembly GCF_949748355.1). Taxonomy (NCBI): domain Eukaryota; kingdom Metazoa; phylum Chordata; class Actinopteri; order Perciformes; family Zoarcidae; genus Melanostigma; species Melanostigma gelatinosum. Next base: position 5,893,108 of record NC_136646.1, read on the forward strand.
ACTCATATTTTAATGGTTAGTGTGTGAGCATGCTTCATATACTCATATTTTAATGGTTAGTATGTGAGCATGCTTCATAGACTCATATTTTAATGGTTAGTATGTGAGCATGCTTCATGTACTCATATTTTAATGGTTAGTATGTGAGCATGCTTCATAAACTCATATTTTAATGGTTAGTGTGTGAGCATGCTTCATAGACTCATATTTTAATGGTTAGTATGTGAGCATGCTTCATGTACTCATATTTTAATGGTTAGTATGTGAGCATGCTTCATGTACTCATATTTTAATGGTTAGTATGTGAGCATGCTTCATAAACTCATATTTTAATGGTTAGTGTGTGAGCATGCTTCATAGACTCATATTTTAATGGTTAGTATGTGAGCATGCTTCATATACTCATATTTTAATGGTTAGTATGTGAGCATGCTTCATATACTCATATTTTAATGGTTAGTATGTGAGCATGCTTCATATACTCATATTTTAATGGTTAGTATGTGAGCATGCGTCATATACTCATATTTTAATGGTTAGTATGTGAGCATGCTTCATATACTCATATTTTAATGGTTAGTATGTGAGCATGCTTCATAGACTCATATTTTAATGGTTAGTGTGTGAGCATGCTTCATAGACTCATATTTTAATGGTTAGTATGTGAGCATGCTTCATAGACTCATATTTTAATGGTTAGTATGTGAGCATGCTTCATAGACTCATATTTTAATGGTTAGTATGTGAGCATGCTTCACAGACTCATATTTTAATGGTTAGTATGTGAGCATGCTTCATAGACTCATATTTTAATGGTTAGTATGTGAGCATACTTCATATTCTCATATTGTAATGGTTAGTATGTGAGCATGCTTCATAGACTCATATTTTAATGGTTAGTATGTGAGCATGCTTCATAGACTCATATTTTAATGGTTAGTATGTGAGCATGCTTCATAGACTCATATTTTAATGGTTAGTGTGTGAGCATGCTTCATAGACTCATATTTTAATGGTTAGTATGTGAGCATGCTTCATAGACTCATATTTTAATGGTTAGTATGTGAGCATGCTTCATAGACTCATATTTTAATGGTTAGTGTGTGAGCATGCTTCATAGACTCATATTTTAATGGTTAGTATGTGAGCATGCTTCATAGACTCATATTTTAATGGTTAGTATGTGAGCATGCTTCATATACTCATATTTTAATGGTTAGTATGTGAGCATGCTTCATAGACTCATATTTTAATGGTTAGTGTGTGAGCATGCTTCATATTCTCATATTTTAATGGTTAGTATGTGAGCATGCTTCATAGACTCATATTGTAATGGTTAGTATATGAGCATGCTTCATATACTCATATTTTAATGGTTAGTATGTGAGCATGCTTCATAGACTCATATGTTAATGGTTAGTATATGAGCATGCTTCATAGACTCATATTTTAATGGTTAGTATGTGAGCATGCTTCATAAACTCATATTTTAATGGTTCGTATGTGAGCATGCTTCACAGACTCATATTTTAATGGTTAGTATGTGAGCATGCTTCATGTACTCATATTTTAATGGTTCGTATGTGAGCATGCTTCATATACTCATATTTTAATGGTTAGTATGTGAGCATGCTTCATAGACTCATATTGTAATGGTTAGTATGTGAGCATGCTTCATCGACTCATATTTTAATGGTTAGTATGTGAGCATGCTTCATAGACTCATATTTTAATGGTTAGTATGTGAGCATGCTTCATAGACTCATATTTTAATGGTTAGTATGTGAGCATGCTTCATAGACTCATATTTTAATGGTTAGTCTGTGAGCATGCTTCATAGACTCATATTTTAATGGTTAGTATGTGAGCATGCTTCATATACTCATATTTTAATGGTTAGTATGTGAGCATGCTTCATAGACTCATATTTTAATGGTTAGTATGTGAGCATGCTTCATAGACTCATATTTTAATGGTTAGTATGTGAGCATGCTTCATATACTCATATTTTAATGGTTAGTATGTGAGCATGCTTCATAGACTCATATTTTAATGGTTAGCGTGTGAGCATGCTTCATAGACTCATATTTTAATGGTTAGTATGTGAGCATGCTTCATAGACTCATATTTTAATGGTTAGTGTGTGAGCATGCTTCATAGACTCATATTTTAATGGTTAGTATGTGAGCATGCTTCACAGACTCATATTTTAATGGTTAGTATGTGAGCATGCTTCACAGACTCATATTTTAATGGTTAGTATGTGAGCATGCTTCACAGACTCATATTTTAATGGTTAGTATGTGAGCATGCTTCACAGACTCATATTTTAATGGTTAGTATGTGAGCATGCTTCATAGACTCATATTTTAATGGTTAGTATGTGAGCATGCTTCATAGACTCATATTTTAATGGTTAGTATGTGAGCATGCTTCATAGACTCATATTTTAATGGTTAGTATGTGAGCATGCTTCATAGACTCATATTTTAATGGTTAGTATGTGAGCATGCTTCATAGACTCATATTTTAATGGTTAGTGTGTGAGCATGCTTCATATTCTCATATTTTAATGGTTAGTATGTGAGCATGCTTCATAGACTCATATTTTAATGGTTAGTGTGTGAGCATGCTTCATATTCTCATATTTTAATGGTTCGTATGTGAGCATGCTTCATATACTCATATTTTAATGGTTAGTATGTGAGCATGCTTCATAGACTCATATTTTAATGGTTCGTATGTGAGCATGCTTCATAAACTCATATTTTAATGGTTCGTATGTGAGCATGCTTCATAAACTCATATTTTAATGGTTCGTATGTGAGCATGCTTCATAGACTCATATTTTAATGGTTAGTATGTGAGCATGCTTCATAGACTCATATTTTAATGGTTAGTATGTGAGCATGCTTCATATACTCATATTTTAATGGTTAGTATGTGAGCATGCTTCATAAACTCATATTTTAATGGTTCGTATGTGAGCATGCTTCATATACTCATATTTTAATGGTTAGTATGTGAGCATGCTTCATAGACTCATATTTTAATGGTTTGTATGTGAGCATGCTTCATAGACTCATATTTTAATGGTTAGTATGTGAGCATGCTTCATAGACTCATATTTTAATGGTTAGTATGTGAGCATGCTTCATAGACTCATATTTTAATGGTTAGTATGTGAGCATGCTTCATGTACTCATATTTTAATGGTTAGTATGTGAGCATGCTTCATGTACTCATATTTTAATGGTTAGTATGTGAGCATGCTTCATGTACTCATATTTTAATGGTTCGTATGTGAGCATGCTTCATATACTCATATTTTAATGGTTAGTATGTGAGCATGCTTCATAGACTCAAATTGTAATGGTTAGTATGTGAGCATGCTTCATCGACTCATATTTTAATGGTTAGTATGTGAGCATGCTTCATAGACTCATATTTTAATGGTTAGTATGTGAGCATGCTTCATAGACTCATATTTTAATGGTTAGTATGTGAGCATGCTTCATAGACTCATATTTTAATGGTTAGTCTGTGAGCATGCTTCACAGACTCATATTTTAATGGTTAGTATGTGAGCATGCTTCATATACTCATATTTTAATGGTTAGTATGTGAGCATGCTTCACAGACTCATATTTTAATGGTTAGTATGTGAGCATGCTTCACAGACTCATATTTTAATGGTTAGTATGTGAGCATGCTTCATAGACTCATATTTTAATGGTTAGTATGTGAGCATGCTTCATAGACTCATATTTTAATGGTTAGTATGTGAGCATGCTTCATAGACTCATATTTTAATGGTTCGTATGTGAGCATGCTTCATGTACTCATATTTTAATGGTTAGTATGTGAGCATGCTTCATAGACTCATATTTTAATGGTTAGCATGTGAGCATGCTTCATAGACTCATATTTTAATGGTTAGTATGTGAGCATGCTTCATAGACTCATATTGTAATGGTTAGTGTGTGAGCATGCTTCATATTCTCATATTTTAATGGTTAGTATGTGAGCATGCTTCATAGACTCATATTTTAATGGTTAGTGTGTGAGCATGCTTCATATTCTCATATTTTAATGGTTCGTATGTGAGCATGCTTCATATACTCATATTTTAATGGTTAGTATGTGAGCATGCTTCATAGACTCATATTTTAATGGTTAGTCTGTGAGCATGCTTCATAGACTCATATTTTAATGGTTAGTATGTGAGCATGCTTCATATACTCATATTTTAATGGTTAGTATGTGAGCATGCTTCATAGACTCATATTTTAATGGTTAGCATGTGAGCATGCTTCATAGACTCATATTTTAATGGTTAGTATGTGAGCATGCTTCATAGACTCATATTGTAATGGTTAGTGTGTGAGCATGCTTCATATTCTCATATTTTAATGGTTAGTATGTGAGCATGCTTCATAGACTCATATTTTAATGGTTAGTGTGTGAGCATGCTTCATATTCTCATATTTTAATGGTTCGTATGTGAGCATGCTTCATATACTCATATTTTAATGGTTAGTATGTGAGCATGCTTCATAGACTCATATTTTAATGGTTAGTCTGTGAGCATGCTTCATAGACTCATATTTTAATGGTTAGTATGTGAGCATGCTTCATATACTCATATTTTAATGGTTAGTATGTGAGCATGCTTCATAGACTCATATTTTAATGGTTAGTATGTGAGCATGCTTCATAGACTCATATTTTAATGGTTAGTATGTGAGCATGCTTCATAGACTCATATTTTAATGGTTAGTGTGTGAGCATGCTTCATAGACTCATATTTTAATGGTTAGTATGTGAGCATGCTTCACAGACTCATATTTTAATGGTTAGTATGTGAGCATGCTTCATATACTCATATTTTAATGGTTACTATGTGAGCATGCTTCACAGACTCATATTTTAATGGTTAGTATGTGAGCATGCTTCATGTACTCATATTTTAATGGTTCGTATGTGAGCATGCTTCATATACTCATATTTTAATGGTTAGTATGTGAGCATGCTTCCTAGACTCATATTGTAATGGTTAGTATGTGAGCATGCTTCATCGACTCATATTTTAATGGTTAGTATGTGAGCATGCTTCATAGACTCATATTTTAATGGTTAGTATGTGAGCATGCTTCATAGACTCATATTTTAATGGTTAGTATGTGAGCATGCTTCATAGACTCATATTTTAATGGTTAGTCTGTGAGCATGCTTCATAGACTCATATTTTAATGGTTAGTATGTGAGCATGCTTCATAGACTCATATTTTAATGGTTCGTATGTGAGCATGCTTCATGTACTCATATTTTAATGGTTAGTATGTGAGCATGCTTCATAGACTCATATTTTAATGGTTAGCGTGTGAGCATGCTTCATAGACTCATATTTTAATGGTTAGTATGTGAGCATGCTTCATAGACTCATATTTTAATGGTTAGTGTGTGAGCATGCTTCATATTCTCATATTTTAATGGTTAGTATGTGAGCATGCTTCATAGACTCATATTTTAATGGTTAGTGTGTGAGCATGCTTCATATTCTCATATTTTAATGGTTCGTATGTGAGCATGCTTCATATACTCATATTTTAATGGTTAGTATGTGAGCATGCTTCATAGACTCATATTTTAATGGTTCGTATGTGAGCATGCTTCATAAACTCATATTTTAATGGTTCGTATGTGAGCATGCTTCATAAACTCATATTTTAATGGTTCGTATGTGAGCATGCTTCATAGACTCATATTTTAATGGTTAGTATGTGAGCATGCTTCATAGACTCATATTTTAATGGTTAGTATGTGAGCATGCTTCATATACTCATATTTTAATGGTTAGTATGTGAGCATGCTTCATAAACTCATATTTTAATGGTTCGTATGTGAGCATGCTTCATATACTCATATTTTAATGGTTCGTATGTGAGCATGCTTCATAGACTCATATTTTAATGGTTAGTATGTGAGCATGCTTCATAGACTCATATTTTAATGGTTAGTATGTGAGCATGCTTCATAGACTCATATTTTAATGGTTAGTATGTGAGCATGCTTCATAGACTCATATTTTAATGGTTAGTATGTGAGCATGCTTCATGTACTCATATTTTAATGGTTAGTATGTGAGCATGCTTCATGTACTCATATTTTAATGGTTAGTATGTGAGCATGCTTCATGTACTCATATTTTAATGGTTCGTATGTGAGCATGCTTCATATACTCATATTTTAATGGTTAGTATGTGAGCATGCTTCATAGACTCATATTGTAATGGTTAGTATGTGAGCATGCTTCATCGACTCATATTTTAATGGTTAGTATGTGAGCATGCTTCATAGACTCATATTTTAATGGTTAGTATGTGAGCATGCTTCATAGACTCATATTTTAATGGTTAGTATGTGAGCATGCTTCATAGACTCATATTTTAATGGTTAGTCTGTGAGCATGCTTCACAGACTCATATTTTAATGGTTAGTATGTGAGCATGCTTCATATACTCATATTTTAATGGTTAGTATGTGAGCATGCTTCACAGACTCATATTTTAATGGTTAGTATGTGAGCATGCTTCACAGACTCATATTTTAATGGTTAGTATGTGAGCATGCTTCATAGACTCATATTTTAATGGTTAGTATGTGAGCATGCTTCATAGACTCATATTTTAATGGTTAGTATGTGAGCATGCTTCATAGACTCATATTTTAATGGTTCGTATGTGAGCATGCTTCATGTACTCATATTTTAATGGTTAGTATGTGAGCATGCTTCATAGACTCATATTTTAATGGTTAGCATGTGAGCATGCTTCATAGACTCATATTTTAATGGTTAGTATGTGAGCATGCTTCATAGACTCATATTGTAATGGTTAGTGTGTGAGCATGCTTCATATTCTCATATTTTAATGGTTAGTATGTGAGCATGCTTCATAGACTCATATTTTAATGGTTAGTGTGTGAGCATGCTTCATATTCTCATATTTTAATGGTTCGTATGTGAGCATGCTTCATATACTCATATTTTAATGGTTAGTATGTGAGCATGCTTCATAGACTCATATTTTAATGGTTAGTCTGTGAGCATGCTTCATAGACTCATATTTTAATGGTTAGTATGTGAGCATGCTTCATATACTCATATTTTAATGGTTAGTATGTGAGCATGCTTCATAGACTCATATTTTAATGGTTAGTATGTGAGCATGCTTCATAGACTCATATTTTAATGGTTAGTATGTGAGCATGCTTCATAGACTCATATTTTAATGGTTAGTGTGTGAGCATGCTTCATAGACTCATATTTTAATGGTTAGTATGTGACCATGCTTCACAGACTCATATTTTAATGGTTAGTATGTGAGCATGCTTCATATACTCATATTTTAATGGTTAGTATGTGAGCATGCTTCACAGACTCATATTTTAATGGTTAGTATGTGAGCATGCTTCATGTACTCATATTTTAATGGTTCGTATGTGAGCATGCTTCATATACTCATATTTTAATGGTTAGTATGTGAGCATGCTTCATAGACTCATATTGTAATGGTTAGTATGTGAGCATGCTTCATCGACTCATATTTTAATGGTTAGTATGTGAGCATGCTTCATCGACTCATATTTTAATGGTTAGTATGTGAGCATGCTTCATAGACTCATATTTTAATGGTTAGTATGTGAGCATGCTTCATAGACTCATATTTTAATGGTTAGTCTGTGAGCATGCTTCATAGACTCATATTTTAATGGTTAGTATGTGAGCATGCTTCATAGACTCATATTTTAATGGTTCGCATGTGAGCATGCTTCATGTACTCATATTTTAATGGTTAGTATGTGAGCATGCTTCATAGACTCATATTTTAATGGTTAGCGTGTGAGCATGCTTCATAGACTCATATTTTAATGGTTAGTATGTGAGCATGCTTCATAGACTCATATTTTAATGGTTAGTGTGTGAGCATGCTTCATAGACTCATATTTTAATGGTTAGTATGTGAGCATGCTTCACAGACTCATATTTTAATGGTTAGTATGTGAGCATGCTTCATATACTCATATTTTAATGGTTAGTATGTGAGCATGCTTCACAGACTCATATTTTAATGGTTAGTATGTGAGCATGCTTCACAGACTCATATTTTAATGGTTAGTATGTGAGCATGCTTCACAGACTCATATTTTAATGGTTAGTATGTGAGCATGCTTCACAGACTCATATTTTAATGGTTAGTATGTGAGCATGCTTCATAGACTCATATTTTAATGGTTAGTATGTGAGCATGCTTCATAGACTCATATTTTAATGGTTAGTATGTGAGCATGCTTCATAGACTCATATTTTAATGGTTCGTATGTGAGCATGCTTCATGTACTCATATTTTAATGGTTAGTATGTGAGCATGCTTCATAGACTCATATTTTAATGGTTAGCATGTGAGCATGCTTCATAGACTCATATTTTAATGGTTAGTATGTGAGCATGCTTCATAGACTCATATTGTAATGGTTAGTGTGTGAGCATGCTTCATATTCTCATATTTTAATGGTTAGTATGTGAGCATGCTTCATAGACTCATATTTTAATGGTTAGTGTGTGAGCATGCTTCATATTCTCATATTTTAATGGTTCGTATGTGAGCATGCTTCATATACTCATATTTTAATGGTTAGTATGTGAGCATGCTTCATAGACTCATATTTTAATGGTTAGTCTGTGAGCATGCTTCATAGACTCATATTTTAATGGTTAGTATGTGAGCATGCTTCATATACTCATATTTTAATGGTTAGTATGTGAGCATGCTTCATAGACTCATATTTTAATGGTTAGTATGTGAGCATGCTTCATAGACTCATATTTTAATGGTTAGTATGTGAGCATGCTTCATAGACTCATATTTTAATGGTTAGTGTGTGAGCATGCTTCATAGACTCATATTTTAATGGTTAGTATGTGAGCATGCTTCACAGACTCATATTTTAATGGTTAGTATGTGAGCATGCTTCATATACTCATATTTTAATGGTTAGTATGTGAGCATGCTTCACAGACTCATATTTTAATGGTTAGTATGTGAGCATGCTTCATGTACTCATATTTTAATGGTTCGTATGTGAGCATGCTTCATATACTCATATTTTAATGGTTAGTATGTGAGCATGCTTCATAGACTCATATTGTAATGGTTAGTATGTGAGCATGCTTCATCGACTCATATTTTAATGGTTAGTATGTGAGCATGCTTCATCGACTCATATTTTAATGGTTAGTATGTGAGCATGCTTCATAGACTCATATTTTAATGGTTAGTATGTGAGCATGCTTCATAGACTCATATTTTAATGGTTAGTCTGTGAGCATGCTTCATAGACTCATATTTTAATGGTTAGTATGTGAGCATGCTTCATAGACTCATATTTTAATGGTTCGCATGTGAGCATGCTTCATGTACTCATATTTTAATGGTTAGTATGTGAGCATGCTTCATAGACTCATATTTTAATGGTTAGCGTGTGAGCATGCTTCATAGACTCATATTTTAATGGTTAGTATGTGAGCATGCTTCATAGACTCATATTTTAATGGTTAGTGTGTGAGCATGCTTCATAGACTCATATTTTAATGGTTAGTATGTGAGCATGCTTCACAGACTCATATTTTAATGGTTAGTATGTGAGCATGCTTCATATACTCATATTTTAATGGTTAGTATGTGAGCATGCTTCACAGACTCATATTTTAATGGTTAGTATGTGAGCATGCTTCACAGACTCATATTTTAATGGTTAGTATGTGAGCATGCTTCATAGACTCATATTTTAATGGTTAGTATGTGAGCATGCTTCATAGACTCATATTTTAATGGTTAGTATGTGAGCATGCTTCATAGACTCATATTTTAATGGTTCGTATGTGAGCATGCTTCATGTACTCATATTTTAATGGTTAGTATGTGAGCATGCTTCATAGACTCATATTTTAATGGTTAGCATGTGAGCATGCTTCATAGACTCATATTTTAATGGTTAGTATGTGAGCATGCTTCATAGACTTATATTTTAATGGTTAGTATGTGAGCATGCTTCATAGACTCATATTTTAATGGTTAGTATGTGAGCATGCTTCATAGACTCATATTTTAATGGTTAGTGTGTGAGCATGCTTCATATTCTCATATTTTAATGGTTAGTATGTGAGCATGCTTCATAGACTCATATTTTAATGGTTAGTGTGTGAGCATGCTTCATATTCTCATATTTTAATGGTTCGTATGTGAGCATGCTTCATATACTCATATTTTAATGGTTAGTATGTGAGCATGCTTCATAGACTCATATTTTAATGGTTCGTATGTGAGCATGCTTCATAAACTCATATTTTAATGGTTCGTATGTGAGCATGCTTCATAAACTCATATTTTAATGGTTCGTATGTGAGCATGCTTCATAGACTCATATTTTAATGGTTAGTATGTGAGCATGCTTCATAGACTCATATTTTAATGGTTAGTATGTGAGCATGCTTCATATACTCATATTTTAATGGTTAGTATGTGAGCATGCTTCATAAACTCATATTTTAATGGTTCGTATGTGAGCATGCTTCATATACTCATATTTTAATGGTTAGTATGTGAGCATGCTTCATAGACTCATATTTTAATGGTTAGTATGTGAGCATGCTTCATAGACTCATATTTTAATGGTTAGTATGTGAGCATGCTTCATAGACTCATATTTTAATGGTTAGTATGTGAGCATGCTTCATAGACTCATATTTTAATGGTTAGTATGTGAGCATGCTTCATGTACTCATATTTTAATGGTTAGTATGTGAGCATGCTTCATGTACTCATATTTTAATGGTTAGTATGTGAGCATGCTTCATGTACTCATATTTTAATGGTTCGTATGTGAGCATGCTTCATATACTCATATTTTAATGGTTAGTATGTGAGCATGCTTCATAGACTCATATTGTAATGGTTAGTATGTGAGCATGCTTCATCGACTCATATTTTAATGGTTAGTATGTGAGCATGCTTCATAGACTCATATTTTAATGGTTAGTATGTGAGCATGCTTCATAGACTCATATTTTAATGGTTAGTATGTGAGCATGCTTCATAGACTCATATTTTAATGGTTAGTCTGTGAGCATGCTTCACAGACTCATATTTTAATGGTTAGTATGTGAGCATGCTTCATATACTCATATTTTAATGGTTAGTATGTGAGCATGCTTCACAGACTCATATTTTAATGGTTAGTATGTGAGCATGCTTCACAGACTCATATTTTAATGGTTAGTATGTGAGCATGCTTCATAGACTCATATTTTAATGGTTAGTATGTGAGCATGCTTCATAGACTCATATTTTAATGGTTAGTATGTGAGCATGCTTCATAGACTCATATTTTAATGGTTAGTATGTGAGCATGCTTCATGTACTCATATTTTAATGGTTCGTATGTGAGCATGCTTCATATACTCATATTTTAATGGTTAGTATGTGAGCATGCTTCATAGACTCATATTGTAATGGTTAGTATGTGAGCATGCTTCATCGACTCATATTTTAATGGTTAGTATGTGAGCATGCTTCATAGACTCATATTTTAATGGTTAGTATGTGAGCATGCTTCATAGACTCATATTTTAATGGTTAGTATGTGAGCATGCTTCATAGACTCATATTTTAATGGTTAGTCTGTGAGCATGCTTCACAGACTCATATTTTAATGGTTAGTATGTGAGCATGCTTCATATACTCATATTTTAATGGTTAGTATGTGAGCATGCTTCACAGACTCATATTTTAATGGTTAGTATGTGAGCATGCTTCACAGACTCATATTTTAATGGTTAGTATGTGAGCATGCTTCATAGACTCATATTTTAATGGTTAGTATGTGAGCATGCTTCATAGACTCATATTTTAATGGTTAGTATGTGAGCATGCTTCATAGACTCATATTTTAATGGTTAGTATGTGAGCATGCTTCATATACTCATATTTTAATGGTTAGTATGTGAGCATGCTTCATAAACTCATATTTTAATGGTTCGTATGTGAGCATGCTTCATATACTCATATTTTAATGGTTAGTATGTGAGCATGCTTCATAGACTCATATTTTAATGGTTTGTATGTGAGCATGCTTCATAGACTCATATTTTAATGGTTAGTATGTGAGCATGCTTCATAGACTCATATTTTAATGGTTAGTATGTGAGCATGCTTCATAGACTCATATTTTAATGGTTAGTATGTGAGCATGCTTCATGTACTCATATTTTAATGGTTAGTATGTGAGCATGCTTCATGTACTCATATTTTAATGGTTAGTATGTGAGCATGCTTCATGTACTCATATTTTAATGGTTCGTATGTGAGCATGCTTCATATACTCATATTTTAATGGTTAGTATGTGAGCATGCTTCATAGACTCAAATTGTAATGGTTAGTATGTGAGCATGCTTCATCGACTCATATTTTAATGGTTAGTATGTGAGCATGCTTCATAGACTCATATTTTAATGGTTAGTATGTGAGCATGCTTCATAGACTCATATTTTAATGGTTAGTATGTGAGCATGCTTCATAGACTCATATTTTAATGGTTAGTCTGTGAGCATGCTTCACAGACTCATATTTTAATGGTTAGTATGTGAGCATGCTTCATATACTCATATTTTAATGGTTAGTATGTGAGCATGCTTCACAGACTCATATTTTAATGGTTAGTATGTGAGCATGCTTCACAGACTCATATTTTAATGGTTAGTATGTGAGCATGCTTCATAGACTCATATTTTAATGGTTAGTATGTGAGCATGCTTCATAGACTCATATTTTAATGGTTCGTATGTGAGCATGCTTCATGTACTCATATTTTAATGGTTAGTATGTGAGCATGCTTCATAGACTCATATTTTAATGGTTAGCATGTGAGCATGCTTCATAGACTCATATTTTAATGGTTAGTATGTGAGCATGCTTCATAGACTCATATTGTAATGGTTAGTGTGTGAGCATGCTTCATATTCTCATATTTTAATGGTTAGTATGTGAGCATGCTTCATAGACTCATATTTTAATGGTTAGTGTGTGAGCATGCTTCATATTCTCATATTTTAATGGTTCGTATGTGAGCATGCTTCATATACTCATATTTTAATGGTTAGTATGTGAGCATGCTTCATAGACTCATATTTTAATGGTTAGTCTGTGAGCATGCTTCATAGACTCATATTTTAATGGTTAGTATGTGAGCATGCTTCATATACTCATATTTTAATGGTTAGTATGTGAGCATGCTTCATAGACTCATATTTTAATGGTTAGTATGTGAGCATGCTTCATAGACTCATATTTTAATGGTTAGTATGTGAGCATGCTTCATAGACTCATATTTTAATGGTTAGTGTGTGAGCATGCTTCATAGACTCATATTTTAATGGTTAGTATGTGAGCATGCTTCACAGACTCATATTTTAATGGTTAGTATGTGAGCATGCTTCATATACTCATATTTTAATGGTTAGTATGTGAGCATGCTTCACAGACTCATATTTTAATGGTTAGTATGTGAGCATGCTTCATGTACTCATATTTTAATGGTTCGTATGTGAGCATGCTTCATATACTCATATTTTAATGGTTAGTATGTGAGCATGCTTCATAGACTCAGATTGTAATGGTTAGTATGTGAGCATGCTTCATCGACTCATATTTTAATGGTTAGTATGTGAGCATGCTTCATAGACTCATATTTTAATGGTTAGTATGTGAGCATGCTTCATAGACTCATATTTTAATGGTTAGTATGTGAGCATGCTTCATAGACTCATATTTTAATGGTTAGTCTGTGAGCATGCTTCATAGACTCATATTTTAATGGTTAGTATGTGAGCATGCTTCATAGACTCATATTTTAATGGTTCGTATGTGAGCATGCTTCATGTACTCATATTTTAATGGTTAGTATGTGAGCATGCTTCATAGACTCATATTTTAATGGTTAGCGTGTGAGCATGCTTCATAGACTCATATTTTAATGGTTAGTATGTGAGCATGCTTCATATTCTCATATTTTAATGGTTAGTATGTGAGCATGCTTCATAGACTCATATTTTAATGGTTAGTGTGTGAGCATGCTTCATATTCTCATATTTTAATGGTTCGTATGTGAGCATGCTTCATATACTCATATTTTAATGGTTAGTATGTGAGCATGCTTCATAGACTCATATTTTAATGGTTCGTATGTGAGCATGCTTCATAAACTCATATTTTAATGGTTCGTATGTGAGCATGCTTCATAAACTCATATTTTAATGGTTCGTATGTGAGCATGCTTCATAGACTCATATTTTAATGGTTAGTATGTGAGCATGCTTCATAGACTCATATTTTAATGGTTAGTATGTGAGCATGCTTCATATACTCATATTTTAATGGTTAGTATGTGAGCATGCTTCATAAACTCATATTTTAATGGTTCGTATGTGAGCATGCTTCATATACTCATATTTTAATGGTTCGTATGTGAGCATGCTTCATAGACTCATATTTTAATGGTTAGTATGTGAGCATGCTTCATAGACTCATATTTTAATGGTTAGTATGTGAGCATGCTTCATAGACTCATATTTTAATGGTTAGTATGTGAGCATGCTTCATAGACTCATATTTTAATGGTTAGTATGTGAGCATGCTTCATGTACTCATATTTTAATGGTTAGTATGTGAGCATGCTTCATGTACTCATATTTTAATGGTTAGTATGTGAGCATGCTTCATGTACTCATATTTTAATGGTTCGTATGTGAGCATGCTTCATATACTCATATTTTAATGGTTAGTATGTGAGCATGCTTCATAGACTCATATTGTAATGGTTAGTATGTGAGCATGCTTCATCGACTCATATTTTAATGGTTAGTATGTGAGCATGCTTCATAGACTCATATTTTAATGGTTAGTATGTGAGCATGCTTCATAGACTCATATTTTAATGGTTAGTATGTGAGCATGCTTCATAGACTCATATTTTAATGGTTAGTCTGTGAGCATGCTTCACAGACTCATATTTTAATGGTTAGTATGTGAGCATGCTTCATATACTCATATTTTAATGGTTAGTATGTGAGCATGCTTCACAGACTCATATTTTAATGGTTAGTATGTGAGCATGCTTCACAGACTCATATTTTAATGGTTAGTATGTGAGCATGCTTCATAGACTCATATTTTAATGGTTAGTATGTGAGCATGCTTCATAGACTCATATTTTAATGGTTAGTATGTGAGCATGCTTCATAGACTCATATTTTAATGGTTCGTATGTGAGCATGCTTCATGTACTCATATTTTAATGGTTAGTATGTGAGCATGCTTCATAGACTCATATTTTAATGGTTAGCATGTGAGCATGCTTCATAGACTCATATTTTAATGGTTAGTATGTGAGCATGCTTCATAGACTCATATTGTAATGGTTAGTGTGTGAGCATGCTTCATATTCTCATATTTTAATGGTTAGTATGTGAGCATGCTTCATAGACTCATATTTTAATGGTTAGTGTGTGAGCATGCTTCATATTCTCATATTTTAATGGTTCGTATGTGAGCATGCTTCATATACTCATATTTTAATGGTTAGTATGTGAGCATGCTTCATAGACTCATATTTTAATGGTTAGTCTGTGAGCATGCTTCATAGACTCATATTTTAATGGTTAGTATGTGAGCATGCTTCATATACTCATATTTTAATGGTTAGTATGTGAGCATGCTTCATAGACTCATATTTTAATGGTTAGTATGTGAGCATGCTTCATAGACTCATATTTTAATGGTTAGTATGTGAGCATGCTTCATAGACTCATATTTTAATGGTTAGTGTGTGAGCATGCTTCATAGACTCATATTTTAATGGTTAGTATGTGAGCATGCTTCACAGACTCATATTTTAATGGTTAGTATGTGAGCATGCTTCATATACTCATATTTTAATGGTTAGTATGTGAGCATGCTTCACAGACTCATATTTTAATGGTTAGTATGTGAGCATGCTTCATGTACTCATATTTTAATGGTTCGTATGTGAGCATGCTTCATATACTCATATTTTAATGGTTAGTATGTGAGCATGCTTCATAGACTCATATTGTAATGGTTAGTATGTGAGCATGCTTCATCGACTCATATTTTAATGGTTAGTATGTGAGCATGCTTCATCGACTCATATTTTAATGGTTAGTATGTGAGCATGCTTCATAGACTCATATTTTAATGGTTAGTATGTGAGCATGCTTCATAGACTCATATTTTAATGGTTAGTCTGTGAGCATGCTTCATAGACTCATATTTTAATGGTTAGTATGTGAGCATGCTTCATAGACTCATATTTTAATGGTTCGCATGTGAGCATGCTTCATGTACTCATATTTTAATGGTTAGTATGTGAGCATGCTTCATAGACTCATATTTTAATGGTTAGCGTGTGAGCATGCTTCATAGACTCATATTTTAATGGTTAGTATGTGAGCATGCTTCATAGACTCATATTTTAATGGTTAGTGTGTGAGCATGCTTCATAGACTCATATTTTAATGGTTAGTATGTGAGCATGCTTCACAGACTCATATTTTAATGGTTAGTATGTGAGCATGCTTCATATACTCATATTTTAATGGTTAGTATGTGAGCATGCTTCACAGACTCATATTTTAATGGTTAGTATGTGAGCATGCTTCACAGACTCATATTTTAATGGTTAGTATGTGAGCATGCTTCATAGACTCATATTTTAATGGTTAGTATGTGAGCATGCTTCATAGACTCATATTTTAATGGTTAGTATGTGAGCATGCTTCATAGACTCATATTTTAATGGTTCGTATGTGAGCATGCTTCATAGACTCATATTTTAATGGTTAGTATGTGAGCATGCTTCATGTACTCATATTTTAATGGTTCGTATGTGAGCATGCTTCATATACTCATATTTTAATGGTTAGTATGTGAGCATGCTTCATAGACTCATATTGTAATGGTTAGTATGTGAGCATGCTTCATCGACTCATATTTTAATGGTTAGTATGTGAGCATGCTTCATAGACTCATATTTTAATGGTTAGTATGTGAGCATGCTTCATAGACTCATATTTTAATGGTTAGTATGTGAGCATGCTTCATAGACTCATATTTTAATGGTTAGTCTGTGAGCATGCTTCACAGACTCATATTTTAATGGTTAGTATGTGAGCATGCTTCATATACTCATATTTTAATGGTTAGTATGTGAGCATGCTTCACAGACTCATATTTTAATGGTTAGTATGTGAGCATGCTTCACAGACTCATATTTTAATGGTTAGTATGTGAGCATGCTTCATAGACTCATATTTTAATGGTTAGTATGTGAGCATGCTTCATAGACTCATATTTTAATGGTTAGTATGTGAGCATGCTTCATAGACTCATATTTTAATGGTTAGTATGTGAGCATGCTTCATATACTCATATTTTAATGGTTAGTATGTGAGCATGCTTCATAAACTCATATTTTAATGGTTCGTATGTGAGCATGCTTCATATACTCATATTTTAATGGTTAGTATGTGAGCATGCTTCATAGACTCATATTTTAATGGTTTGTATGTGAGCATGCTTCATAGACTCATATTTTAATGGTTAGTATGTGAGCATGCTTCATAGACTCATATTTTAATGGTTAGTATGTGAGCATGCTTCATAGACTCATATTTTAATGGTTAGTATGTGAGCATGCTTCATGTACTCATATTTTAATGGTTAGTATGTGAGCATGCTTCATGTACTCATATTTTAATGGTTAGTATGTGAGCATGCTTCATGTACTCATATTTTAATGGTTCGTATGTGAGCATGCTTCATATACTCATATTTTAATGGTTAGTATGTGAGCATGCTTCATAGACTCAAATTGTAATGGTTAGTATGTGAGCATGCTTCATCGACTCATATTTTAATGGTTAGTATGTGAGCATGCTTCATAGACTCATATTTTAATGGTTAGTATGTGAGCATGCTTCATAGACTCATATTTTAATGGTTAGTATGTGAGCATGCTTCATAGACTCATATTTTAATGGTTAGTCTGTGAGCATGCTTCACAGACTCATATTTTAATGGTTAGTATGTGAGCATGCTTCATATACTCATATTTTAATGGTTAGTATGTGAGCATGCTTCACAGACTCATATTTTAATGGTTAGTATGTGAGCATGCTTCACAGACTCATATTTTAATGGTTAGTATGTGAGCATGCTTCATAGACTCATATTTTAATGGTTAGTATGTGAGCATGCTTCATAGACTCATATTTTAATGGTTCGTATGTGAGCATGCTTCATGTACTCATATTTTAATGGTTAGTATGTGAGCATGCTTCATAGACTCATATTTTAATGGTTAGCATGTGAGCATGCTTCATAGACTCATATTTTAATGGTTAGTATGTGAGCATGCTTCATAGACTCATATTGTAATGGTTAGTGTGTGAGCATGCTTCATATTCTCATATTTTAATGGTTAGTATGTGAGCATGCTTCATAGACTCATATTTTAATGGTTAGTGTGTGAGCATGCTTCATATTCTCATATTTTAATGGTTCGTATGTGAGCATGCTTCATATACTCATATTTTAATGGTTAGTATGTGAGCATGCTTCATAGACTCATATTTTAATGGTTAGTCTGTGAGCATGCTTCATAGACTCATATTTTAATGGTTAGTATGTGAGCATGCTTCATATACTCATATTTTAATGGTTAGTATGTGAGCATGCTTCATAGACTCATATTTTAATGGTTAGTATGTGAGCATGCTTCATAGACTCATATTTTAATGGTTAGTATGTGAGCATGCTTCATAGACTCATATTTTAATGGTTAGTGTGTGAGCATGCTTCATAGACTCATATTTTAATGGTTAGTATGTGAGCATGCTTCACAGACTCATATTTTAATGGTTAGTATGTGAGCATGCTTCATATACTCATATTTTAATGGTTAGTATGTGAGCATGCTTCACAGACTCATATTTTAATGGTTAGTATGTGAGCATGCTTCATGTACTCATATTTTAATGGTTCGTATGTGAGCATGCTTCATATACTCATATTTTAATGGTTAGTATGTGAGCATGCTTCATAGACTCAGATTGTAATGGTTAGTATGTGAGCATGCTTCATCGACTCATATTTTAATGGTTAGTATGTGAGCATGCTTCATAGACTCATATTTTAATGGTTAGTATGTGAACATGCTTCATAGACTCATATTTTAATGGTTAGTATGTGAGCATGCTTCATAGACTCATATTTTAATGGTTAGTCTGTGAGCATGCTTCATAGACTCATATTTTAATGGTTAGTATGTGAGCATGCTTCATAGACTCATATTTTAATGGTTCGTATGTGAGCATGCTTCATGTACTCATATTTTAATGGTTAGTATGTGAGCATGCTTCATAGACTCATATTTTAATGGTTAGCGTGTGAGCATGCTTCATAGACTCATATTTTAATGGTTAGTATGTGAGCATGCTTCATATTCTCATATTTTAATGGTTAGTATGTGAGCATGCTTCATAGACTCATATTTTAATGGTTAGTGTGTGAGCATGCTTCATATTCTCATATTTTAATGGTTCGTATGTGAGCATGCTTCATATACTCATATTTTAATGGTTAGTATGTGAGCATGCTTCATAGACTCATATTTTAATGGTTCGTATGTGAGCATGCTTCATAAACTCATATTTTAATGGTTCGTATGTGAGCATGCTTCATAAACTCATATTTTAATGGTTCGTATGTGAGCATGCTTCATAGACTCATATTTTAATGGTTAGTATGTGAGCATGCTTCATAGACTCATATTTTAATGGTTAGTATGTGAGCATGCTTCATATACTCATATTTTAATGGTTAGTATGTGAGCATGCTTCATAAACTCATATTTTAATGGTTCGTATGTGAGCATGCTTCATATACTCATATTTTAATGGTTCGTATGTGAGCATGCTTCATAGACTCATATTTTAATGGTTAGTATGTGAGCATGCTTCATAGACTCATATTTTAATGGTTAGTATGTGAGCATGCTTCATAGACTCATATTTTAATGGTTAGTATGTGAGCATGCTTCATAGACTCATATTTTAATGGTTAGTATGTGAGCATGCTTCATGTACTCATATTTTAATGGTTAGTATGTGAGCATGCTTCATGTACTCATATTTTAATGGTTAGTATGTGAGCATGCTTCATGTACTCATATTTTAATGGTTCGTATGTGAGCATGCTTCATATACTCATATTTTAATGGTTAGTATGTGAGCATGCTTCATAGACTCATATTGTAATGGTTAGTATGTGAGCATGCTTCATCGACTCATATTTTAATGGTTAGTATGTGAGCATGCTTCATAGACTCATATTTTAATGGTTAGTATGTGAGCATGCTTCATAGACTCATATTTTAATGGTTAGTATGTGAGCATGCTTCATAGACTCATATTTTAATGGTTAGTCTGTGAGCATGCTTCACAGACTCATATTTTAATGGTTAGTATGTGAGCATGCTTCATATACTCATATTTTAATGGTTAGTATGTGAGCATGCTTCACAGACTCATATTTTAATGGTTAGTATGTGAGCATGCTTCACAGACTCATATTTTAATGGTTAGTATGTGAGCATGCTTCATAGACTCATATTTTAATGGTTAGTATGTGAGCATGCTTCATAGACTCATATTTTAATGGTTAGTATGTGAGCATGCTTCATAGACTCATATTTTAATGGTTCGTATGTGAGCATGCTTCATGTACTCATATTTTAATGGTTAGTATGTGAGCATGCTTCATAGACTCATATTTTAATGGTTAGCATGTGAGCATGCTTCATAGACTCATATTTTAATGGTTAGTATGTGAGCATGCTTCATAGACTCATATTGTAATGGTTAGTGTGTGAGCATGCTTCATATTCTCATATTTTAATGGTTAGTATGTGAGCATGCTTCATAGACTCATATTTTAATGGTTAGTGTGTGAGCATGCTTCATATTCTCATATTTTAATGGTTCGTATGTGAGCATGCTTCATATACTCATATTTTAATGGTTAGTATGTGAGCATGCTTCATAGACTCATATTTTAATGGTTAGTCTGTGAGCATGCTTCATAGACTCATATTTTAATGGTTAGTATGTGAGCATGCTTCATATACTCATATTTTAATGGTTAGTATGTGAGCATGCTTCATAGACTCATATTTTAATGGTTAGTATGTGAGCATGCTTCATAGACTCATATTTTAATGGTTAGTATGTGAGCATGCTTCATAGACTCATATTTTAATGGTTAGTGTGTGAGCATGCTTCATAGACTCATATTTTAATGGTTAGTATGTGAGCATGCTTCACAGACTCATATTTTAATGGTTAGTATGTGAGCATGCTTCATATACTCATATTTTAATGGTTAGTATGTGAGCATGCTTCACAGACTCATATTTTAATGGTTAGTATGTGAGCATGCTTCATGTACTCATATTTTAATGGTTCGTATGTGAGCATGCTTCATATACTCATATTTTAATGGTTAGTATGTGAGCATGCTTCATAGACTCATATTGTAATGGTTAGTATGTGAGCATGCTTCATCGACTCATATTTTAATGGTTAGTATGTGAGCATGCTTCATCGACTCATATTTTAATGGTTAGTATGTGAGCATGCTTCATAGACTCATATTTTAATGGTTAGTATGTGAGCATGCTTCATAGACTCATATTTTAATGGTTAGTCTGTGAGCATGCTTCATAGACTCATATTTTAATGGTTAGTATGTGAGCATGCTTCATAGACTCATATTTTAATGGTTCGCATGTGAGCATGCTTCATGTACTCATATTTTAATGGTTAGTATGTGAGCATGCTTCATAGACTCATATTTTAATGGTTAGCGTGTGAGCATGCTTCATAGACTCATATTTTAATGGTTAGTATGTGAGCATGCTTCATAGACTCATATTTTAATGGTTAGTGTGTGAGCATGCTTCATAGACTCATATTTTAATGGTTAGTATGTGAGCATGCTTCACAGACTCATATTTTAATGGTTAGTATGTGAGCATGCTTCATATACTCATATTTTAATGGTTAGTATGTGAGCATGCTTCACAGACTCATATTTTAATGGTTAGTATGTGAGCATGCTTCACAGACTCATATTTTAATGGTTAGTATGTGAGCATGCTTCATAGACTCATATTTTAATGGTTAGTATGTGAGCATGCTTCATAGACTCATATTTTAATGGTTAGTATGTGAGCATGCTTCATAGACTCATATTTTAATGGTTCGTATGTGAGCATGCTTCATGTACTCATATTTTAATGGTTAGTATGTGAGCATGCTTCATAGACTCATATTTTAATGGTTAGCATGTGAGCATGCTTCATAGACTCATATTTTAATGGTTAGTATGTGAGCATGCTTCATAGACTTATATTTTAATGGTTAGTATGTGAGCATGCTTCATAGACTCATATTTTAATGGTTAGTATGTGAGCATGCTTCATAGACTCATATTTTAATGGTTAGTGTGTGAGCATGCTTCATATTCTCATATTTTAATGGTTAGTATGTGAGCATGCTTCATAGACTCATATTTTAATGGTTAGTGTGTGAGCATGCTTCATATTCTCATATTTTAATGGTTCGTATGTGAGCATGCTTCATATACTCATATTTTAATGGTTAGTATGTGAGCATGCTTCATAGACTCATATTTTAATGGTTCGTATGTGAGCATGCTTCATAAACTCATATTTTAATGGTTCGTATGTGAGCATGCTTCATAAACTCATATTTTAATGGTTCGTATGTGAGCATGCTTCATAGACTCATATTTTAATGGTTAGTATGTGAGCATGCTTCATAGACTCATATTTTAATGGTTAGTATGTGAGCATGCTTCATATACTCATATTTTAATGGTTAGTATGTGAGCATGCTTCATAAACTCATATTTTAATGGTTCGTATGTGAGCATGCTTCATATACTCATATTTTAATGGTTAGTATGTGAGCATGCTTCATAGACTCATATTTTAATGGTTAGTATGTGAGCATGCTTCATGTACTCATATTTTAATGGTTAGTATGTGAGCATGCTTCATGTACTCATATTTTAATGGTTCGTATGTGAGCATGCTTCATATACTCATATTTTAATGGTTAGTATGTGAGCATGCTTCATAGACTCATATTGTAATGGTTAGTATGTGAGCATGCTTCATCGACTCATATTTTAATGGTTAGTATGTGAGCATGCTTCATAGACTCATATTTTAATGGTTAGTATGTGAGCATGCTTCATAGACTCATATTTTAATGGTTAGTATGTGAGCATGCTTCATAGACTCATATTTTAATGGTTAGTCTGTGAGCATGCTTCACAGACTCATATTTTAATGGTTAGTATGTGAGCATGCTTCACAGACTCATATTTTAATGGTTAGTATGTGAGCATGCTTCACAGACTCATATTTTAATGGTTAGTATGTGAGCATGCTTCATAGACTCATATTTTAATGGTTAGTATGTGAGCATGCTTCATAGACTCATATTTTAATGGTTAGTATGTGAGCATGCTTCATAGACTCATATTTTAATGGTTCGTATGTGAGCATGCTTCATGTACTCATATTTTAATGGTTAGTATGTGAGCATGCTTCATAGACTC
Source organism: Melanostigma gelatinosum (assembly GCF_949748355.1). Taxonomy (NCBI): domain Eukaryota; kingdom Metazoa; phylum Chordata; class Actinopteri; order Perciformes; family Zoarcidae; genus Melanostigma; species Melanostigma gelatinosum. The sequence goes on from NC_136646.1 coordinate 5,916,952, forward strand.
ATATTTTAATGGTTAGCATGTGAGCATGCTTCATAGACTCATATTTTAATGGTTAGTATGTGAGCATGCTTCATAGACTCATATTGTAATGGTTAGTGTGTGAGCATGCTTCATATTCTCATATTTTAATGGTTAGTATGTGAGCATGCTTCATAGACTCATATTTTAATGGTTAGTGTGTGAGCATGCTTCATATTCTCATATTTTAATGGTTCGTATGTGAGCATGCTTCATATACTCATATTTTAATGGTTAGTATGTGAACATGCTTCATAGACTCATATTTTAATGGTTCGTATGTGAGCATGCTTCATGTACTCATATTTTAATGGTTAGTATGTGAGCATGCTTCATGTACTCATATTTTAATGGTTAGTATGTGAGCATGCTTCATGTACTCATATTTTAATGGTTCGTATGTGAGCATGCTTCATATACTCATATTTTAATGGTTAGTATGTGAGCATGCTTCATAGACTCATATTGTAATGGTTAGTATGTGAGCATGCTTCATCGACTCATATTTTAATGGTTAGTATGTGAGCATGCTTCATAGACTCATATTTTAATGGTTAGTGTGTGAGCATGCTTCACAGACTCATATTTTAATGGTTAGTATGTGAGCATGCTTCACAGACTCATATTTTAATGGTTAGTATGTGAGCATGCTTCACAGACTCATATTTTAATGGTTAGTATGTGAGCATGCTTCATATACTCATATTTTAATGGTTAGTATGTGAGCATGCTTCACAGACTCATATTTTAATGGTTAGTATGTGAGCATGCTTCACAGACTCATATTTTAATGGTTAGTATGTGAGCATGCTTCACAGACTCATATTTTAATGGTTAGTATGTGAGCATGCTTCACAGACTCATATTTTAATGGTTAGTATGTGAGCATGCTTCACAGACTCATATTTTAATGGTTAGTATGTGAGCATGCTTCATGTACTCATATTTTAATGGTTAGTATGTGAGCATGCTTCATGTACTCATATTTTAATGGTTAGTATGTGAGCATGCTTCATGTACTCATATTTTAATGGTTCGTATGTGAGCATGCTTCATATACTCATATTTTAATGGTTAGTATGTGAGCATGCTTCATAGACTCATATTGTAATGGTTAGTATGTGAGCATGCTTCATCGACTCATATTTTAATGGTTAGTATGTGAGCATGCTTCATAGACTCATATTTTAATGGTTAGTATGTGAGCATGCTTCATAGACTCATATTTTAATGGTTAGTATGTGAGCATGCTTCATAGACTCATATTTTAATGGTTAGTCTGTGAGCATGCTTCATAGACTCATATTTTAATGGTTAGTATGTGAGCATGCTTCATAGACTCATATTTTAATGGTTCGTATGTGAGCATGCTTCATGTACTCATATTTTAATGGTTAGTATGTGAGCATGCTTCATAGACTCATATTTTAATGGTTAGCGTGTGAGCATGCTTCATAGACTCATATTTTAATGGTTAGTATGTGAGCATGCTTCATAGACTCATATTTTAATGGTTAGTGTGTGAGCATGCTTCATAGACTCATATTTTAATGGTTAGTATGTGAGCATGCTTCACAGACTCATATTTTAATGGTTAGTATGTGAGCATGCTTCATATACTCATATTTTAATGGTTAGTATGTGAGCATGCTTCACAGACTCATATTTGAATGGTTAGTATGTGAGCATGCTTCATGTACTCATATTTTAATGGTTCGTATGTGAGCATGCTTCATATACTCATATTTTAATGGTTAGTATGTGAGCATGCTTCATAGACTCATATTGTAATGGTTAGTATGTGAGCATGCTTCATCGACTCATATTTTAATGGTTAGTATGTGAGCATGCTTCATAGACTCATATTTTAATGGTTAGTATGTGAGCATGCTTCATAGACTCATATTTTAATGGTTAGTCTGTGAGCATGCTTCATAGACTCATATTTTAATGGTTAGTATGTGAGCATGCTTCATAGACTCATATTTTAATGGTTCGTATGTGAGCATGCTTCATGTACTCATATTTTAATGGTTAGTATGTGAGCATGCTTCATAGACTCATATTTTAATGGTTAGCGTGTGAGCATGCTTCATAGACTCATATTTTAATGGTTAGTATGTGAGCATGCTTCATAGACTCATATTTTAATGGTTAGTGTGTGAGCATGCTTCATAGACTCATATTTTAATGGTTAGTATGTGAGCATGCTTCACAGACTCATATTTTAATGGTTAGTATGTGAGCATGCTTCATATACTCATATTTTAATGGTTAGTATGTGAGCATGCTTCACAGACTCATATTTTAATGGTTAGTATGTGAGCATGCTTCACAGACTCATATTTTAATGGTTAGTATGTGAGCATGCTTCATAGACTCATATTTTAATGGTTAGTATGTGAGCATGCTTCATAGACTCATATTTTAATGGTTAGTATGTGAGCATGCTTCATAGACTCATATTTTAATGGTTCGTATCTGAGCATGCTTCATGTACTCATATTTTAATGGTTAGTATGTGAGCATGCTTCATAGACTCATATTTTAATGGTTAGCATGTGAGCATGCTTCATAGACTCATATTTTAATGGTTAGTATGTGAGCATGCTTCATAGACTCATATTTTAATGGTTAGTATGTGAGCATGCTTCATAGACTCATATTTTAATGGTTAGTATGTGAGCATGCTTCATAGACTCATATTTTAATGGTTAGTGTGTGAGCATGCTTCATATTCTCATATTTTAATGGTTAGTATGTGAGCATGCTTCATAGACTCATATTTTAATGGTTAGTGTGTGAGCATGCTTCATATTCTCATATTTTAATGGTTCGTATGTGAGCATGCTTCATATACTCATATTTTAATGGTTAGTATGTGAGCATGCTTCATAGACTCATATTTTAATGGTTCGTATGTGAGCATGCTTCATAAACTCATATTTTAATGGTTCGTATGTGAGCATGCTTCATAAACTCATATTTTAATGGTTCGTATGTGAGCATGCTTCATAGACTCATATTTTAATGGTTAGTATGTGAGCATGCTTCATAGACTCATATTTTAATGGTTAGTATGTGAGCATGCTTCATATACTCATATTTTAATGGTTAGTATGTGAGCATGCTTCATAAACTCATATTTTAATGGTTCGTATGTGAGCATGCTTCATATACTCATATTTTAATGGTTAGTATGTGAGCATGCTTCATAGACTCATATTTTAATGGTTAGTATGTGAGCATGCTTCATAGACTCATATTTTAATGGTTAGTATGTGAGCATGCTTCATAGACTCATATTTTAATGGTTAGTATGTGAGCATGCTTCATAGACTCATATTTTAATGGTTAGTATGTGAGCATGCTTCATGTACTCATATTTTAATGGTTAGTATGTGAGCATGCTTCATGTACTCATATTTTAATGGTTAGTATGTGAGCATGCTTCATGTACTCATATTTTAATGGTTCGTATGTGAGCATGCTTCATATACTCATATTTTAATGGTTAGTATGTGAGCATGCTTCATAGACTCAAATTGTAATGGTTAGTATGTGAGCATGCTTCATCGACTCATATTTTAATGGTTAGTATGTGAGCATGCTTCATAGACTCATATTTTAATGGTTAGTATGTGAGCATGCTTCATAGACTCATATTTTAATGGTTAGTATGTGAGCATGCTTCATAGACTCATATTTTAATGGTTAGTCTGTGAGCATGCTTCACAGACTCATATTTTAATGGTTAGTATGTGAGCATGCTTCATATACTCATATTTTAATGGTTAGTATGTGAGCATGCTTCACAGACTCATATTTTAATGGTTAGTATGTGAGCATGCTTCACAGACTCATATTTTAATGGTTAGTATGTGAGCATGCTTCATAGACTCATATTTTAATGGTTAGTATGTGAGCATGCTTCATAGACTCATATTTTAATGGTTAGTATGTGAGCATGCTTCATAGACTCATATTTTAATGGTTCGTATGTGAGCATGCTTCATGTACTCATATTTTAATGGTTAGTATGTGAGCATGCTTCATAGACTCATATTTTAATGGTTAGCATGTGAGCATGCTTCATAGACTCATATTTTAATGGTTAGTATGTGAGCATGCTTCATAGACTCATATTGTAATGGTTAGTGTGTGAGCATGCTTCATATTCTCATATTTTAATGGTTAGTATGTGAGCATGCTTCATAGACTCATATTTTAATGGTTAGTGTGTGAGCATGCTTCATATTCTCATATTTTAATGGTTCGTATGTGAGCATGCTTCATATACTCATATTTTAATGGTTAGTATGTGAGCATGCTTCATAGACTCATATTTTAATGGTTAGTCTGTGAGCATGCTTCATAGACTCATATTTTAATGGTTAGTATGTGAGCATGCTTCATATACTCATATTTTAATGGTTAGTATGTGAGCATGCTTCATAGACTCATATTTTAATGGTTAGTATGTGAGCATGCTTCATAGACTCATATTTTAATGGTTAGTATGTGAGCATGCTTCATAGACTCATATTTTAATGGTTAGTGTGTGAGCATGCTTCATAGACTCATATTTTAATGGTTAGTATGTGAGCATGCTTCACAGACTCATATTTTAATGGTTAGTATGTGAGCATGCTTCATATACTCATATTTGAATGGTTAGTATGTGAGCATGCTTCACAGACTCATATTTTAATGGTTAGTATGTGAGCATGCTTCATGTACTCATATTTTAATGGTTCGTATGTGAGCATGCTTCATATACTCATATTTTAATGGTTAGTATGTGAGCATGCTTCATAGACTCATATTGTAATGGTTAGTATGTGAGCATGCTTCATCGACTCATATTTTAATGGTTAGTATGTGAGCATGCTTCATAGACTCATATTTTAATGGTTAGTATGTGAGCATGCTTCATAGACTCATATTTTAATGGTTAGTATGTGAGCATGCTTCATAGACTCATATTTTAATGGTTAGTCTGTGAGCATGCTTCATAGACTCATATTTTAATGGTTAGTATGTGAGCATGCTTCATAGACTCATATTTTAATGGTTCGTATGTGAGCATGCTTCATGTACTCATATTTTAATGGTTAGTATGTGAGCATGCTTCATAGACTCATATTTTAATGGTTAGCGTGTGAGCATGCTTCATAGACTCATATTTTAATGGTTAGTATGTGAGCATGCTTCATAGACTCATATTTTAATGGTTAGTGTGTGAGCATGCTTCATATTCTCATATTTTAATGGTTAGTATGTGAGCATGCTTCATAGACTCATATTTTAATGGTTAGTGTGTGAGCATGCTTCATATTCTCATATTTTAATGGTTCGTATGTGAGCATGCTTCATATACTCATATTTTAATGGTTAGTATGTGAGCATGCTTCATAGACTCATATTTTAATGGTTCGTATGTGAGCATGCTTCATAAACTCATATTTTAATGGTTCGTATGTGAGCATGCTTCATAAACTCATATTTTAATGGTTCGTATGTGAGCATGCTTCATAGACTCATATTTTAATGGTTAGTATGTGAGCATGCTTCATAGACTCATATTTTAATGGTTAGTATGTGAGCATGCTTCATATACTCATATTTTAATGGTTAGTATGTGAGCATGCTTCATAAACTCATATTTTAATGGTTCGTATGTGAGCATGCTTCATATACTCATATTTTAATGGTTAGTATGTGAGCATGCTTCATAGACTCATATTTTAATGGTTAGTATGTGAGCATGCTTCATAGACTCATATTTTAATGGTTAGTATGTGAGCATGCTTCATAGACTCATATTTTAATGGTTAGTATGTGAGCATGCTTCATAGACTCATATTTTAATGGTTAGTATGTGAGCATGCTTCATGTACTCATATTTTAATGGTTAGTATGTGAGCATGCTTCATGTACTCATATTTTAATGGTTAGTATGTGAGCATGCTTCATGTACTCATATTTTAATGGTTCGTATGTGAGCATGCTTCATATACTCATATTTTAATGGTTAGTATGTGAGCATGCTTCATAGACTCATATTGTAATGGTTAGTATGTGAGCATGCTTCATCGACTCATATTTTAATGGTTAGTATGTGAGCATGCTTCATAGACTCATATTTTAATGGTTAGTATGTGAGCATGCTTCATAGACTCATATTTTAATGGTTAGTATGTGAGCATGCTTCATAGACTCATATTTTAATGGTTAGTCTGTGAGCATGCTTCACAGACTCATATTTTAATGGTTAGTATGTGAGCATGCTTCATATACTCATATTTTAATGGTTAGTATGTGAGCATGCTTCACAGACTCATATTTTAATGGTTAGTATGTGAGCATGCTTCACAGACTCATATTTTAATGGTTAGTATGTGAGCATGCTTCATAGACTCATATTTTAATGGTTAGTATGTGAGCATGCTTCATAGACTCATATTTTAATGGTTAGTATGTGAGCATGCTTCATAGACTCATATTTTAATGGTTCATATGTGAGCATGCTTCATGTACTCATATTTTAATGGTTAGTATGTGAGCATGCTTCATAGACTCATATTTTAATGGTTAGCATGTGAGCATGCTTCATAGACTCATATTTTAATGGTTAGTATGTGAGCATGCTTCATAGACTCATATTGTAATGGTTAGTGTGTGAGCATGCTTCATATTCTCATATTTTAATGGTTAGTATGTGAGCATGCTTCATAGACTCATATTTTAATGGTTAGTGTGTGAGCATGCTTCATATTCTCATATTTTAATGGTTCGTATGTGAGCATGCTTCATATACTCATATTTTAATGGTTAGTATGTGAGCATGCTTCATAGACTCATATTTTAATGGTTAGTCTGTGAGCATGCTTCATAGACTCATATTTTAATGGTTAGTATGTGAGCATGCTTCATATACTCATATTTTAATGGTTAGTATGTGAGCATGCTTCATAGACTCATATTTTAATGGTTAGTATGTGAGCATGCTTCATAGACTCATATTTTAATGGTTAGTATGTGAGCATGCTTCATAGACTCATATTTTAATGGTTAGTGTGTGAGCATGCTTCATAGACTCATATTTTAATGGTTAGTATGTGAGCATGCTTCACAGACTCATATTTTAATGGTTAGTATGTGAGCATGCTTCATATACTCATATTTTAATGGTTAGTATGTGAGCATGCTTCACAGACTCATATTTTAATGGTTAGTATGTGAGCATGCTTCATGTACTCATATTTTAATGGTTCGTATGTGAGCATGCTTCATATACTCATATTTTAATGGTTAGTATGTGAGCATGCTTCATAGACTCATATTGTAATGGTTAGTATGTGAGCATGCTTCATCGACTCATATTTTAATGGTTAGTATGTGAGCATGCTTCATAGACTCATATTTTAATGGTTAGTATGTGAGCATGCTTCATAGACTCATATTTTAATGGTTAGTATGTGAGCATGCTTCATAGACTCATATTTTAATGGTTAGTCTGTGAGCATGCTTCATAGACTCATATTTTAATGGTTAGTATGTGAGCATGCTTCATAGACTCATATTTTAATGGTTCGTATGTGAGCATGCTTCATGTACTCATATTTTAATGGTTAGTATGTGAGCATGCTTCATAGACTCATATTTTAATGGTTAGCGTGTGAGCATGCTTCATAGACTCATATTTTAATGGTTAGTATGTGAGCATGCTTCATAGACTCATATTTTAATGGTTAGTGTGTGAGCATGCTTCATAGACTCATATTTTAATGGTTAGTATGTGAGCATGCTTCACAGACTCATATTTTAATGGTTAGTATGTGAGCATGCTTCATATACTCATATTTTAATGGTTAGTATGTGAGCATGCTTCACAGACTCATATTTTAATGGTTAGTATGTGAGCATGCTTCACAGACTCATATTTTAATGGTTAGTATGTGAGCATGCTTCATAGACTCATATTTTAATGGTTAGTATGTGAGCATGCTTCATAGACTCATATTTTAATGGTTAGTATGTGAGCATGCTTCATAGACTAATATTTTAATGGTTCGTATGTGAGCATGCTTCATGTACTCATATTTTAATGGTTAGTATGTGAGCATGCTTCATAGACTCATATTTTAATGGTTAGCATGTGAGCATGCTTCATAGACTCATATTTTAATGGTTAGTATGTGAGCATGCTTCATAGACTCATATTTTAATGGTTAGTATGTGAGCATGCTTCATAGACTCATATTTTAATGGTTAGTATGTGAGCATGCTTCATAGACTCATATTTTAATGGTTAGTGTGTGAGCATGCTTCATATTCTCATATTTTAATGGTTAGTATGTGAGCATGCTTCATAGACTCATATTTTAATGGTTAGTGTGTGAGCATGCTTCATATTCTCATATTTTAATGGTTCGTATGTGAGCATGCTTCATATACTCATATTTTAATGGTTAGTATGTGAGCATGCTTCATAGACTCATATTTTAATGGTTCGTATGTGAGCATGCTTCATAAACTCATATTTTAATGGTTCGTATGTGAGCATGCTTCATAAACTCATATTTTAATGGTTCGTATGTGAGCATGCTTCATAGACTCATATTTTAATGGTTAGTATGTGAGCATGCTTCATAGACTCATATTTTAATGGTTAGTATGTGAGCATGCTTCATATACTCATATTTTAATGGTTAGTATGTGAGCATGCTTCATAAACTCATATTTTAATGGTTCGTATGTGAGCATGCTTCATATACTCATATTTTAATGGTTAGTATGTGAGCATGCTTCATAGACTCATATTTTAATGGTTAGTATGTGAGCATGCTTCATAGACTCATATTTTAATGGTTAGTATGTGAGCATGCTTCATAGACTCATATTTTAATGGTTAGTATGTGAGCATGCTTCATAGACTCATATTTTAATGGTTAGTATGTGAGCATGCTTCATGTACTCATATTTTAATGGTTAGTATGTGAGCATGCTTCATGTACTCATATTTTAATGGTTAGTATGTGAGCATGCTTCATGTACTCATATTTTAATGGTTCGTATGTGAGCATGCTTCATATACTCATATTTTAATGGTTAGTATGTGAGCATGCTTCATAGACTCATATTGTAATGGTTAGTATGTGAGCATGCTTCATCGACTCATATTTTAATGGTTAGTATGTGAGCATGCTTCATAGACTCATATTTTAATGGTTAGTATGTGAGCATGCTTCATAGACTCATATTTTAATGGTTAGTATGTGAGCATGCTTCATAGACTCATATTTTAATGGTTAGTCTGTGAGCATGCTTCACAGACTCATATTTTAATGGTTAGTATGTGAGCATGCTTCATATACTCATATTTTAATGGTTAGTATGTGAGCATGCTTCACAGACTCATATTTTAATGGTTAGTATGTGAGCATGCGTCAGAGACTCATATTTTAATGGTTAGTATGTGAGCATGCTTCATAGACTCATATTTTAATGGTTCGTATGTGAGCATGCTTCATGTACTCATATTTTAATGGTTAGTATGTGAGCATGCTTCATAGACTCATATTTTAATGGTTAGCATGTGAGCATGCTTCATAGACTCATATTTTAATGGTTAGTATGTGAGCATGCTTCATAGACTCATATTGTAATGGTTAGTGTGTGAGCATGCTTCATATTCTCATATTTTAATGGTTAGTATGTGAGCATGCTTCATAGACTCATATTTTAATGGTTAGTGTGTGAGCATGCTTCATATTCTCATATTTTAATGGTTCGTATGTGAGCATGCTTCATATACTCATATTTTAATGGTTAGTATGTGAGCATGCTTCATAGACTCATATTTTAATGGTTAGTCTGTGAGCATGCTTCATAGACTCATATTTTAATGGTTAGTATGTGAGCATGCTTCATATACTCATATTTTAATGGTTAGTATGTGAGCATGCTTCATAGACTCATATTTTAATGGTTAGTATGTGAGCATGCTTCATAGACTCATATTTTAATGGTTCGTATGTGAGCATGCTTCATGTACTCATATTTTAATGGTTAGTATGTGAGCATGCTTCATAGACTCATATTTTAATGGTTAGTATGTGAGCATGCTTCATAGACTCATATTTTAATGGTTAGTATGTGAGCATGCTTCATAGACTCATATTTTAATGGTTCGTATGTGAGCATGCTTCATGTACTCATATTTTAATGGTTCGTATGTGAGCATGCTTCATGTACTCATATTTTAATGGTTAGTATGTGAGCATGCTTCACAGACTCATATTTTAATGGTTAGTATGTGAGCATGCTTCATGTACTCATATTTTAATGGTTAGTATGTGAGCATGCTTCATGTACTCATATTTTAATGGTTAGTATGTGAGCATGCTTCATGTACTCATATTTTAATGGTTCGTATGTGAGCATGCTTCATATACTCATATTTTAATGGTTAGTATGTGAGCATGCTTCATAGACTCATATTGTAATGGTTAGTATGTGAGCATGCTTCATCGACTCATATTTTAATGGTTAGTATGTGAGCATGCTTCATAGACTCATATTTTAATGGTTAGTGTGTGAGCATGCTTCACAGACTCATATTTTAATGGTTAGTATGTGAGCATGCTTCACAGACTCATATTTTAATGGTTAGTATGTGAGCATGCTTCACAGACTCATATTTTAATGGTTAGTATGTGAGCATGCTTCATATACTCATATTTTAATGGTTAGTATGTGAGCATGCTTCACATACTCATATTTTAATGGTTAGTATGTGAGCATGCTTCACAGACTCATATTTTAATGGTTAGTATGTGAGCATGCTTCACAGACTCATATTTTAATGGTTAGTATGTGAGCATGCTTCATAGACTCATATTTTAATGGTTAGTATGTGAGCATGCTTCATAGACTCATATTTTAATGGTTAGTATGTGAGCATGCTTCATGTACTCATATTTTAATGGTTAGTATGTGAGCATGCTTCATAGACTCATATTTTAATGGTTAGCATGTGAGCATGCTTCATAGACTCATATTTTAATGGTTAGTATGTGAGCATGCTTCATAGACTCATATTGTAATGGTTAGTGTGTGAGCATGCTTCATATTCTCATATTTTAATGGTTAGTATGTGAGCATGCTTCATAGACTCATATTTTAATGGTTAGTGTGTGAGCATGCTTCATATTCTCATATTTTAATGGTTCGTATGTGAGCATGCTTCATATACTCATATTTTAATGGTTAGTATGTGAGCATGCTTCATAGACTCATATTTTAATGGTTAGTCTGTGAGCATGCTTCATAGACTCATATTTTAATGGTTAGTATGTGAGCATGCTTCATATACTCATATTTTAATGGTTAGTATGTGAGCATGCTTCATAGACTCATATTTTAATGGTTAGTATGTGAGCATGCTTCATAGACTCATATTTTAATGGTTAGTATGTGAGCATGCTTCATAGACTCATATTTTAATGGTTAGTATGTGAGCATGCTTCATAGACTCATATTTTAATGGTTAGTATGTGAGCATGCTTCATAGACTCATATTTTAATGGTTCGTATGTGAGCATGCTTCATGTACTCATATTTTAATGGTTCGTATGTGAGCATGCTTCATGTACTCATATTTTAATGGTTAGTATGTGAGCATGCTTCACAGACTCATATTTTAATGGTTAGTATGTGAGCATGCTTCATAGACTCATATTTTAATGGTTCGTATGTGAGCATGCTTCATGTACTCATATTTTAATGGTTAGTATGTGAGCATGCTTCATGTACTCATATTTTAATGGTTAGTATGTGAGCATGCTTCATGTACTCATATTTTAATGGTTCGTATGTGAGCATGCTTCATATACTCATATTTTAATGGTTAGTATGTGAGCATGCTTCATATACTCATATTTTAATGGTTAGTATGTGAGCATGCTTCATAGACTCATATTGTAATGGTTAGTATGTGAGCATGCTTCATCGACTCATATTTTAATGGTTAGTATGTGAGCATGCTTCATAGACTCATATTTTAATGGTTAGTGTGTGAGCATGCTTCACAGACTCATATTTTAATGGTTAGTATGTGAGCATGCTTCACAGACTCATATTTTAATGGTTAGTATGTGAGCATGCTTCATATACTCATATTTTAATGGTTAGTATGTGAGCATGCTTCATAGACTCATATTTTAATGGTTAGTATGTGAGCATGCTTCATAGACTCATATTTTAATGGTTCATATGTGAGCATGCTTCATGTACTCATATTTTAATGGTTCGTATGTGAGCATGCTTCATGTACTCATATTTTAATGGTTAGTGTGTGAGCATGCTTCACAGACTCATATTTTAATGGTTAGTATGTGAGCATGCTTCATAGACTCATATTTTAATGGTTCGTATGTGAGCATGCTTCATGTACTCATATTTTAATGGTTAGTATGTGAGCATGCTTCATGTACTCATATTTTAATGGTTAGTATGTGAGCATGCTTCATGTACTCATATTGTAATGGTTCGTATGTGAGCATGCTTCATATACTCATATTTTAATGGTTAGTATGTGAGCATGCTTCATAGACTCATATTGTAATGGTTAGTATGTGAGCATGCTTCATCGACTCATATTTTAATGGTTAGTATGTGAGCATGCTTCATAGACTCATATTTTAATGGTTAGTGTGTGAGCATGCTTCATAGACTCATATTTTAATGGTTAGTATGTGAGCATGCTTCACAGACTCATATTTTAATGGTTAGTATGTGAGCATGCTTCATATACTCATATTTTAATGGTTAGTATGTGAGCATGCTTCATAGACTCATATTTTAATGGTTAGTGTGTGAGCATGCTTCATATTCTCATATTTTAATGGTTAGTATGTGAGCATGCTTCATAGACTCATATTTTAATGGTTAGTTTGTGAGCATGCTTCATATTCTCATATTTTAATGGTTAGTGTGTGAGCATGCTTCATATTCTCATATTTTAATGGTTAGTATGTGAGCATGCTTCATAGACTCATATTTTAATGGTTAGTATGTGAGCATGCTTCATATACTCATATTTTAATGGTTAGTATGTGAGCATGCTTCATCGACTCCTATTTTAATGGTTAGTATGTGAGCATGCTTCATATACTCATATTTTAATGGTTAGTATGTGAGCATGCTTCATAGACTCATATTTTAATGGTTAGTATGTGAGCATGCTTCATATACTCATATTTTAATGGTTAGTATGTGAGCATGCTTCATAGACTCATATTTTAATGGTTCGTATGTGAGCATGCTTCATGTACTCATATTTTAATGGTTAGTGTGTGAGCATGCTTCATGTACTCATATTTTAATGGTTAGTATGTGAGCATGCTTCATAGACTCATATTTTAATGGTTAGTATGTGAGCATGCTTCATGTACTCATATTTTAATGGTTAGTATGTGAGCATGCTTCATAGACTCATATTTTAATGGTTCGTATGTGAGCATGCTTCATGTACTCATATTTTAATGGTTAGTATGTGAGCATGCTTCATATACTCATATTTTAATGGTTAGTATGTGAGCATGCTTCATAGACTCATATTTTAATGGTTAGTATGTGAGCATGCTTCATATACTCATATTTTAATGGTTAGTATGTGAGCATGCTTCATAGACTCATATTTTAATGGTTAGTATGTGAGCATGCTTCATATACTCATATTTTAATGGTTAGTATGTGAGCATGCTTCATAGACTCATATTTTAATGGTTAGTATGTGAGCATGCTTCATGTACTCATATTTTAATGGTTAGTATGTGAGCATGCTTCATAGACTCATATTTTAATGGTTCGTATGTGAGCATGCTTCATGTACTCATATTTTAATGGTTAGTATGTGAGCATGCTTCATATACTCATATTTTAATGGTTAGTATGTGAGCATGCTTCATAGACTCATATTTTAATGGTTAGTATGTGAGCATGCTTCATAGACTCATATTTTAATGGTTAGTATGTGAGCATGCTTCATAGACTCATATTTTAATGGTTAGTATGTGAGCATGCTTCATAGACTCATATTTTAATGGTTAGTATGTGAGCATGCTTCATATACTCATATTTTAATGGTTAGTATGTGAGCATGCTTCATAGACTCATATTTTAATGGTTAGTGTGTGAGCATGCTTCATAGACTCATATTTTAATGGTTAGTATGTGAGCATGCTTCATAGACTCATATTTTAATGGTTAGTATGTGAGCATGCTTCATAGACTCATATTTTAATGGTTAGTATGTGAGCATGCTTCATAGACTCATATTTTAATGGTTAGTATGTGAGTATGCTTCATAGACTCATATTTTAATGGTTAGTATGTGAGCATGCTTCATAGACTCATATTTTAATGGTTAGTATGTGAGCATGCTTCATATTCTCATATTTTAATGGTTAGTCTGTGAGCATGCTTCATAGACTCATATTTTAATGGTTAGTATGTGAGCATGCTTCATAGACTCATATTTTAATGGTTCGTATGTGAGCATGCTTCATGTACTCATATTTTAATGGTTAGTATGTGAGCATGCTTCATAGACTCATATTTTAATGGTTAGTATGTGAGCATGCTTCATAGACTCATATTTTAATGGTTAGTATGTGAGCATGCTTCATAGACTCATATTTTAATGGTTCGTATGTGAGCATGCTTCATGTACTCATATTTTAATGGTTCGTATGTGAGCATGCTTCATGTACTCATATTTTAATGGTTAATATGTGAGCATGCTTCACAGACTCATATTTTAATGGTTAGTATGTGAGCATGCTTCATAGACTCATATTTTAATGGTTAGTATGTGAGCATGCTTCATAGACTCATATTTTAATGGTTAGTATGTGAGCATGCTTCATGTACTCATATTTTAATGGTTCGTATGTGAGCATGCTTCATATACTCATATTTTAATGGTTAGTATGTGAGCATGCTTCATAGACTCATATTGTAATGGTTAGTATGTGAGCATGCTTCATCGACTCATATTTTAATGGTTAGTATGTGAGCATGCTTCATAGACTCATATTTTAATGGTTAGTGTGTGAGCATGCTTCATAGACTCATATTTTAATGGTTAGTATGTGAGCATGCTTCACAGACTCATATTTTAATGGTTAGTATGTGAGCATGCTTCATATACTCATATTTTAATGGTTAGTATGTGAGCATGCTTCATAGACTCATATTTTAATGGTTAGTGTGTGAGCATGCTTCATATTCTCATATTTTAATGGTTAGTATGTGAGCATGCTTCATAGACTCATATTTTAATGGTTAGTTTGTGAGCATGCTTCATATTCTCATATTTTAATGGTTAGTGTGTGAGCATGCTTCATATTCTCATATTTGAATGGTTAGTATGTGAGCATGCTTCATAGACTCATATTTTAATGGTTAGTATGTGAGCATGCTTCATATACTCATATTTTAATGGTTAGTATGTGAGCATGCTTCATCGACTCATATTTTAATGGTTAGTATGTGAGCATGCTTCATATACTCATATTTTAATGGTTAGTATGTGAGCATGCTTCATAGACTCATATTTTAATGGTTAGTATGTGAGCATGCTTCATGTACTCATATTTTAATGGTTAGTATGTGAGCATGCTTCATAGACTCATATTTTAATGGTTCGTATGTGAGCATGCTTCATGTACTCATATTTTAATGGTTAGTATGTGAGCATGCTTCATATACTCATATTTTAATGGTTAGTATGTGAGCATGCTTCATAGACTCATATTTTAATGGTTAGTATGTGAGCATGCTTCATATACTCATATTTTAATGGTTAGTATGTGAGCATGCTTCATAGACTCATATTTTAATGGTTAGTATGTGAGCATGCTTCATATACTCATATTTTAATGGTTAGTATGTGAGCATGCTTCATAGACTCATATTTTAATGGTTAGTATGTGAGCATGCTTCATGTACTCATATTTTAATGGTTAGTATGTGAGCATGCTTCATAGACTCATATTTTAATGGTTCGTATGTGAGCATGCTTCATGTACTCATATTTTAATGGTTAGTATGTGAGCATGCTTCATATACTCATATTTTAATGGTTAGTATGTGAGCATGCTTCATAGACTCATATTTTAATGGTTAGTATGTGAGCATGCTTCATATACTCATATTTTAATGGTTAGTATGTGAGCATGCTTCATAGACTCATATTTTAATGGTTAGTATGTGAGCATGCTTCATGTACTCATATTTTAATGGTTAGTATGTGAGCATGCTTCATAGACTCATATTTTAATGGTTCGTATGTGAGCATGCTTCATGTACTCATATTTTAATGGTTAGTATGTGAGCATGCTTCATATACTCATATTTTAATGGTTAGTATGTGAGCATGCTTCATAGACTCATATTTTAATGGTTAGTATGTGAGCATGCTTCATATACTCATATTTTAATGGTTAGTATGTGAGCATGCTTCATAGACTCATATTTTAATGGTTAGTATGTGAGCATGCTTCATATACTCATATTTTAATGGTTAGTATGTGAGCATGCTTCATAGACTCATATTTTAATGGTTAGTATGTGAGCATGCTTCATGTACTCATATTTTAATGGTTAGTATGTGAGCATGCTTCATAGACTCATATTTTAATGGTTCGTATGTGAGCATGCTTCATGTACTCATATTTTAATGGTTAGTATGTGAGCATGCTTCATATACTCATATTTTAATGGTTAGTATGTGAGCATGCTTCATAGACTCATATTTTAATGGTTAGTATGTGAGCATGCTTCATAGACTCATATTTTAATGGTTAGTATGTGAGCATGCTTCATAGACTCATATTTTAATGGTTAGTATGTGAGCATGCTTCATAGACTCATATTTTAATGGTTAGTATGTGAGCATGCTTCATATACTCATATTTTAATGGTTAGTATGTGAGCATGCTTCATAGACTCATATTTGAATGGTTAGTGTGTGAGCATGCTTCATAGACTCATATTTTAATGGTTAGTATGTGAGCATGCTTCATAGACTCATATTTGAATGGTTAGTATGTGAGCATGCTTCATAGACTCATATTTTAATGGTTAGTATGTGAGCATGCTTCATAGACTCATATTTTAATGGTTAGTATGTGAGTATGCTTCATAGACTCATATTTTAATGGTTAGTATGTGAGCATGCTTCATAGACTCATATTTTAATGGTTAGTATGTGAGCATGCTTCATATTCTCATATTTTAATGGTTAGTGTGTGAGCATGCTTCATAGACTCATATTTTAATGGTTAGTATGTGAGCATGCTTCATAGACTCATATTTTAATGGTTAGTATGTGAGCATGCTTCATAGACTCATATTTTAATGGTTAGTATGTGAGCATGCTTCATATACTCATATTTTAATGGTTAGTATGTGAGCATGCTTCATAGACTCATATTTGAATGGTTAGTGTGTGAGCATGCTTCATAGACTCATATTTTAATGGTTAGTATGTGAGCATGCTTCATAGACTCATATTTTAATGGTTAGTATGTGAGCATGCTTCATAGACTCATATTTTAATGGTTAGTATGTGAGCATGCTTCATATACTCATATTTTAATGGTTAGTATGTGAGCATGCTTCATAGACTCATATTTGAATGGTTAGTGTGTGAGCATGCTTCATAGACTCATATTTTAATGGTTAGTATGTGAGCATGCTTCATAGACTCATATTTGAATGGTTAGTATGTGAGCATGCTTCATAGACTCATATTTTAATGGTTAGTATGTGAGCATGCTTCATAGACTCATATTTTAATGGTTAGTATGTGAGTATGCTTCATAGACTCATATTTTAATGGTTAGTATGTGAGCATGCTTCATAGACTCATATTTTAATGGTTAGTATGTGAGCATGCTTCATATTCTCATATTTTAATGGTTAGTGTGTGAGCATGCTTCATAGACTCATATTTTAATGGTTAGTATGTGAGCATGCTTCATAGACTCATATTTTAATGGTTAGTATGTGAGCATGCTTCATATACTCATATTTTAATGGTTAGTATGTGAGCATGCTTCATAGACTCATATTTTAATGGTTAGTGTGTGAGCATGCTTCATAGACTCATATTTTAATGGTTAGTATGTGAGCATGCTTCATATTCTCATATTTTAATGGTCAGTGTGTGAGCATGCTTCATAGACTCATATTTTAATGGTTAGTATGTGAGCATGCTTCATAGACTCATATTTTAATGGTTAGTACGTGAGCATGCTTCATAGACTCATATTTTAATGGTTAGTATGTGAGCATGCTTCATAGACTCATATTTTAATGGTTAGTATGTGAGCATGCTTCATAGACTCATATTTTAATGGTTAGTATGTGAGCATGCTTCATAGACTCATATTGTAATGGTTAGTATGTGAGCATGCTTCATGTACTCATATTTTAATGGTTAGTATGTGAGCATGCTTCATGTACTCATATTTTAATGGTTAGTATGTGAGCATGCTTCATGTACTCATATTTTAATGGTTAGTATGTGAGCATGCTTCATAAACTCATATTTTAATGGTTCGTATGTGAGCATGATTCATATACTCATATTTTAATGGTTAGTATGTGAGCATGCTTCATAGACTCATATTGTAATGGTTAGTATGTGAGCATGCTTCATCGACTCATATTTTAATGGTTAGTATGTGAGCATGCTTCATAGACTCATATTTTAATGGTTAGTATGTGAGCATGCTTCATAGACTCATATTTTAATGGTTAGTATGTGAGCATGCTTCATAGACTCATATTTTAATGGTTAGTCTGTGAGCATGCTTCATAGACTCATATTTTAATGGTTAGTATGTGAGCATGCTTCATATACTCATATTTTAATGGTTAGTATGTGAGCATGCTTCATAGACTCATATTTTAATGGTTAGTATGTGAGCATGCTTCATAGACTCATATTTGAATGGTTCGTATGTGAGCATGCTTCATGTACTCATATTTTAATGGTTAGTATGTGAGCATGCTTCATAGACTCATATTTTAATGGTTCGTATGTGAGCATGCTTCATGTACTCATATTTTAATGGTTAGTATGTGAGCATGCTTCATAGACTCATATTTTAATTGTTAGCATGTGAGCATGCTTCATAGACTCATATTTTAATGGTTAGTATGTGAGCATGCTTCATAGACTCATATTTTAATTGTTAGCGTGTGAGCATGCTTCATAGACTCATATTTTAATGGTTAGTGTGTGAGCATGCTTCATAGACTCATATTTTAATGGTTAGTATGTGAGCATGCTTCACAGACTCATATTTTAATGCTTAGTATGTGAGCATGCTTCATATACTCATATTTTAATGGTTAGTATGTGAGCATGCTTCACAGACTCATATTTTAATGGTTAGTATGTGAGCATGCTTCACAGACTCATATTTTAATGGTTAGTATGTGAGCATGCTTCATAGACTCATATTTTAATGGTTAGTATGTGAGCATGCTTCATAGACTCATATTTTAATGGTTAGTATGTGAGCATGCTTCATAGACTCATATTTTAATGGTTCGTATGTGAGCATGCTTCATGTACTCATATTTTAATGGTTAGTATGTGAGCATGCTTCATAGACTCATATTTTAATGGTTAGCATGTGAGCATGCTTCATAGACTCATATTTTAATGGTTAGCATGTGAGCATGCTTCATAGACTCATATTTTAATGGTTAGTATGTGAGCATGCTTCATAGACTCATATTTTAATGGTTAGTGTGTGAGCATGCTTCATAGACTCATATTTTAATGGTTAGTATGTGAGCATGCTTCATAGACTCATATTTTAATGGTTAGTGTGTGAGCATGCTTCATATTCTCATATTTTAATGGTTAGTATGTGAGCATGCTTCATAGACTCATATTTTAATGGTTAGTATGTGAGCATGCTTCATATACTCATATTTTAATGGTTAGTATGTGAGCATGCTTCATAGACTCATATTTTAATGGTTAGTATGTGAGCATGCTTCATATACTCATATTTTAATGGTTAGTATGTGAGCATGCTTCATAGACTCATATTTTAATGGTTCGTATGTGAGCATGCTTCATGTACTCATATTTTAATGGTTAGTATGTGAGCATGCTTCATATACTCATATTTTAATGGTTAGTATGTGAGCATGCTTCATAGACTCATATTTTAATGGTTAGTATGTGAGCATGCTTCATATACTCATATTTTAATGGTTAGTATGTGAGCATGCTTCATAGACTCATATTTTAATGGTTAGTATGTGAGCATGCTTCATATACTCATATTTTAATGGTTAGTATGTGAGCATGCTTCATAGACTCATATTTTAATGGTTAGTATGTGAGCATGATTCATAGACTCATATTTTAATGGTTAGTATGTGAGCATGCTTCATAGACTCATATTTTAATGGTTAGTATGTGAGCATGCTTCATAGACTCATATTTTAATGGTTAGTATGTGAGCATGCTTCATAGACTCATATTTTAATGGTTAGTATGTGAGCATGCTTCATAGACTCATATTTTAATGGTTAGTGTGTGAGCATGCTTCATAGACTCATATTTTAATGGTTAGTATGTGAGCATGCTTCATAGACTCATATTTTAATGGTTAGTGTGTGAGCATGCTTCATATTCTCATATTTTAATGGTTAGTATGTGAGCATGCTTCATAGACTCATATTTTAATGGTTAGTGTGTGAGCATGCTTCATATTCTCATATTTTAATGGTTAGTGTGTGAGCATGCTTCATATTCTCATATTTTAATGGTTAGTATGTGAGCATGCTTCATAGACTCATATTTTAATGGTTAGTATGTGAGCATGCTTCATATACTCATATTTTAATGGTTAGTATGTGAGCATGCTTCATAGACTCATATTTTAATGGTTAGTATGTGAGCATGCTTCATCGACTCATATTTTAATGGTTAGTATGTGAGCATGCTTCATAGACTCATATTTTAATGGTTAGTATGTGAGCATGCTTCATAGACTCATATTTTAATGGTTAGTATGTGAGCATGCTTCATAGACTCATATTTTAATGGTTAGTCTGTGAGCATGCTTCATAGACTCATATTTTAATGGTTAGTATGTGAGCATGCTTCATATACTCATATTTTAATGGTTAGTATGTGAGCATGCTTCATAGACTCATATTTTAATGGTTAGTATGTGAGCATGCTTCATAGACTCATATTTGAATGGTTCGTATGTGAGCATGCTTCATGTACTCATATTTTAATGGTTAGTATGTGAGCATGCTTCATAGACTCATATTTTAATGGTTCGTATGTGAGCATGCTGCATGTACTCATATTTTAATGGTTAGTATGTGAGCATGCTTCATAGACTCATATTTTAATTGTTAGCATGTGAGCATGCTTCATAGACTCATATTTTAATGGTTAGTATGTGAGCATGCTTCATAGACTCATATTTTAATTGTTAGCGTGTGAGCATGCTTCATAGACTCATATTTTAATGGTTAGTATGTGAGCATGCTTCATAGACTCATATTTTAATGGTTAGTGTGTGAGCATGCTTCATAGACTCATATTTTAATGGTTAGTGTGTGAGCATGCTTCATATTCTCATATTTTAATGGTTAGTATGTGAGCATGCTTCATAGACTCATATTTTAATGGTTAGTGTGTGAGCATGCTTCATATTCTCATATTTTAATGGTTAGTGTGTGAGCATGCTTCATATTCTCATATTTTAATGGTTAGTATGTGAGCATGCTTCATATACTCATATTTTAATGGTTAGTATGTGAGCATGCTTCATAGACTCATATTTTAATTGTTAGTATGTGAGCATGCTTCATCGACTCATATTTTAATGGTTAGTATGTGAGCATGCTTCATAGACTCATATTTTAATGGTTAGTATGTGAGCATGCTTCATAGACTCATATTTTAATGGTTAGTATGTGAGCATGCTTCATAGACTCATATTTTAATGGTTAGTCTGTGAGCATGCTTCATAGACTCATATTTTAATGGTTAGTATGTGAGCATGCTTCATATACTCATATTTTAATGGTTAGTATGTGAGCATGCTTCATAGACTCATATTTTAATGGTTAGTATGTGAGCATGCTTCATAGACTCATATTTGAATGGTTCGTATGTGAGCATGCTTCATGTACTCATATTTTCATGGTTAGTATGTGAGCATGCTTCATAGACTCATATTTTAATGGTTCGTATGTGAGCATGCTTCATGTACTCATATTTTAATGGTTAGTATGTGAGCATGCTTCATAGACTCATATTTTAATTGTTAGCATGTGAGCATGCTTCATAGACTCATATTTTAATGGTTAGTATGTGAGCATGCTTCATAGACTCATATTTTAATTGTTAGCGTGTGAGCATGCTTCATAGACTCATATTTTAATGGTTAGTATGTGAGCATGCTTCATAGACTCATATTTTAATGGTTAGTGTGTGAGCATGCTTCATAGACTCATATTTTAATGGTTAGTATGTGAGCATGCTTCACAGACTCATATTTTAATGGTTAGTATGTGAGCATGCTTCATATACTCATATTTTAATGGTTAGTATGTGAGCATGCTTCACAGACTCATATTTTAATGGTTAGTATGTGAGCATGCTTCACAGACTCATATTTTAATGGTTAGTATGTGAGCATGCTTCATAGACTCATATTTTAATGGTTAGTATGTGAGCATGCTTCATAGACTCATATTTTAATGGTTAGTATGTGAGCATGCTTCATAGACTCATATTTTAATGGTTCGTATGTCAGCATGCTTCATGTACTCATATTTTAATGGTTAGTATGTGAGCATGCTTCATAGACTCATATTTTAATGGTTAGCATGTGAGCATGCTTCATAGACTCATATTTTAATGGTTAGCATGTGAGCATGCTTCATAGACTCATATTTGAATGGTTAGTATGTGAGCATGCTTCATAGACTCATATTTTAATGGTTAGTGTGTGAGCATGCTTCATAGACTCATATTTTAATGGTTAGTATGTGAGCATGCTTCATAGACTCATATTTTAATGGTTAGTGTGTGAGCATGCTTCATATTCTCATATTTTAATGGTTAGTATGTGAGCATGCTTCATATTCTCATATTTTAATGGTTAGTATGTGAGCATGCTTCATAGACTCATATTTTAATGGTTAGTATGTGAGCATGCTTCATATACTCATATTTTAATGGTTAGTATGTGAGCATGCTTCATAGACTCATATTTTAATGGTTAGTATGTGAGCATGCTTCATATACTCATATTTTAATGGTTAGTATGTGAGCATGCTTCATAGACTCATATTTTAATGGTTCGTATGTGAGCATGCTTCATGTACTCATATTTTAATGGTTAGTATGTGAGCATGCTTCATATACTCATATTTTAATGGTTAGTATGTGAGCATGCTTCATAGACTCATATTTTAATGGTTAGTATGTGAGCATGCTTCATAGACTCATATTTTAATGGTTAGTATGTGAGCATGCTTCATAGACTCATATTTTAATGGTTAGTATGTGAGCATGCTTCATAGACTCATATTTTAATGGTTAGTATGTGAGCATGCTTCATAGACTCATATTTTAATGGTTAGTGTGTGAGCATGCTTCATAGACTCATATTTTAATGGTTAGTATGTGAGCATGCTTCATAGACTCATATTTTAATGGTTAGTGTGTGAGCATGCTTCATATTCTCATATTTTAATGGTTAGTATGTGAGCATGCTTCATAGACTCATATTTTAATGGTTAGTGTGTGAGCATGCTTCATATTCTCATATTTTAATGGTTAGTGTGTGAGCATGCTTCATATTCTCATATTTTAATGGTTAGTATGTGAGCATGCTTCATAGACTCATATTTTAATGGTTAGTATGTGAGCATGCTTCATAGACTCATATTTTAATGGTTCGTATGTGAGCATGCTTCATGTACTCATATTTTAATGGTTAGTATGTGAGCATGCTTCATATACTCATATTTTAATGGTTAGTATGTGAGCATGCTTCATAGACTCATATTTAATGGTTAGTATGTGAGCATGCTTCATGTACTCATATTTTAATGGTTAGTATGTGAGCATGCTTCATAGACTCATATTTTAATGGTTAGTATGTGAGCATGCTTCATGTACTCATATTTTAATGGTTAGTATGTGAGCATGCTTCATAGACTCATATTTTAATGGTTAGTATGTGAGCATGCTTCATGTACTCATATTTTAATGGTTAGTATGTGAGCATGCTTCATAGACTCATATTTTAATGGTTAGTATGTGAGCATGCTTCATGTACTCATATTTTAATGGTTAGTATGTGAGTATGCTTCATAGACTCATATTTTAATGGTTAGTATGTGAGCATGCTTCATAGACTCATATTTTAATGGTTAGTATGTGAGTATGCTTCATAGACTCATATTTTAATGGTTAGTATGTGAGCATGCTTCATAGACTCATATTTTAATGGTTAGTATGTGAGCATGCTTCATGTACTCATATTTTAATGGTTAGTATGTGAGCATGCTTCATGTACTCATATTTTAATGGTTAGTATGTGAGCATGCTTCATAAACTCATATTTTAATGGTTAGTGTGTGAGCATGCTTCATAGACTCATATTTTAATGGTTAGTGTGTGAGCATGCTTCATAGACTCATATTTTAATGGTTAGTATGTGAGCATGCTTCATAGACTCATATTTTAATGATTAGTATGTGAGCATGCTTCATATACTCATATTTTAATGGTTAGTATGTGAGCATGCTTCATAGACTCATATTTTAATGGTTAGTATGTGAGCATGCTTCATATACTCATATTTTAATGGTTAGTATGTGAGCATGCGTCATAGACTCATATTTTAATGGTTAGTATGTGAGCATGCTTCATAGACTCATATTTTAATGGTTAGTATGTGAGCATGCTTCATATACTCATATTTTAATGGTTAGTATGTGAGCATGCTTCATATTCTCATATTTTAATGGTTAGTATGTGAGCATGCTTCATAGACTCATATTTTAATGGTTAGTGTGTGAGCATGCTTCATAGACTCATATTTTAATGGTTAGTATGTGAGCATGCTTCATATTCTCATATTTTAATGGTCAGTGTGTGAGCATGCTTCATAGACTCATATTTTAATGGTTAGTATGTGAGCATGCTTCATAGACTCATATTTTAATGGTTAGTATGTGAGCATGCTTCATAGACTCATATTTTAATGGTTAGTATGTGAGCATGCTTCATAGACTCATATTTTAATGGTTAGTATGTGAGCATGCTTCATAGACTCATATTTTAATGGTTAATATGTGAGCATGCTTCATAGACTCATATTTTAATGGTTAGTATGTGAGCATGCTTCATAGACTCATATTTTAATGGTTAGTATGTGAGCATGCTTCATAGACTCATATTGTAATGGTTAGTATGTGAGCATGCTTCATAGACTCATATTTTAATGGTTAGTATGTGAGCATGCTTCATAGAATCATATTTTAATGGTTAGTATGTGAGCATGCTTCATAGACTCATATTTTAATGGTTAGTATGTGAGCATGCTTCATAGACTCATATTTTAATGGTTAGTATGTGAGCATGCTTCATAGACTCATATTTTAATGGTTAGTATGTGAGCATGCTTCATAGACTCATATTTTAATGGTTAGTGTGTGAGCATGCTTCATAGACTCATATTTTAATGGTTAGTATGTGAGCATGCTTCATAGACTCATATTTTAATGGTTAGTATGTGAGCATGCTTCATAGACTCATATTTTAATGGTTAGCATGTGAGCATGCTTCATAGACTCATATTTTAATGGTTAGCATGTGAGCATGCTTCATAGACTCATATTTTAATGGTTAGTATGTGAGCATGCTTCATAGACTCATATTTTAATGGTTAGTGTGTGAGCATGCTTCATATTCTCATATTTTAATGGTTAGTGTGTGAGCATGCTTCATATTCTCATATTTTAATGGTTAGTATGTGAGCATGCTTCATAGACTCATATTTTAATGGTTAGTATGTGAGCATGCTTCATATACTCATATTTTAATGGTTAGTATGTGAGCATGCTTCATAGACTCATATTTTAATGGTTAGTATGTGAGCATGCTTCATATACTCATATTTTAATGGTTAGTATGTGAGCATGCTTCATAGACTCATATTTTAATGGTTCGTATGTGAGCATGCTTCATGTACTCATATTTTAATGGTTAGTATGTGAGCATGCTTCATATACTCATATTTTAATGGTTAGTATGTGAGCATGCTTCATAGACTCATATTTAATGGTTAGTATGTGAGCATGCTTCATGTACTCATATTTTAATGGTTAGTATGTGAGCATGCTTCATAGACTCATATTTTAATGGTTAGTATGTGAGCATGCTTCATGTACTCATATTTTAATGGTTAGTATGTGAGCATGCTTCATAGACTCATATTTTAATGGTTAGTATGTGAGCATGCTTCATGTACTCATATTTTAATGGTTAGTATGTGAGCATGCTTCATAGACTCATATTTTAATGGTTAGTATGTGAGCATGCTTCATGTACTCATATTTTAATGGTTAGTATGTGAGTATGCTTCATAGACTCAT
This sequence comes from Melanostigma gelatinosum, assembly GCF_949748355.1. Lineage (NCBI taxonomy): Eukaryota > Metazoa > Chordata > Actinopteri > Perciformes > Zoarcidae > Melanostigma > Melanostigma gelatinosum. Next base: position 5,943,712 of record NC_136646.1, read on the forward strand.
ATTTTAATGGTTAGTATGTGAGCATGCTTCATAGACTCATATTTTAATGGTTAGTATGTGAGCATGCTTCATGTACTCATATTTTAATGGTTAGTATGTGAGCATGCTTCATGTACTCATATTTTAATGGTTAGTATGTGAGCATGCTTCATAAACTCATATTTTAATGGTTAGTGTGTGAGCATGCTTCATAGACTCATATTTTAATGGTTAGTGTGTGAGCATGCTTCATAGACTCATATTTTAATGGTTAGTATGTGAGCATGCTTCATAGACTCATATTTTAATGGTTAGTATGTGAGCATGCTTCATATACTCATATTTTAATGGTTAGTATGTGAGCATGCTTCATAGACTCATATTTTAATGGTTAGTATGTGAGCATGCTTCATATACTCATATTTTAATGGTTAGTATGTGAGCATGCGTCATAGACTCATATTTTAATGGTTAGTATGTGAGCATGCTTCATAGACTCATATTTTAATGGTTAGTATGTGAGCATGCTTCATATACTCATATTTGAATGGTTAGTATGTGAGCATGCTTCATATTCTCATATTTTAATGGTTAGTATGTGAGCATGCTTCATAGACTCATATTTTAATGGTTAGTGTGTGAGCATGCTTCATAGACTCATATTTTAATGGTTAGTATGTGAGCATGCTTCATATTCTCATATTTTAATGGTCAGTGTGTGAGCATGCTTCATAGACTCATATTTTAATGGTTAGTATGTGAGCATGCTTCATATTCTCATATTTGAATGGTTAGTATGTGAGCATGCTTCATATACTCATATTTTAATGGTTAGTATGTGAGCATGCTTCATAGACTCATATTTTAATGGTTAGTATCTGAGCATGCTTCATAGACTCATATTTTAATGGTTAGTATGTGAGCATGCTTCATAGACTCATATTTTAATGGTTAGTATGTGAGCATGCTTCATAGACTCATATTTTAATGGTTAGTATGTGAGCATGCTTCATAGACTCATATTTTAATGGTTAGTATGTGAGCATGCTTCATAGACTCATATTGTAATGGTTAGTATGTGAGCATGCTTCATAGACTCATATTTTAATGGTTAGTATGTGAGCATGCTTCATAGAATCATATTTTAATGGTTAGTATGTGAGCATGCTTCATAGACTCATATTTTAATGGTTAGTATGTGAGCATGCTTCATAGACTCATATTTTAATGGTTAGTATGTGAGCATGCTTCATAGACTCATATTTTAATGGTTAGTATGTGAGCATGCTTCATAGACTCATATTTTAATGGTTAGTGTGTGAGCATGCTTCATAGACTCATATTTTAATGGTTAGTATGTGAGCATGCTTCATAGACTCATATTTTAATGGTTAGTATGTGAGCATGCTTCATAGACTCATATTTTAATGGTTAGTATGTGAGCATGCTTCATATACTCATATTTTAATGGTTAGTATGTGAGCATGCTTCATAGACTCATATTTTAATGGTTAGTATGTGAGCATGCTTCATAGACTCATATTTTAATGGTTAGTATGTGAGCATGCTTCACAGACTCATATTTTAATGGTTAGTATGTGAGCATGCTTCATAGACTCATATTTTAATGGTTAGTATGTGAGCATGCTTCATATACTCATATTTTAATGGTTAGTATGTGAGCATGCTTCATAGACTCATATTTTAATGGTTAGTATGTGAGCATGCTTCATAGACTCATATTTTAATGGTTAGTATGTGAGCATGCTTCACAGACTCATATTTTAATGGTTAGTATGTGAGCATGCTTCATAGACTCATATTTTAATGGTTAGTATGTGAGCATGCTTCATATACTCATATTTTAATGGTTAGTATGTGAGCATGCTTCATAGACTCATATTTTAATGATTAGTATGTGAGCATGCTTCACAGACTCATATTTTAATGGTTAGTATGTGAGCATGCTTCATAGACTCATATTTTAATGGTTAGTATGTGAGCATGCTTCATAGACTCATATTTTAATGGTTAGTATGTGAGCATGCTTCACAGACTCATATTTTATGCAGAGCATGTTTTCTGCATTGCTTCCATTTGTCAGTTTTGCATTCCAGCTGTAATCTGTTTCATAACATGATGGCTGGCTCAACACATGAAATGAAATCTAAATGAAGAATCTATTGTACTAAAGCAAGCATACATGAGAGGGTGTAATCTATTACTCTGTCATGCTGCTGCATCACAGTCGTGATCACAGAGCAGTTGATCAGTCTTTTGTATTGCTGCTTAAAGGTACAACTGTGTGTTGCATTATGAGGGATATATTAGTACAAATGAAATATAACATTCATAACTATGTTGTCATTCGTGTATTATCGCTGTGCCACCTTCAACTCACACACCCAGTCCAGCTGTTCCTTACAGTACTCAACAGTACAGGAAGAGAAGAAAAGAGATGGAGCAAAGTGGAACTGTCACGAGAAAGTACGTGAAGAAGACAGACGTGATCCTTTGCAGAAAGTGCAACAAAGACAGAAAGCCATCACACCTTCAGTACTTTGGGAGCTGGTGCTGTCCAGAGTCTCAGTCATTTGAAGAATGGATGGCGATGCTGAAGAAGCGGGGTTACGGGAAAAAGAGCCAGGAGATGAAAACCCTCCAACATCTTTGTCCCTTTGCACTGTTGAATGGTTTGGCTTCATAGCGGTCACTGTTTTAAGGCCGGCCCGCGTGTGTAAAATATAGTTGGATATCTGATCCGTGACCATCTCGTTTCTTCACTCTCACGGTCTTGTCACCTGATCAATGATCCGACACCAGAATTCCACTGCTCATAAGCTTCATGTACACAGAATACTCTTTTTTATGTTTTACTGTATTGCTGATTATTTAAGTAGTTTCTGTTACAATTTATTATTATTGTTGTTATCATCATGTTGTTGTTGTTGTTTCAACTCTGTAGAAATAGACAACAGGTTCAGATACTTCTGTGTTCTTGATTTCTTCACTTTATTTATGTTGCACTTTACCTTTCATTACATTTGGGGGATCGATTGGTAAAAATGAAACATAATGGTAATAACTATGTTTTATTTCGTGTATAATCACTTGATCATTGTGTTTTTGTTCACATCTACAGGGAGCGGGTCCTCTTCATGGAGTTTGGCATGTTGCACCGCCGGGTTCCTACAGTAGCCCAGAACAGAGCAACCTAACGCTGGCTCAGAGCCGTTTGAGCTGTGGCCATCGTAGCACCATCGGACTGGTGTTCAGCAGGCCTACATATCAATAATGTCTTCTTTATTTTGTCTTGATTTTACAACACTGAATCCCAAGTAGATTCTGGTCAACAGAAAAAACACCCGTTCGTGTCAAAGTGAGAACAACATTATCTAAATGAATTACAAATATAAAATATGGTATAAAAGTGTTTGCAGAAGTTTTGAAGGGCAAAAGCAATGACAGCAATGTTAATGTTGTGGGGGCTTTCCTTCACTCAACACACTCTCACTTCACCGATAACATAATTCTCTCACACACACAAATGAATGAATGAAAGACAAAATATATTAAATAAAGCTAGGAATCACTGCTCGACTGCTACAACAAATGATAAAGAGCTTGTGTCATGAAAAATTCCCAAAACTCAACAAAGTCAACACACTTTTCCAGGCTCGTACTGGATTCCATTTCTGTTCTGCTTATTTTTTATTAAATACCAGACCAGTGTTACAGCATGTCAATGAAATATCTACAACAAAGCCAAAGACTGAAAGGATCGGTCATGAAGCTTATTCATTTCAACCTTTATTTTACTCTTTTATTTAGGCATCTATCAACACCTCATGTTTCAAACGTTCTATGCAGCAGCAGTCGGGAAGTGATGAAAAATGATGTCAGCCAAAAGTGGGGCTCGAACCCACGACGCTGAGATAACTGGTGCCTTGCTTACCGACTGAGCTAGTTTTGCAAGGTAACACAGCCAAACCATACCATAATTCTCTCAAACACAGATACATCAAAAAAAGACTAAATATATTAAATAAAGGAATCACTGCTCTGCTGGTATAACAGGTGATAAAAAGAGTTTCCAAAACACCAGAAAAGTCTCCAAAACACCAGAAAAAGTCTCTAGATTTGTCGCTAGTAGATTTAAAAAAAAAAAAGTTGCCAAGAGGATTCGAAAGTCACCAGATTTAGCGAGAAAGTCGTAAATTTGGCAACACTGGGCTAGCCAACTTCAACGTTACTGTGCAAGGCAGCAGTAGACAAGAAGCCATCGCACTCCTGTGACCAATCCTGCTTTAGACAGAGGTTAGGACCTCCCACCTCATTAGCATACAGACACATAAATAAATGAATAAATGTAGGTGAACAGAAATGTAGAAATAAATATATGATATTTATTTCTTTATGTCCTGTTTGATTATCAAATAGTATTTATTTATCTGTACATTAATTTATTCATTTTCATATTTATTTATTTATTTCAGCATTCAGAAATGTATTTCTGTATTCAAACATTTATTTGATAAGCATGTATTCATTTCTACATTTATTCATACGTAAATCATATTCTGTCCTCCATAGCAGCAGCCCTTTACTTCGTGAAATGGTGATATTGGATCTGCAGAACGGTCAAAATCAAGTCGCCCAACGTGGGGCTCGAACCCACGACCCTGAGATTAAGAGTCTCATGCTCTACCGACTGAGCCAGCCAGGCAATGAAGAAGGCTCTCTGGTGCTGGGACTTTGTTTTTTTACTCCAGACACTATTCTATTAATTAGAGTTAATTCAGAACAGATTGAGTTTTGCAATGTAACACACAGTGCAAATGTATTACAAAACATGAGAAAGAGCAACAGATTCTCACTTGAACTAGTCCACCATACCATGATTCTCTCAAACACAAATAATAATCATGAACAGGAAGAAGATGATGAAGAAGTTATCAACACAGAAAAGTTGGTTTTCTATTTTTTATTATAGAAAAACAACAATAACAACAAAAATGACGAGAATAATAAAGTGTAACATAAAGGACTTAAGGTATTCAATTCAATACATTTTTGTATAACCCAAAATCACAAATTAGCCTCAGAAGGCTTTACAATCTGTACACATATGACATCCTCTGACCCGGAACCCTCGCATCAGAACAGGAAAACCCCCCCAAAAAAACCTTTAACAGGGAGAGAGCTGTGGGAGAGGTATAAATAAATGACATGCTTCAATGCTGTACGCTGGCCCTTTAATTCGCGGTCACCTCTCTTGTTGTACTGCTGTGTAGAGCAAGTTTTGAAACACTTTTGGAAGTTCTGGAACTGAGATGAGAGACAGAGGCCTGCAGAAAAATCTAAAATATATCCTGAGAAAAAGAGAGTGGTAGGGCTGTAGTGAAATGAATGGCTTTTAAATTGGTGCTGACTCAACAGAAATAAATAGGTCATCATCATCATCATCATCTCTTAGATGGTCTGGCTTTCATCAGATCAGGTGTAGGACACAGAGGGGCATTCTGCTTTCTGTGTCCTACACCTGATCTGGCGTGTCCTGTTTAAAATGACTCACTCTGTTTTATTTGGCGTTCGATTTGTGTGTGTGCATGTGTGTGTATAGGTGTGTGTGTGTGCATGTGTGTGTGTGTGTGTGTGTGTGTGTGAGTTGGGGGGAGGGTCATGTGGTTTAGTTCTCTCATTGAGGAGTCATTTCTCTCGGTCCTGATGTGTCCTGATTCACTGCCTGCATGGTTTATATGTTGCACTATCAGACACACACACTGCCATTGGCTGGGGGTGGATTAGCATACAGCAGCTGATTGGCCAGCGCTTTGACAGTGATAGATTGGCCTCCGCAGTGATTGGGTAATACAGTTGTGATGTCACTGAATGTGGGCAGGGCGAGAAAAGGGGAGAGAGAGGTCGACGGAGGAAGAGAGAGAGAGAAAAGTGGGAGGGATGAAAATGGTAAAGAGACCAGGCACTTACATGAGCGAGAGAGAGAGAGAGAGAGAGAGAGAGAGAGAGAGAGAGAGAGAGAGAGAGAGAGAGAGAGAGAGAGAGAGAGAGAGAGAGAGAGAGAGAGAGAGAGAGAGGGAGAGAGGGAGAGAGAGAGATCATTTTTCTGGAGCATAAATGAAGTGATTGGATTGCCTCACTGTTGCACTTTGATTTTAAGTGAAAAATGGTAAAATATCCAAGAAAGAAAGCCTTTACAGGCAAACCTCTGTATGATCAGATGTTGGCCCGTGCACTGGGATTCTTCTTAAAGATGTAAATCTGTGGATTTGGGGATTTGTGTGCTCGCTGTCGTAGATGGAGGGTTAACAGTTTGTTCCCTCTGCATTCAGATGGCAGATTGGTACAGCCCGTTATCTAGCCCAGGGAACAGAGATGTGTGTAGCATAAAGAGGACAACATGTGACTCCTGGAACCAGAAGAAGAGTAACTCATGAACAACAGCTCAGAACAGTCCTTTTTAGAGTTTAGGCAACAAAACCACTGCGTGGTTTCTGGTTTAAAGTCCTGTCTGTTGGGCCCATCCACCTCCCCTCCCCCACACCAATACTCGTCTTTTTGGGTGGAGTAAAGTACGTCACTGACTCTGTTGATCGGTCACGTGGATACATTTAATCGATGTGTCCACCAGGAATAAGGCTCCCAATTGACTTTCCACTGGCATCACTTTCGTCCTCAGCAGCACCAACATGATCTCTGTCTGAGTGAGTGTGCCGGCCCGTGTGTGTTGGGCTGATTGAGCTTCAGGAACTCTTGTGAGGGATTGTTCTGTCTCTGGTTCGGTGATGTTGGATACTGTCTTGCAGCATGACACAAAGCTTCGTTGACGCAGTGGTGTAACTTTGCGGTGACGTTATATCGTTCCATTAACAGGCTTGTCTCTGCGTGGCCCAAACCGTCTCCTTCAACGTGATGTGGAAATGTAATTGTGTTCCTACAGCGGCTCCAGCTGGACGCCTGGCTGTAGAAATTAATTAGCACCTTCAAAACACCAAGGCACCGACACCATGAGGAGTCGAGTGACAGCGGAGAGTCACTGCCAACAACAGCCGCCGGCTGAGGCCTCGGCAACCCTCCAGAGATCCAGAGAGACTCAGACTGTTAAGGCCACAACTTCTGGACACAGGGAGAAATCGCCCCCCCCCCCCCCCCCCCTTGCAGCCATGTCTCAATCGCCTCCAAACACAACAGCAGGTTAAAGTAAAAATCAAATGGATTTATTATCCAAGAAGCATAAAAACAGATACAAACAGTTACAAACCGAATCACGCAATTATTAACAAAACAAACCTATATATAAAATCAAATGTGAGATCCAATCCGAGCCACCCAGAAGGCTGGTCTGCCTCCTCGGTGGCCAGCAGAAGATCTGAAAACCCCCCAGTTTCAAACCCTTTGTCCCCTCAAAGTTGCATTCCTCAGCTCATTGATCAGCTCACTGATTGGCTGAAGTCCAACAAGCCCCACCTGGGCCTATGCCCCATTGTCCTAAACTTCACACCTCTCCCTGCCACTTTCACACCACCCCCACTCCAGCACATTCCTCAAACCCTATCTCACAGACACTGAATGCATGAAATAAAACTTAAAACCCTCACAGACCCAGACTCATCTGAACCCCGAGAGACCCCCAAGGTGCACTCACGGGGGAAACAAAGGGAAGTTAGACAGTCTGGCGAATGAGCTGTGCTACTACGTTTTATACACAGATTGATGCCAGACCTCGTGTTTGTCTGGTGGACATGTAGCTGGAGCCATCGGACGGTTAGCTTAGCTTAGCATAAAGACTGGAAACAATGGCAAACAGCTAGTCTGGTGCTGGCCTACCAGCACCAAAGCACCAATTAACACATGATAGCTTGTTTCTTTAATCTCTACAAAAACCAAAGTGTAAAAATGCCGATTTGCCGTTTTATGGGCCGTCTATCCCCGGACCAGTAACTGTATCTAACAAAAAGCCCCTCTATGAACTATGACCTCAGTGACCTCAGTGAGGTTTAACAGATGGAGAGAGCTCCACATCCTGTACTGTATATCACTTCCACAAAGGGCCCATGGAGGACTCCCTGTTGGTGTCGGGTCAGATCTGGTCTGTACCAGATTCTACCTGTTTGTTCACTCTTACAGACTCGGGCCTCATCGCCGGACTCCCGTCATCCCTCAAACAGCGGTGGAAAGAGAAACACAACACATGGCTTCATACTGCTTCATACCGCCTCCTTCTCAAATAAATACAAAATCTAAATAAATATAACCCAGGTCTGCCGGAGCGAACCGAGGGGCCTCTTATGCCACCATCTGTGTTCGACACCATGAATCACTCAATATTAAAACGCCTTCACACACACGGCTCCGTGGCTTCAAACTGCTACAAGCTGTACACAACTCCACACTGTAAACTGGACTTTCCCCCCGAAATTAAATTTCAGGACACAATCTGGCGTCAAGTCTTTAAACTTGATCTCACAAGTTAACCTGCACATCTGGTGCAATTCGAACCATTCGAACAATGTATGAGGCCGTAAAATCATCGTCATTCTTTAGGGTCTGCTGTACTTGGTGGGACATTTTAGATCCATGAGACAGCAAAATATGGGTCTCACACACACACACATTATAAATGATGCGCCTGGGCCTGAAAAAACAAACTGGGTTCCATGCAGTATCTCAGAGCTCTGATTGGAGAAACACAAAACCAGAAAAAACGCGCATGGCGCAATTATAGCGACAGAAAAGTAATTTATCCCGCGTGAAGGTAAACACACCGAGACAAGTTAGCGAAAACAGGAGAGGCAAGGCGGGCCGGAGAGCAGGGCAGTCCCTCACCCCCACACCCACCGCACAGCTCCACCTGAGGCTTCTTCTCAATGGAAAACTCATGGCCTGTGTTTAGTGCTGATGGAAACAAAGAAAACAAAGTTATAGTTATGGATGATGTTCAGCGAGTGCGGATTTCAGATGTAAAACATTTCTTTCTTTGGGAGATTCTGTGGTTTCTTCTCTGCGTTGTTCCATTGCTCCATTCTTCATAACCTGAGCAACATTTCAAATTTATAATTATGTATGCATAATTGTTTGCGGTCAAATTAAAGTCACATTTGTTACTATTGAAATTCATATTCTGCCCTTCCTGTAGTTGAATTAGTTGAATTTCTGTCTTTAACCTCTTCATTGCTGGTCAAATGATCTCCTGTTTGATCCCTCCCAGTGAGCACTAACCCGGATTTCAACGTTGATTTCTGGTTGAAAAAGCGTTGATATGGGGTCTGAACGTCTAAGACGTATTTTAACCGTCTTTTGAACCGGCTAAATTACGGTTACAATATCAACGTGTCACAAAACACCAATTTGTGACACAATTGATTGCAAAATATTGATGGTTTGTTCAGTTGTAGGTTGAAAGAGACGCGATTTTGGTTACTTTAAACGTATTTCTCCAAAATCATATTCCGCTGTCCGGTCAAATGTGGTCTACACGAAGACGTTATTTCAACGCATTCAATGTCTCATATAAAACGTCGTAAATATGGAACTATAGACTGTGTGCTGTCAACAAGAAGCTTCCAGGACATCATAATGAGAGCAGAGCACATTATGTCTGCATATGTTCACTAAAATACAACTCAGTGTTTACTGCTGGAATACGCATGCGCACGGACTCTGTGCAATTTTCTGCTAAGGTAGAGGCTGGAAACAAACACGACACTATTTGAGCTAGCTAGCTAGAGCTACTGAGTTCATGAGCGAAGTGAACGAGCTGATGGAATAAACGAGGCTTCACGCTAACGACACACTCTGTAAGTACTTTAACTACTTTATTCCAGTATTGCAAACCGAAATATTATTACCATACCATTAATATCATGTTATGCTCATCATGCGGGCGAGGCTGCTAGCTTGTTAGCATGTAGCGTCAGCATGTTACGAACAGTAAACAGTAGACATGTGTGTTAGTTAACGTGCTGTACTAATACGATCACGGTCAAAACATTGTTGTTTGGGTTATGGCAATATATAAACAATATTGTGTAATATCCAGGTCAGCATCGTTCCGTTGAAGACACGTCTATGGTCTCCTGTGTAGAGACGTTCAAAACTGGTCTAAGTCAATATGTTTTTTAATACTTGTTTTATTTACAGATGTCCATCTTGAAAATATGGCAGATCTCCTGAAACAGGCTCCTGTGTGGCTTTGAAAACGACATTTAAAGAAGGAAAAGGAGATTATGTTTTTTTATAAAGAACATTGTTATATTTATATTGTGCTTTAATAAATACAAATGAACTGTTGCTGTGTCACTTGGTCTTTTGTCCTGTAAGTGGAAACTGTTGATGTGTTCTATACCCAGAAGCACTGTAAGCATTTCGGCATTGAATACACAGTGAGGTTGAATACTCGGTTAAAACACGGTGAGGTTGAATACACGGTTAAAACACGGTGAGGTTGAATACACGGTTAAAACACGATGAGGTTGAATACACGGTTAAAACACGGTGAGGTTGAATACACGGTTAAAACACGGTGAGGTTGAATACACGGTTAAAACACGGTGAGGTTGAATACACGGTTAAAACACGATGAGGTTGAATACACGGTTAAAACACGGTGAGGTTGAATACACGGTTAAAACACGGTGAGGTTGAATACACGGTTAAAACACGGTGAGGTTGAATACACGGTTAAAACACGATGAGGTTGAATACACGGTTAAAACACGGTGAGGTTGAATACACGGTTAAAACACGGTGAGGTTGAATACACGGTTAAATCACGGTGAGGTTGAATACACGGTTAAAACACGGTGAGGTTGAACACACGGTTAAAACACGGTGAGGTTGAATACACGGTTAATACACGGTGAAAAGTGAAAGGTTTTTAGCCGACTATTTGTAGACGTTGATTCAACGCTCACGTTTAGACCAGATATCAACGTGATGTCCAATACTGGCTTTCAACTGATAAATGTGGATGTGGTTTCTTAGTAAGCCTCTAAATCATGATATATTAGTATTAGCACAATGTAGAGGACGAAAAATTATAGTATTGCAAATCACGTTTAAATCTGGTCTAAGCGTGAACGTCTGTTCAACGTCTACAAATAGTAGCGAAAAAACGTTCACTTTTGAACAAATTCTGAACGTCTTTTCAACGTCTTTTCAACGGAAAAATGCTCACTGGGGTGATAATACAGTCTGTACAGTAATCTCATCCAAACTCAGCTGCCAAAGGATTTACACTTCATTTTGCACATTTGTCAAAACTGTTCATTTCATGTTCAAAACACAACATAACAGAATAACTGTAAATAGTGCTGCCTGCATTCTGCCACATCAACACAGACCACAGAGAGAGCAGGTCGGGGAGTCTGTAGCGTTTCTACCTTCGTGTTTCTCAGGTCGTCGTTAACGGGTGACAGTGTTTCTGCAGCTGTCCTACACTGAGTTCACTTCTTCAAAGACCAGCATGCAGCGCAGCGCAACAGTTAATCCCGCAACCAGAATGCATCAATGTAACCCGGAACACCTGCTACACAGCTCAGGATCAACTCTGATACCAGAACACTGACATTTGTCTCCCAGCAGAAACATTTAGCAAAAGTAAAAACTACAGTAACGATGGCGCAACTGTGCCATTGATGCACCTCCTCCGTTTAACCACTGGGTGGTGCAGAGAGCCAGTCTAGTCACTCGTCCCTGTCTGTGTCTCAAGCATTGTTCTCCCAAACATACTGCAGGGTATCTGTGACATGACCTGTACATGTAGCACAGGACCACAGTAAATACATAACATAACTATATTAATAAGTCAGTGTTCTAGATGATAGGACACAGTGATAATGCTTCAATCACTCCTGCTTGGATTTCACTTGTTCAACAAAATAGCAAAATGCTGTTTGTGTTCTGATCGAATGAATTGTTCTATGAGTTTGTTTTTCAGACATGAAGCTACGAACACAACTCGTGGCTTTGGCTTTGCTACAAGTTTAACTTTAATGATTAAGATGTGACACCACAGGCAAAAACATTTGAGACAAGTTATAGATGTTGGGGCTATTTTGTGTCCATGTCTTCCCTCAGATTAGTGGAGAAACATCCAAAATACACGTTTAGATGTACCTATAATTTACTACTTTGTCTATTTCCGTCTTTATATTTCTCCTAAATGTGTCAATAGTTGCAATTACATCAGGCCTCATTTGCATAAAAATACATGAAAATGATTGTCTTAATGTAAGTAATGAACTGGAGAAGTTTCATGGTTAAATCTATTCGTACATTTTTACCTGTAATGTTCAAAATGTATGTCATTTTACAAAACATCTCTTTAAAGGCCGTTTTCTATAAACCAGAAATCTTCTCTGATGCTTCAAATCAAACCATTCTTTATTTCATCTGACCACCACGACTACACACGACTACAGTGAGAAGGGGCCGATGGCTTCTCAAAGTAGTGGTCCTTCCAACATGGAGGCATGTCCCTCATAAACCACTGTCTAAAGCAGGGGTGTCAAACATACGGCCCGCGGGCCGCATCCGGCCCGCCACGTCATTTTATGTGGCCCGCGAATCCGCCAGCAAAAAAATAAAAAAAAATTAAAAAAAATATTTTTATTATTATTATTTTTTTTACAAAAATTAAAAGTTAGATGTGAAAATAAAAATATCCCCATGGTCGAAATTATGAGATAGAAAGTCGAAGTGATGAGATAGCATGTTGTCTGTGTGCCGACATTAAAACGATCACAACAGGTGGACAGGAGATGCAACAACCTACAAAGAGGATTTCCAACAAGTGATCGTGCCTTTCTCAACATGTGTACTTCTCTGGACTTGTAAACTCGTGGACTTGTGAAACGTCATCAGTCTCAGCCCAAGTACTGTTCCAATTCAAAGTTCACATCGAGCGGAGATGTTTGAGTATAAAAAAACTTTGAGTTGAGCCATTCGCACCGCCGGTCTCACCGGGGGCTATTTGTGTTCATTCGCACTGGACGCGTCGGAGAGGGGGCGGGGCTTATCGCCCTGAAAGCCGTTCAACTGTCCGCCATTAACCATGGAAAAAATAACCTCTATTTCTGCTTAGTACGTGTTGTGGAAGTCACAGATATCCCGGGAAACTAAACTAAATATGTTCGGAGTGGTTACATTTACAACCGGCCCTTTGAGGGCGACCGTGATGCTGATGTGGCCCCAGAGTGAAAATGAGTTTGACACCCCTGGTCTAAAGTCTGTGGATGCAAAAAAGAAAGTAAAACAGAGTGTAAAGGATAGCCTCTCTCTTAGTGTGTGTGTGTCGCTGTGTGCACGCTGAGGTAGGGGGAGTGCTTTATGGAAAACTGGTCAAATGAATCATTGCAATGGTGTAATCACCATGTAGCTATGTGTTGTCGAGACAACCGCGATGCTTTCATAAGCTTTGATCCAACGGTGACCACTCTATGTCACACACACATGCACGCACGCACACGCACACACACACACACACACACACGCACACACGCACACACACCCACACTCACACACACACACACACACACAGCCGTCTGAATGGCTGTCAGTTCTGCGTGTCTAAAGTGACCAAAGGGTGTCCAGGACAAAGGGGGGAGTGACAGGCCTCTGTGATTGGTCATGGAAGACTTTGAGTGACATGTGATGGCAGCTGGGTGGAGTGTGTGGGAGCCACGCCGCCTCACAGTTGAGTCTGGTGTGTGTGTGTGTGTGTGTTAGTTGCACTGTTGTTCCTGAGCAGCACAGACAAGCAGAGAGTAAAATGTAACATCAAATTGTTTCTTTTATTTAATTTCCCTCAATAGTGTCTTTTTGTGCAGAAGAAGTGAGGTTTATGTTGAGTTAAGAACAGCGGTTTGTATGATATCTCACGAAAAAGTTACTTTTTTGTGCGTTTTCCTACGAAAGTTCAGCAACACATGGAAAAGAAACTTCCATCTTCCATAGAAAACCACTCATTTAATTAGATTTCGGAAGATCGTGGTTTGGCTTAAAATGGCTACGGAAGTTACGTGTTACAAGTTACAAATTAATAACTTATTTTTATGCATAAGAATATTATAAACTACACAGAAAGAAACGGTAACCTGAGCAGGTCCAAATGATGATGATGATATGTGAGATGTGTGTCGGCGCGTGTTAGTGTGTGTGTGTGTGTGTGTGTGTGTATGTGTGAGTGTGTGTCTGTATGTGTGTGTGTGTGTGCATGTGTGAGTGTGTGTAAAACACATCTAATTGCAACCACTTGTTAAAGGCTGAGGTCTGCATCTCTTATTGTGTAATATTACACACACACACATTATAGACACACACACACCCACACACACACACTCTCTCTCATACACACACAGTAAGTCATTATTCCCAGCACAAATGTAGAGCCCATCATCAACGTACAACTCTTTTAGAGGCATATATCACACACTCACACACACACACACACACACACACACACACACACACACACACACACACACACACACACACACACACACCATCATGGTCAAGCTAATCAGGAGCCAGTGTTCATTTATAATCAATCTCAAACGCCTGACACAAGCTGTAAATAAACAGACCTCTGTGTGTGTGTGTGTGTGTGTGTGTGTGTGTGTGTGTGTGCGCAATTTCCATATGCCTGGTGTAGAATGGGAAGCAGGGAAGTAGTCCCGGCATCTATCCATCACTTTGACCGTGCTGCAATCCACGTGCCGTGATTTGCCTACTCAGTGTGTGTGTGTGTGTGTGTGTGTGTGTGTGTGTGTGTGTGTGTGTGCGTAACACCCCTGATTGGTTGTAATGTTTAACACATGGCTATATGGCGGAGCTAACTTTTCCACCAACACACACACTCACTCACAGTAACGTTAACGTTTGTGTCTGTCTCATGTACATTCATACAACTGGTCGTTGTTGAGCAGTTTGTAGTTGAAGTGCCTTGCTCAGGAGCATCAAATGCTGGCAGTTCGTGATTCAGTGACAGTTACAATAAGTCCTCCATTTGATACCCATGTGTGGATGGAATCTACGTCCCACTGACCAACTGTTAGTCAGCGCCACCTGCAACAACAAGCGCCAGTCACAAGCAGTCTGAGGACTCAAACCTGTGACTCAGTCTCGAGAGCACCAAATGCACAGTCTATGCATATGCATGCAGAATTCAACTTACACAGTCATTGTGTGAAATTATGTCTTTTGATGTTTTAAAGTTAGTTACGCTCCAGTGATGGAACTGTCCTCACTGACTCCTTTGCTCCAGATGTCAGGGATTTAAACCGGTGTCCAATGCTCAGAGCGAGGTGGAATCATTTGATATGACAGTGTTGAACTTATGGCTGCTCAATTTCTGAACTTCCTTCCAAAATACCACCAGGATCCCAGCACTGCTGGGGCCTGTGTTTTATCTAGTGGCTCTTCTTCAGTGATGCTCTCCAGAGTTCTGACTTGTCTTCAGCGACTGATTCTTTGTAGTTCGCAGTGACCGTTAACGGTGCAGACCACGTGTTCCACATAGCTGCAGAGGTTCACTCTCTCCCTTTTCTCCTCCATCCATTCATTCCCAGATGGACGGATGGTCTTGGCGCTCGCCCTCCGGTCACATTTGACCTGGAAGTGCTGTGATTGGTCCAAAGGTCAGACGGCAAGCTTCTCATTGGTGGAGAGGTCATTCCACTGGCCCCCGTAGCTCCCACCCCCATCAATCACTGCCACCACGGCTTCTGTTGACAGTATCATAAACAAACACTGTATGTGTGCGTCTGAATTCCTGACCGACCAGTTGAGGGTTAAAGTGTTCGGGCCTGATCTGTACGGTGTGTGCCGAGCTTTACAAAGACTGGAGGAAGCCTGAACCAGAAGAGTGGAGGCTGGTTGACTTAATGCTCATGATGTCGTCACATAATGGACGTAATGCCTCGGTGTCAACACACTTATGGCCATGTAGATGTTCTGTGTCATATCATAGATAAAAAATGACTTTCATTTCATATTTGCATGAATACTTGGGTACTTGGGTTCATCGTGGACGAGTCTGCATCGTGGGGAATTACGGGCTAATTACAGCGGCGGCCTGGTGTCTGTGTGTGCTGTGAGTGTGTGTGTACAGTCGTTCTGTATATGGGTGTGTCTACATACAGGAATGACTGTACTGCCTCACTATGTCTGTGTGTGATCCTGTCACTTTGTGTGTTTGTCTAGTGTTGTTTGTGTGGGCGAGTCGTGCTGACTGTAAACCATGAGGGGCTCGGTCCTGGGCTGGGACCCCCTCAGAGGAGTCACGAGACCATTAACATGATAAGAAACATACAGTTGTCTGTACACCAGACTAGATGTTTGGCAAACGTCTCTCCAATCGTTTCTACTTGTGGAACACCAGCGTCGCTCCTTCACCGTCGATTGTTTTGCACCAGTCACAGTTCTCTACGAGCATCGGGCTTCACTCACGCATAACAGGAATAGATTACAATCAAATGTGCAAGCTGGACATTTAGAAGGACAAAGAGAAGAGGAAGATGAGAAGAAGAAGAAGAAGAAGAAGAAGAAGAAGACGAAGCATCAAGCGCTCTGCTTTAGAGCTGAACTCGACCTACGAGCAGTAACTAAGGTCCAAGCGCCAGACGCTCAACCGAAGGCACTGAAGTTCTCTGTGGCTCGTTCACTAGCTTAGCTGCTGCCCTCTGCTCTGCTCAACCTTCAACGTCTTCATTATTCTGAACCAACCACAGCAGAATGCAACGATCTGTTTGATATCTTACGGAGAAGTTCCTCCTCGTTTTTCGTGCAATTTCCTACAAATGTCCAGCAACACGTTCCATTTCAAAATAAACTTCTGTCTTCACAGGAAACAACCGAGGCAAAGATCCTGAGATACTTGGTTTCGGCAACATGACTACTTAGTTACTTATTTAGGTTTCGGTGATTTCACCCAGGAGACAGAAGTGAACTTATTTCTCTCATAACCTTTAGTAAACTTAAGGAAAGACACTTCTGTCGATTTTCGAACCCAAACCACAACCTTCTACTGAACCTCACCACATAGTGTTGATCTGACGGTTGCTGTTACTGCTGGAAATGTGTGGAAAAATAACTTTAAAACATTTTTGTAAGATATCATACGAACCGTATGAGGATACATTGAATACACACACACACACACACACACACACACACACACACACACACACACACACACACACACACAAGGGGACAAGGTAATAAAGGAGGAACAATGGGAACTTGGGAACGTGTGAAATAACTTGTAGGTTTTACCAAAAGATGGCGATCCTGTTCTAATCCAACAGTATGACCTGAGACTGCAGGAGCCAGAGGAGCACAGATGACTACAAAGAGAGGATCGCTGACATAGAGTTCCTTTCTTTTAGTTTTGGATTACTTGCTAAATAATTGTTGCATCACATTACGTTAGTGTGTTTACACAGAGTATTGTAGTTAACAGGCCTAGAGCCCATATGTCACTTTGTCATTTGTAAGGCCTACTTTTGGGGTGTAAGATTGCACGAAAGCATTGTTGCTCTTTCTTCAGCAGAGGACGGTCAAAGTTACCCCCACGTGCTGCTGAGCCGCAGAAACCGATGATTCTCCCAAGCTCCTCCAGTAAGGGAAACGCAAATGTTTCTTATTCAAAGGCTCAGAAATGTTGTTCAATGAACAGGAGGAACGTGCTCCATTTACCCAGCTGCACATCAGGCACATGCACCAGCAAGGCTCAAATGGATGACGGGGCAGTTGTACAGCGGGAGAGAATCAATATGTCCTTTGAATCTGCTTATCGCACGCACGCACGCACACACACACACGCACGCACACACACGCACGCACGCACGCGCACACGCACGCACGCACGCACGCACGCACGCGCACACGCACACACGCGCACCACGCACGCACACACACACACGCACACACACAAGTCAGTCTGTCTAATACACACCCACGCCACCCTATCATTGTCAGCGTTACATGAAGCTAATTCATTAACGTGTCACTATCCGGGCTAACTGGGTGTGTGTGTGTGTGTGTGTGTGTGTGTGTGTATGTGTGTGTGTTGTGTTGGGGGGGGGGGGTTGTTGTGAGCGTTATCAGTGATGAACATTGATAAGCGATCGGAGAAACAAACCTGAAACCTGAACCTTTACACAACCAGGAAGTGACACGTCGTCAACGCCGTGCATCACAAGCAAGTCTGTCCGATCCCATCGTCTCCGACTTCCATCTCCAGTTGTGACTGGATGGCAGTGTTTGATATTTAGAAGTGGACCAATGGTACTGAGCCCAGCAAGCCGAGATCAGAAAGAGTACCAGAAGCTTCAGTCATGACTCACTGAGGAACAGTAAACGGCTAAACGCAGCAGTGGAGCAGCAGGAGGCCTGAAGGAATGAGTCACCGTATCCACGCGCTGCTGCAACAGAAAGCCTTCATTCATAACTCCCAGAACACATTGGTGAATCATTCTGTGTGGATTCATTATTATTGAGATGATATCCGTCTCCCTCACTGTGTCCGCTTTCTTATGTGTGTTGTCACCATAACAACGAACAACAATCGCCATTTTCTTTGTACTAGACTACATGAAGCCGTTCTACTGCTCTTCTGTTTCTATGGTAGTACAGGACAGCTTATGTGTGGACGGCTGATTGAACCAAAGTGACACCTTGTGTCTTCATGCAAGACACAAAATAATGTGTCATTCTTCGGCTCAACTCTTGAATTACTTCTTTTTTAAATAATGAGATCAAATCTTTTTCGTGTTGTTCACAATAGATTTTCAGTCCTCAGTCATTTGGGCACAGACTCATGTCAGGTTTCTTCATTGTAGGTTTTTGTTTTGATTTTTGTATCTATGAATGCTGGCATTAATTATTTGGGGATATTTCTGGTATTTCAGGGAATCGAACAGTCTACGTTTCCTGTTATCTTTAATTAATATCACGACTTCTTTTATTTTGAAAGTGTTTCTCAGCCCATAGTTACCCTTGATAAATAAACAAAAGGGAATTTTAGACATGAAACATACAACATTAAAAGGAAAATGTGAATCCACCAAATTCGCATCAAAAATGGAGTTGAAAACGTGAGTCATGAGAGTTCCTGATGAGCTTCAGCTCCAACAGTTGTGCAATTGTACGGTGAATGAACAGAAACTCATAAGCTCTTTAAAGGTGGTGACCAGAGCAAGGTGAGAGCTTCACATTCAGGCTGAACACGTCTTTACAGAGGTAACCTTCTCATCAGTGTAAACGCTGCCAAACATATTGTGCACTCACATTTGCATATCAAAAAAACATAATGAGTTCCATTTGAAGCCAACAATCAACCGTTTGCAGCCATTGTTTCTCAACAAGCAGAAGACCTCCGAAATGGCTCCA